>NW_026782226.1:0-337781 GCF_031769215.1 Ylistrum balloti | reverse complement strand
CAGTAGACGCTTACCCTTCTGGAGATCTAGATGATTCCCCTTAATATTTTAAATCTTGTTGCTTATATTGTTTATACGATTCCGTTATATTATCGAATTCCAGTATCAATTGAAAGTTTGATAACATGTCGGCACTGTTATTGATGTTGTTGTTAAGAAACAGTCAGTTTCCTATCAAGGCAAAGTGTAGAATTAGCTTACCTTATAGTAGGTGATGATGTCAAAATAGACCAATTATCTGGGCCGAGGTGTATGCTTCTCGAATATAGGAAAAATAAGATACTTTCAGCGTCGTCCACGTCCATCACCGGTTGTATGATATACAAGTTTACTAGGTCCATCTACAATTCATAAACACTGTTTATTAGGCCCGCCTACAATCATTCCATGAGACATACCCGCCAGTGTTGTTTGCACAATTTGAATTTTCCATAGAGCTTTATACTCACCATCCCCCATGAAGTACTTATGAGATCTACTCCGAGGTAAGACAGGAAAGTAGCAAACCCTTCTCATTAACTACATTATCCCACCAGGCCGGAGATACAAGGTTCCCGAACCACTACGAAATGAAACAAAGAGATCCATTTTCAAGAATGTATGTTATTATTACATAATGATAAGCATATGAATTATTTAGTGTTCGATTTCATGATTGATAGTTGATAGAAATAAGCATTTATCTTATTTTGTTGACTCTTCATCAAGACCATCAAATGACAATCTAATAGCCAATTGAATACTTGGGAGTCTTTGTGCAGTTGTGGTGTTTACTTAACCGAACAGCATGTGATACTTATATTATTCAGAGCATCGTGTTAATGTTTCAGTAGAGGGACACGTCCTTGACCTCGGTTCGAGAAACACCAACCGCCCTTAATTTAAAATCATATTTCTCAGAAAACAAATAATAATCTGCATCGTTTACGGATAGATGTGATGAAATGTGGTGTAACGAACAGATAGAAAGGTAACATAGTAGCACCATGTCACGAGGTTTTTATGATTAGATCAGGTCAGGTACACTTTAGATTAATAAATGAGTTCTGAATTTGGTTTATTTCCACTTTGTAATAACTTCTGACGTAATTATTGCTCTTTTTATTTCATTCATCTTCTTAGAACGTCATATGTGCGTTTTAGGAGGAGTACATACACAAAATGTTTATGCCAAATACAAGTTTACAGTGGATGCGGTGGTGCATCGAAAACAGCGCATGCATTATTCCCTAGCTGTTCGCAATATATATATTTGACTACTTACTGAATGGGAGATCGTGTGCTAAAATCTCGGCCGTAAATTCAGTACCATGTGTGGTCGTCACACCTTCCATGTTCAATATGAACATTTCTCTGTATCATCAGACTCCAATTCTCCATGGCACCAAACACAAAGTTGGTAAAGAACTTCTGTTGAGTAATTTAAGATTAAAAAAACGCATATGTAATATTATCAGTCGGGGTAGACAGCTTTGCCTGTGCAGCAATATACTTATATAAAATGCCACTAGATTCAAATCAGCATTTATTTTCTGTAGAATGATATAATTACGTTTATCATACAGCTTGATGGAAGCTGTCCATGTTGGTTTCGTTGTTGGAAAACATCGAGGTAAGCTGCTGATATAAAAGAATCTACTGTATCTTTGATTTCAAGTTGTGATGGATAGACACGATGGACGTGATTTCAAGTTGTGATGGATATACACGATGGACGTGATTTCAAGTTGTGATGGATATACACGATGGACGTGATTTCAAGTTGTGATGGATATACACGATGGACGTGATTTCAAGTTGTGATGGATATACACGATGGACGTAGTCGATCAATTTCTTATTATTGAAAGACAGGACATCATCAACGTATCTGAAGGTGATATTAAACGACTTTGCAAGGTGACCTAGTTTGATAATTTTTTCAATATATTGAAAACAAAACAAGTCAGCCAACAGAGGTGCGAAGTTGGTTCCTTTAGGTATGCCAATAATCGTATTCGATGAAGATGTCAACCATAAACTCGATCTTTTTTTATGATTTCGTCCTCCGTATAATGTTTCGTTGATTTGGACGTAACTTTTGCGAAATACGCTTCAGCATATTCGCAGCTATATAATTATACCACCGTTCACCTTTGTTTTGAGAAGAAAGCTCTCATAACAAGAGGGTGATGGCGTTCCATTAGTTTAGAATGGGGAATGATTGTGTATGGGATGGAAAGATAAAATGTTCGTATAGACGAAATTATTTTTAAAGGATGGTATTAAAGATTGGTCAAAATATCTTTGGAGTTCTTCAAAATCCACATGATATTAATTCCATTCTTGAGTAAACAGTAACACAATCAGACTGTAACCCAGATTTGATAGTCCTTAGAATGGTACTTAGAATTGTGGCTATTAGTTAAGTCAAAGGATTGAATGAAAAGTTAGACGAGTCAG
Organism: Ylistrum balloti; assembly: GCF_031769215.1. NCBI lineage: Eukaryota > Metazoa > Mollusca > Bivalvia > Pectinida > Pectinidae > Ylistrum > Ylistrum balloti. The sequence goes on along the minus strand of NW_026782226.1, from coordinate 335,339 downwards.
GTATAAAATGTTGTTTATATGGATTCTTGTGAAGTGTAGGGATCCAGTATAAACGGGGGAGGTTCGTATTCTTATCATTGATAGACAATCTAAATAATTGTAATATCGAATCACGACTAGCTAGTATTTAGATGGCATAATGAGTAGGTAAGGTTTCCTTCGTTATCCAGAAAGTTATGAAATATTGTTTGCAGACAAAAATCAAATTATCGGACGGATTATATGCAGGCACAATAACATACCTATCATGTAAATCTTGAAGTGTCGATTTAACATAATGAACGAGGAAAGCTAACCTTTGTGTTGTCGTTTTAATTTTCGATTTCAAACTGCGAATTCTTTTTACGAATGATGTACCGAAAGAACTTAATTCACTCAGAAAGTAAATCCAACGCAACATGTTCTCGTTTCGTCCATTATCTAACAGAATATATAAGTATCTTGAAATTCATATTCCAATTAAAGGAAAGGGATTCACGATATTTGGGACCCGCCATAAAAAGCTCTCGTAGCTTAACATTTTAGATAATGCTTAATAACCAGTTACTATGTGCCCAGTTGACCATAGTTATAAGTACAGGTAGAACAAGAATAAGCTAATGAAGGACTAGTTCCAAAGTCATCTGCAATCAGTTGCTGCAGCATTTATTTGTAGCTGAAACGTTTAGAAGCAAGCTGAAAGTATGGTGGAACGTTAGCCGTATATCTGAAACTTATAACGACTATGAATGCCATAATAAAACCATTCCGAAACCATCTCTACCATGATGAAAATGCAACCAAAAATCTCAATAACCCATGGGTAGGAAACTCTATATTGCATTATTTATCAACTTTTTTGCATTAACGAACGTTGGTAAGATGCTTGTTAAATATCAAATTATTTAGAAAATATTCCCTTTTACAATACATGAACGTTCTATTTGACTCGGGTTCAATAACATTCTAATTCATTGGAAGCATTCGTTAATTGATGTAAAATGGAGAATAACTGTAAAAATAAACAGGTCTTACCGAGTTTTGGAAGAACAAAGGAAATATTGAAATACTCCTCATATGTATCAAGAAGTCTGCTGCCTAAGTTAAGTGCAAACGCTGTCTGGTTGATGTTCTTGTGAGTAGTATACACCCCAAACTGAAATAAACATGTGTACTTATGTATATATATACACAGTTGTTGAATCAGTTGTGGACATGATGTGCGCACGATAGGAAAATTGGACAAACTAAGCAATCACACATTTGTGCGCATGTTGTGCGGTTCTATCGTACAAATGTGCGATTCGGTCGTTGTTGATATGAATTTAGAAAAGACTTATGAATAAGTTTGGTACTGAGGTTATTTATTTTCTAAATACATAACACTACAACAAAGTATATATCCTAATTAAGCCATTGATATAAAGGTTGGACACTTGTAGATATATCAGATAATCACCGAATAGTTAATTCACGCGTAATTTTAAGTGTTTTGTTTACAAAGAGCCACACGTAACAAGCTTTGTGTACGGACCTACATTACATTATATATGCAACCATTAAATGGAGGTATCTTTACGGGACAGTAATGAATCATTTAAAATCTCATACTGGAAATTCTATTTTCATTACTTCTCTATTACTTTAATTTTTCATTCACAAAAATATATATAAATTTACTCGGGTAAAGTTTAAATGTTGTGCTTGTTACAGGGGCGACCCAGCCGGTACGGATCCGGACCTGTCACATATATACCCCTATACAGCAACTTTTGTTGGCCGAGGCACCACTACCCGCCACTTTCTAAGGTGTGAAACTATATACGATAAGACTTTCCAATGCAGGTCCAGTGTTATTCCGAAAACTGCAGAATTGAAAATGACTTTCAAAATCAACGATCAATATTAATGTTCATTTGATTTTTTGTATTTTGTATTAACTTCACAAATTTCCGATAAATTGTTAATACGTAATATTAAGCCCACCATTTTTTACCAAACCCCACAAAATGTGCGACCCTATCGCACAGTTGTGCACATGATACTATGTCGTGCGTGTGCGCGCATGATCTGCGCACGATGTACGTACGAAGTTTTCAGTCTGTGGTGCATTATCACAACTATACATATCACAAATGTGTTATTATACATAATGGTAAAATCGACGTAAATTTTATTAGATCCTCAACATTTTCAGGATATTTGTAAATGAAATACTTCCTTGATCCAGACCATTCGTGCAATGACATTTTAATATCGTTTTAAGGTTTGATATATATGGTCACATTGCAGAATCATAGGTGGATGTTACAACGTGAAATAATGCTTAAATCAAAACGGATAATCAAGAAATAATCGAGTACTCAATTGTTTAGTTTGATTTGTCTACAAGCATTTTAAACATGAAACACCAATCAATATGTTGTTTTCGGCATATTCAATGTAGATAGAGAGGGAAACAGGAAAGGTTCCCGTGTAAAGTATGCAGTTTACGATGTTGTCGTGTCTAACATCTTCAAACCTCACCAGAACATTATTTTCCGTTACATTCTTTACACTGTCCAGCTCGCCAAAGATAAAAGCAACAAGATATGTCGACATCGTGACTGAAACGTCGAAATGGTCCGCAACGTAACCATCTCCCCTACAAGAACAATTATACCAGTATAAAGCCCTTTTGTAACGTCGGTATGGTGATGAGTGATAGTGTTGCTGAATCATATGCTCTCGTTTTTGCAATCAATTGTTAAACATGTTTTTTTCAGTGTGTTTTGCATTCACATTCCCAGAACAGGTAAAATGTCTGTTAAACTTAAACTGCATAAAGTAATCTAATAATCCATTGTTACGCTACTGACGTCATGCGAATTTTACGAGATTTTACGAGGCCCCAACTAAGAAAAAAATATTGCATTGGAATGTCAGTTGGTTCGACTTCTCAACAAATAACATTCCCAAAAAATGTTTTAACCTATTGTACTCAAATATTTTAGTTCCGTTATTTCCCAGTACAGGATCTCAAAAACCCACTACAACCAACAAGATTAAATTAGAAAATACATGTTTACATTTCATTTTAAATTTACACGCTAGGATCCGATTCTTCCAGTGATTATTGAGAATTTTCTAAGAACTGATGGCTGCTGCTGCAACTATTTTATATGTCTCCCGTGAGATTGTTTTAACTACGAGTTTGGAATGATTTCGGGACGTTGAATGAAAATATAACAAGGTACATCCTAAAATAATAAACGTGAATCTGTGATAAGATACATAAGACACCTGTCCATCAAATACACTAAAACTAAAATTATTGATGCAGAAAGCATACGATCATACTGGTAATTCTAATGGGAATATATGATATTAAGATGCTTAACACTGTTTATTTGCTTGTATACAACCATGGATATGATTCAGCAGTTATCAAATTTACAATGTTTTGTGTTGATTTCAAGTTCTGTATAATGATTTGTATTTTGGCATGGCGTGCCATTACCATATCTGTGTGTCTGTTAAGATTTATAGTTGTGACTATTTTGATCAAATACAATAGAGTATATCCATACATAAGGTATATTAAGATGATGCAAGGAGCGGTTACCCCATTCGATTTTGGATTCTTTGGTATTATTTCTGCTGTACTTACAGAGTTATTGAATTAGCGAGGGGCATGTTTGAGAGACTGATGATGTGAGGTTGTCGCTCCAATGTGATGTCGAACGTCGCCTTGAATGCTGGCTCATCAAAACAAGGAAACGTATGTCTCGCGTATGTTGGTGCAAATTGGGTTGCTGCAATATATCTATATGAAAAATATTTCTTTAATGATCAGCATGTATATCTGTAACAAAAAGTATTTCAAGTTTAAGTATCTGTCCTTATATGGTGATTACCCATTTCCACTTTTAATAGATAAATAGTTTTTTTTATACAATTGTCATGGTTTAAATGATTCTGTAGAACCATCTTATACAATTTAAACATTTGCAAAGCTCTACATTGTATGGGATTTGTGTCATACCTGTATATACCTTTATTATGCATTTTGCAAATTTCTCGGTAAAAGAATATTACACTATTACCATTTTTCTGTTTATTACCAGTCAATGTGCTCATTAGAATTACACGGAAAACATTCTCTTCCACTGACTTACTTGGTCACATTAGCTGCTTCGTCTATGTAGGTGCTTATGTACATTCCTAAAAGAACAGTATTGGACAGTCGGTCTTCAAAAGCTAATCGAACGACATACCGATTTCCAACTACTAATGGTTTATCTAGAGTCAGGATAAGGAACTGTCTTGTCACATCCCTAATGGTGTGGAGTACAACAGGAGATACCTCAGTGTTATCTGATGCCGCTACAGTTGGGGTAGTGGTAAGATTCTGCGTGGCAATATGGAGTGTTATATTGTCTGTGGAACTTTTGCATTCTACTTTTATAGCCACGGTTCCATTGAAAGTGAATGTCTCCGGCTTGTTATTGTACATCTCTGGTCTCAAATTTAACTCATAGTGAAGAGGTTTTACAGAGGTAGGTAGACGCGTATCCGTGATCGGGTGTGGTGAAGAGGTGGGTGGCATTGTAGTGTTTGGCATGGTTGATGCTGTCCTCATTCCCAGAGTTGTGGACATTGACGGTTGTGATGGTGTAGTGGTTCTTTCCGGACACAGTCCACCTGAATATCAATTAATAGAGACATGATATTTGATAAATTGATAATTCTGTAAAAGCAAATACATTTCACAAACGTGTCTAATAAACAGTATCATAGCAGCACTCATGAAAGATACAATTATATTTGACACAGTAATAAGATATGTTTATTATTTCTGAAGTCACTATGAATTGTCTACAAGTAAAATATATTCAGTACACATAAAAATGAGAAAGCTGACTAGGCCTTTTGCACATTCTACTCACCCATTACCACTTCGCAATACGCGAGAAAATGTTTTTTTATTCAAAATATGTAACCACAAATTTCAATGTAAATTAATTATGTATTCTCATAGAAACGTATTGATGTCATTAACAAAATTTGCTTCAAAACGTTCACAGAGAGTTTTACCTGTGGTAAGTTACTACGCGCCTGAAAATATGGCGACAACGTACTGCTGTCGCTGATGATGACAAGAATCCACTTGAAATGTCTAACGTGTAAGCTCCACATTTGTTTGGGGATTTGGTATGATCCTTGATCAGGTAATGTACATTGCATTGTTTGATGAATTTTATGGAAATAAAAGTTTATAATAGAATTGAAGGCCTTGTTACTAGTAACAACCCCTTGAGGTTTCCGGTTTTGTTTGTGTGTGCACGTGTCACTTTTCATTGACGTAAGTCAACAAAAGTTCATTTTTCACTAGTGAAAGGTGACACTTTATCAATGAGAAAAAAACATTGCCTATACAGGTCGATGCTACTATTATTCACATGAGATGTTTGTTATTGCATGAGGTACAGTTGTTGAAGTCAAATTTGTAGTTTGGAAGGAACAGATTTGACTGACCCCTTGTTATGCATGCAATGACTTTGAACAAATAATGCCCGCAATTAAGCATAAATTTATTCATTTAAATATCATTAGATTTGCAGCTTTTTTAACACACCTCGAAACTCAACTGATTAAACCTTTGCTTAATTTGCGTCCGAAGAGAAAGATATGTTACATGCATTGTAATAACTTTTCGCCTTGGAGCGTGTATTTAACGTTTTTATATACAGTAATGATGTAATCGTTTATCACAACCTAATGTTAACGCTATTCAGTTTTATTATGAGACATTGCTAACTGCCGTATAATCTTGTCTATCTATATCAAAGCGGTAAATTTTCTTCACACACTTTTTCGTCTTTGAATACTTTAAATCGTATAAGAAAATAACAATGCTAACATAAGAGCTGCGTGACATTTGTGGAACAATTAGTGATGTTTGTGGTGCATTCCCCTTGACGCTGCCTCACTTTAGACCTTTTAGTTGAGAGTTTTGCCCCATCGAGGAGGGTTTCAGGTTACGTGGCCGACATATTCCAAAGTCTTTTGAAATTATAGTAACCTCTTCCTGCTTTGCTTCAGCATCGTTGTAATGCAATGATTAGTTTACCCGTTGTTAGTATAAGGTGACCAGTTTTGATGCCCTGTTTTCGGCAGTATACTTCAGTGTAGTAGCACTAGAAAGTTGTCATGAAGTAAAGTATGCACAAACATGTCGCAAACACATCATCTCTCAAGTTTTACAATCTACGGTAAGTTGAATATGTTTGTATATTCCACTAGAAATGTTGATGTAAGAGCAAAAACACTGTTTTAAATTACCTACATTCAAGAATACAAAACATATTGCCATTGAAGCTATCTTATGTCATGATTTCATCTTAAAATAACTTCGTAGTATGCACTGCTAAAGCTATTCATGTCGTAAACATGCAGGTATCATATCACAAAGCACATTTTTTTGTTAGAACATTGCATGTCTGTATGGAATTTATAATTTTACTCTACTGCATCTAATTCCATGTTTGCTTGCCTTTTGATCAATCTTTGACATGGAGTTTAAATATTATGTAATGACACTTTTTATGATACACGTAATATTATCAATGTTTCAATATATCAGACTGACAATGATAACTCAGCAAACTGTGATGTGTCGTAGTTCAAGATCTGTCCATTATTAATAGAAATGTCCTGCATATATCCTTTTTATTTTTACATTCGTACAGTATTGAATATCGAGGCTGAGACATCTGCTGTTATATCTTCATTTAGGGTAGCGTGTGATAGTGAAATCGCCAATAAGCTGACGAATAAATACAAATAAATACACAAATTAATTAAATATATAGATTAAATAATTAGCTGCAGTTGAAAATTAATTTCTTTACTAATTGAAATATTGACTGTAATGTAAACGCAATATCTTTGAGCAAGTTTCGATACAAAGGAAAATAGTACGCCTTACATTATTTACAAATATATATTTATGAATCAGGTTAAGATATGAATCTAATTTTTATTTTTATGAAAAGGCTTGCTAAAATGAGGAAAAATCATGCGAGTTTCATATATTACAAATCAAATGGTAACAAATTTAGTATCTTTTTCATCATATAATCGATTTCAAGAAGTTATGGTAGAAAAAGGAAATTATGCGTCAAGTCTGAACCATGACTAATCAATATCTAATTATCTATGATTTGTATTGTTACATCATCCTGCCACCTGTGAACTTTGACACCATTTCACTATTTAAAGTGGCGTGACAATAAGCTACATTACACCTCTGTGATACTTGTTTAATATGGATTATGGTAATGATAAGTTAAGATAATAAAATAACGTAACACACGCACCATAGATAAAGAGCTGAAAGGACTTTAAGTTTCACATAGAAACACCAGTGTTATACATTTGCAGGAATAATCAATCATGTGATATAAAGATAATCAAATCCGTTTCGATGTGATAGCTGAAATATCTCGTATCTAATTTCTTTTAGTTCGCGATTGAAAAGTTTTTTATAAATCTTATGTCGAAATTTAGATGGGAAGTTGTGTTAGCCTCTTAATTATGTAAGAACTGAAAATGTTGTAGGATCCTCTACACATAATGTACATTCAATACACACATACGTTACAAAATTACTGACGTGTGTCTATGATGATAAGAAGGGGAAAACTACAGGTTAAAAGCATCGGGCATTTCACAGATATATCAAGAAAGTTCTCATTGTACTGCTAAGTCGAAAAAATGTTTATACACATACTTCTTGTTCAATGAATATTTAGTGAAACCACACCAAATGTGGGGTCAACATTTGGCCCCACAAAGATTTCTATTATTTTTCGCCATATTTAGATACATGAAAATAACCTACAACCACATAAATGATTAGTCATTATAACTACTTATAGTCATACTGGACCTCCTCGTATAACACCAGGTTGAGTGACAAAGGCAACCTAACATAATGAGAAATACTTGCTACATGGTAATTTTAAATGAAAATATTTATATACCAGCCGAAAGTAATAAAATGTCCCTTATTTTGATACCACATATGTTATATTGGCATTAAAAATGTAAACTTAATGATTAAATGATCAATATAATTTTTCTTCGTTTATCATCAAACATAACAATAATGGATATAAATTAGTTAGATATTCAAATTGATTAATTAATGAGGCCAGAAATGATAACCTTGTCTGAACCTGAATGTGCAAGTATGTTAATTTCCTGAAACATATAAAGATATTACTATAAAGTATTAATACCATTTTTGCTAGGTATCTGTAGACAATTACATGGACAAAGTTACACTTATATCAGACATTCTGTTTTAAATTCCAATTACTGCAAATCTCCCATCAAGTTTACTAATAATCATGTCAGACATGTGCATAGGTCGTGGTTACAAAACCAGGTTAAAAAATTTATCTCAAGGAGCCCGAGCTCAAGTGAGACATGTATATTTACCCTAGCACAACTGGCTGCATCAGCTGATGACTGCTGAGATCATAAGCATAACAGAATAAAGCATATTATGTGGAAAGTGCTACTAGCGGTACCTCAAGCAAAGGTCATTGCAGTCAGACTTGTACAACCTGGCGAATGATGCAGATGATGCTTACACTGATTTCATGTCATCTAACCAACTACCACTAATATCGGTTGAGAAATTATTTTATGGTGGCAATTCACATAAGAGGTGTATCATATGTGGAAAAGAGGGCACTGAGCTATGCACCATACCCCAGCGTGCCAGGACAAACTTGATATTTTTCCATTTTCTATGGTGCCCCCCTGTTGCTCGTGTTTGCAATGACCATGTAATTGGTTACTTTCTAAATCCCTCTTTGCCACTAGATCTGCAAACAAGATAACCGTTAGCTCTTCGTCTTCAAGAAAGAGCTTTCTGCTGGTACTCCAACCAACACAGGCATAAACGTAGACCATTTCAGAAATGAAGAATTCTAAGCATGGACTGATTACAAACTTGAACAAATGCAGCAAAACCATAGCATTTGTTCCTCACACATCAATAGAGGATCATGTTCCTCTACATTTCATGATTAGTTTTTTTTCTGGATTAAAGTGAAGACCAATATTTCATGGTGTCAACTTGGTGTCTTGTGTGGTCTGACAAAAAAAAACAGTATGTGTCTCACACATTTCATAGTGTCATAAAAGCCTTGAGCCCGACCTTTGTGCCCCGTTTCCTTGGTGCAAGACACATTACCCGTGAGGACGCTAAGTGCCATAACATTGCCTTTACAAGATGTTTTTACGGGGATAAAGTAACTGTGTAGTCCTTGATGGTACCTATATTTATGTCCAAAAAAGTGCTGTTCATCCCCTTCAAAGATCCTTATACTGTGGGCTAAAGAAGTGCAACTATGTTAAATTCGTGAGCATTGTCTTTTCAGGTGGTTATGTACTAGACACTCTTTGGCCTTTTATGGCAATGAAAATGATGCAAATGTCTTAAGAAAAATTCTTGGAACAGTTGAGAATCTGAGCTTGTGCTTCAGTGAAGATGACAATGTGATTGTTGATATACTTACTGCCAACGAGGACTGCCAGTATACTTAAGTCAAGATGGGTTGTGGAGAGCTACCATAGTCGGCTGAAACAGTGGAAACTGTTTAGAGAACAACTCAGCTCAAACTACTTCCTTAGTGTCACAGCGGAACTGGTTTAAGTAGCTGCTGCTTCCTTGAATGCTGTACGTGGATTAATTTATGTGTCCACACCTGAGAGGTACATGAGGGACCGTCGTCTTGCTGAGCTAATGCAATTCCGGTTGGCTCTGCCCAACACCTTGGCATCAAGGGTTGCATATGAACCTGACCTTTTTAAACGCAACAAGGCCAACTGGGTGAAACTTGATGCCTGTTCAACAGAGTTTCCAGTACTGGATATGGAATATTTAGAAGCAGTAACCTGCGGATCATACCAGTCGAAAGTAACACCCAGATTTATTGCTGAACATCTGAGTTTGGGTCTATCAGCAAGATGAAAATCTTCTCTGAGGCCAAATCCATTCAAGACACAAATCACAGTCAATACAATGTTTGGATTGCGTTTGACAGAAATGATTAAGATGACACTGTCAAAGATTACTACTGTATCTGTCCAGCGGGCAAGCGAACCGTTGGAATGTGTTCACATGTTGCATGCATTTTGCATTTCTTGGGCCATGTTCAGCATCAAGATCAAACTAACCCAGTCCATGCAACACTAAAGTTCAAACAAGCAATCATTTCAGCAGTTCTACTATACAAAAACGTAATGTAATGTGCTGTAACTGTTCTATCTCTTATTAGCTTCTCAAAGGGCCACAATTATGGATCGGAACTGAAAAAGGCAAAACCAGTCACTATTACTGTACATAATCTATCCAATAAGGTCACTTTATTGACCTTCATCAAAAGATTTGTATACAGCTGCTAACGAAATCTTCAAATTGTGAAAATTGCACAAAAATGTCTTTATTTTAACAAATTTCATTTTTGTGACCTTGAACAGAGGTAAAGTTCAGCAATGTTAACCAAACTGATAAATATTGACATGAACAACCACCTTGTCAAATAGCAAAACCTACAGACTTTTGGTTATTAAGCTGTCACTATTTAACGAAAATGATAAAAAAAAATATCAGTGTTTCTTAGTTTTTTTAAACAAATGTGTAAAATTACAAATTTACTAGTTTTCATTTTTTCCAAGAATCCTCATTTTGAAATATATCGTCTGTGGCCAACTTTTAATCAAGTATGAAAAATAGATTGGTTTCGGAAGTATGAAAATTAAAATGTCCAAAACGGTACTTTTCTCAAAAGTAATGACTTATTATATGAATTTTGGCTGCATTCTCCAACACAAATAAAACGTTTCTCCTGAAATAATGTGATATGTGGTACCTAAATGTTAGTTGGTACAATGTGCACCCATTAATGACAAAATTTGATTGGAATCGCCACATAATAATGCCCTAGAAGAAATAATGTAACAACTTCTTTAACACCTACCAAGGTGTTAGTCAAGGAGTAACCATTTTATAAGAAATCCATTCCGAGACTAACTTTTCCGTATTTAAGCTCCCGATACCCATATCTGTTTATCATATTTTGAAATTCCAAGTAGGGCCGATGCTAATGTTAAATTCCCATATATGTTTACCTCATTTTTGAAAAATAGCAACAATTTAAAACAAAATGGACTTACATAGCTCTTGGTTCCCTAGAACAGCTTTAGCCTTGCATGTTTCCGTTAGAAATTCTGGAGCCATTGTGACAACGCCCTCCGCTGGTCCACACTGGCAGTTACAATTAAGTTCCTTTTGGTTTCCAGCGAAATGCACGATCAGTCCAACACCCACTGCGATAGCTATGGCAAGCAACACCATCAGAAACCCCGATGCACCGGACATTCTGCAGCCACCATCCTCATCGTTACGCCCCATCTTTTTTCTACCCTCAATATCAGAGAAATCAAATTTGTCGGTGGAGCCTCCAAACATTTCGTCTGAAGCTATCCACTTGTGTCCGGGCCTTACAGAAATACTTGTAGTGCAGGACGTTACACAAGTAAGTGCTACTTAGTCAGGCGTAACTGTAAGAAAATCTATCTTAGATTTAAAAAAATTCAAGGACAAAATGCTTATTTATAGAGACTCACAATGTGATTGAGGTTGACAGCTTAATTTTATTACACAAAGTTTAATGACCTTAACTATTACGTAAATGCAAGCGCTAGATGTTAAAATGATAGAGTAATCCATTGTCATAGAAATTAACACATAATCGAACTTTTACCAAGGAGTATGCCACTAGTAGTAATAGAACTCTGAAACGTTTTCATGGGCTGCGTCAGCAAGAATTCAATTCTGACATCATAACGTAAACAATGACATTACGTTATGAATTCAAAATGGTGTAAAAATTCTTAACCTTTTCGTCAAATGTAACAGTTGTGAATTAAGTAATAAATCATCTTGAAATTGTCTTAGTGATATGTGCGCTTTTATGAACATTGTCTCGAAGTTGTCAATAAGAATGCAATAGTTGTCGACAACTGTCGGAGTATGTTTATGAAGACTGAAATAAAAACTCTTCGGTCATCATCTCTCTGGAAAACTGCTTGCATCCTTAGGCGATATGTGGTTTGATATGTCCAATCCTTGTAGTTTTATTGTTATTAACAATGACCTGGAACTTTAAGAGTTTGCATTCACGTAACATCAGGCCCCGGTTCTTTAAATGTTAGTTAGGTTAGAGATAACCAGTGTTTAGTGAACATCTTAGTATCTCATTAACAATGATTTCAAATTGTCCCGTCTACTTTTCCCAATACTCACGTACGAATCTTCTGAGCCAAACGAAAACGGCAAAGCTATGTCACAGAGGAGGAGTAAATGGGAGGTGGACTATATCTCAATACAGTTATGGTAAGTATTACATTATGAAAATTAGTTTTACACGAAAACCCTTTAATTTCAGTAATACAATACTTAAGAAATAGGAGAAGGTAAGCTTCAAGAAGTCCGAGATTAAAAGATGAAACACTCTCCTCGACAAGTGGGAGATGACGCTCCGAGATGCTTGTCAAAAGTAAAGTCATTGAAGAAAATGCAGAACTTCATGAGCTCTATCACTATACCGAACCCGAATATCATCATCAAAGTTCTCAAATAAAAATATCACAACCTGATAGATCCACTTCGAATCAGTTGGAAGAACCCTTGTTTCTCCAGGTACGCGTCAACGGTAGATACGTCGGTAGCCACGTTGGACTGCAAAGTAACCCGTAAGGATTGTACAGCTAAGCAAACATTTCTCATATCGACCGCAGTTGTTTTCCAGACCAATCCCTTACAGGACATAACTGTCGAGGTAAGTTTGCCAGCCTAACATAAAGGTCGGTGTCATAGTGAAAGCATGCTTTGGCAAAGGATACCCTGCAAGATGATGTACTAAAAGGCCCGCCATCAAGAAAACTGCCTCACCGCCTCGAAAAAATGAAAATAATGCTTTCCAATCCATTGAAGGAACCCAGTTGATTACAGAAACAAACGGAAAGACTCAACGTGAAGTCTCCCTTCAGAAACCATATTTATATTTATCGGAGAATTTAAAAATTTAAACGTCCGCAAAGGTGAAAGATTAATACCCTGATGTCGCCCACATACCCCGCACTGAGGCGATGATATCCCATGATGTCTTTTATCTTGAAGCGATGGGATTCCATGTGCTTATTGAATGTTCTAATAATGAGAATATGTCCCAAATTTTTTTTCTAAAGTAAAAATATAACAGGGGAAAGGGGATTCCTTATCCCTTCGTGGCCTCGGAGATCGCCCAAACGTCTTTTGTAATTTCCGTATTCGTGAAGGATGTCATCCACCTTTCGAGACGACTGTGTTGTCATGATAACGATGATGGAGAAAGGATAAAGAACTCTTCTTCTTGAATCCTGGAGGGTTCTTCTCCTTACCATGTTTCCATTAGCCACTGTCAATTCTTCAGCGAGGTTTGCCCTTGGGATCAGAACCATGCAATGTACGACCACGCTGTTAACTGAACCTTATTAAGTCCTTCTGATCAGAAAATTTGGTACCCCCCAATAGAAGGGAGCTGTCAGCAACCATGAAAGGAAGTGACCTTTTGTGGGACAGTTCCTCATGATGGAGAACAGTCAAGCTAATACCAGGTAAAAGAAATGAGATAGCGTCAAGGCAGCTGATGCTTTTCAAGTCCAGTTCGTAGCAAACGTAACTCTGTCCTAAATAACAGTCTACTATGTTGAGGTTATGTGTTTTTCAGGCAAATTGGCCAAACGATAAATAAGTAGAGTAATGAAGTCAGCTTTTGACGGAATCTGATTTGAAGGATAAACCAATCTTTCCACTTGTCATGCACTCTCGAAACATGTATCGTCTTGTCCAATGACCTACTGTGACGTAATGGTCCTAGGCAGTCGTAACAGAAAGTGAGAAATAGGGACCTATCTCCAGAGAAACACTCTGAAAGAGGCCATAAAAGGAAGCTTAGATGTCAAATGTCTAATGGTCAAGGCTACGGACAACAAACCCTTATCATTTTAGCCAGCCCTAGTTGTAGAAACCAAATCCCAAGATTTCCAACTTGGATGTTTACGGAGTTGTACCCAAACCCACAAGAGAATGGGAGTGTGGAGTGACAATAAAACGGGCCAAACTGGCTCTCTAAAGACATGCGCTACCACCCTTGACCGAAGGACAGGAAGGTAAAGCTACGACCATCCCGGGATCGGTAAGGAAGGCAAGACTGGATAAGACAACGGAATATGTGAGCTGAGCATCCCCTAACCCTGTACAATAAAAAAACCGAAAGCCCGCCTGTTTCAACCCCAAAGCAATCGTAACAAAATGGTCATGACTAAACTGCACGTGGACAGCTGACCATCTAGAAAAGAGACGTGTTAAATACTCGGTCAAATCACGGTAAAATGCCTTGTTCATTTCCACAAACAACAAGGAACAGATGGAGAACATAAATAACCGCTGAAAAAGGACTAGTTACACCAACAACGACCACTGAAGGTATGCAATGAGTAGCAGTGATAATAACGACCACATCAGCTGATTGGCTATTCAGTGAAGATGTCACATGTTACGAGTGTTTGCACGTGATTAATGGTGAATGAAGGTAGGGTCATTAGAACTATTTGTCAAGGTGATACTGTGGGAGAAGACATTGAGTAAGCAAAGTAAAATTATGGTATATATTAGTGAAAACAACAAAGTTTTATTATGTATAAGGATGATTTAATGGTGAAGCGAATCTTTCACATCGAAGTGAATATTTCATTCCCCTTATAAACAACCAAAACCAAATGTTAGCGAGTGTTTCAATAATAAAACAAAAGCAACCGTTTAAAGCTGATTGGGAGCCAGGGAAACGCTTATGTTGAATTTAAATCATGGTTAATATGATGTAATGTTAACAGTCTTTCTTAAACAGGAATAACTTTTTATGAAAAAAGACGAAAAGAAATCTTGCAAGTGTTCGCATTCAGGTCAAATTATAAACTAATGGCCGATGTATACAGAGAGTCTTATGACAGCTTAGGTAAGCTCTTCAATACATAATGTTTATATATACACCACACTACAATCTCTACCTACCTCTACCATATATATATACTTCAGGCAATCATTATGGACATACGCCCAACACTATTACGTGTTTTCTTGCTTGAGCTTGATACGGATATATTTCAAAATCAATTTATAATCAAATATGACCTAATGAATCATTCGATGTGATAATATGGTCACGATATATTGGTCTCTCTATATACGGTGTGGATATTAAGATACCCTCATTAGACAGGATTCAGTGAGGGTTTTGCCATTCTTCGCTAAAAAGCACGCAGTTACAGTTGGACTCGAGCAGTGTTTGTAATGATATATCCACACCGCCACGTTGTCTACACACTTGTTTACATGTATTTGTCGATATGGAATCCTGGAAATTTGATTGCGATATCACGTTCCAGTACTATTGATATTTACGGATTTGAAATTTCAATTTCTTGTTGAATGCTCGCAAAATGTTTGCAAACTTTACGGTCCGGATCCGACGTAGTTTTCGAGCCATTGGGCCACCCGTTCATAGTACTTGTTGTGCCACTCCATATTGACGGAAATTCGGTTAAGTGCAACATCAAACCCGCTGAGATTTGCGGCGCCATCGGGATGAATTTCATCTCTCCAGTTTTCTATCTGTAATAAAAAAGGGAACAAGTTATTTGGGACCCACATGTAGCTTTGTTAGGAAAAGGGTTCAAGATCACTTTACGTGGAATACGTTTTCATATTTCAAGTTTAGAGAAGATGGCCACATGAACTTAACTGACTAATATGATATATCACGGTTGACACATTATGTAATCCCGAACACCCGCAACATATGAAATTCAAACAACAATCATATTTTTCAATTATGTATAAATCCAAAAGTCCTTGCTATGCCACATCTAGAAGTTATTAAATTTTCAAGACACAGCAGACTCTTCTACATTAGCCGGTTTTTTCTGTCTTTTCCTACAACCAATTCAACATGGACTGCTTTCCACCAAGCTGTATGAAACGCGTGATGATTTAAATTTAGCTGTAGTGAATTTTCAATTTCTAGATAGCAACCACGCTGCATCCACAGCAATTGGTATTAAAATATCGCAGTTGATTCGATATTCAAGGAACTGTTCCCATTAGAACGATTTACGTGCAGGAAGTCGTCAATCGATGAACAAGGTCTTCAAAAGATGCAGGTTGATAAAAATTATGGGGACATTTAACGGTCGTCATAGTGATTAAGTGGTTAAGACATATGCTACTGCTGCTTAAGTAAAGTTTGAAGCTTGACGTGTTTGACGTTCGCTAGTTTGCCTTTTGGTTCCGTTTTTGTATACCTTATTCTCTCTTACTATTGAGTACATGACGTTACTAACTTGAATTGACCATGATTATCGTCAATAAATAGGAAGACACTCACTTTTCCGGAACACCTTATCTGATTCTCCTTGTAGTTTTTCACGAGTCTTATAGAATTTTAATTATAATTATGATGACCTGGTTGTTTTTCAGCAATTGAATAACAACCAGACATGGTATAAAAAGCAGTGTATCAAGACCAGTGCAAAAGGTTAAGATGTCGCCCAGTCTAATTTACTATGACTTGTGCGTGTACATTAGGGCTATAACTTGAAAATACAAATATATACCTTCTTCATCTCATACTCAGTAAACATTCCTGCGGCTGCGGTGCTGACGATTGTATTCAACGCGTTTACATCCAATTGATAACTGTAAGGAAGTAAATAAAATAAGCTACAGTTCTGATGATATTGACATGCCCTATTAAAAATTATTCATTAACTTTGCAAATGATTATCATAACGTGAAACTAAAAACAAAATATTCGCTGATATGTTTTCCAGAAAGTTTTCTCACTAAACATAAAATACAACTGCTCATCATCAGGTAACACAACGGGCAACGCTTGGATAACAAACCGTAATGCCTTCATGAAAAGTAAACCAAAATAAAATCCACAATAAGGGACCCTGTGTACATAACCCAATCATTCAGAAGTTATTGGCCTTGTAGGTCTGGACAACTTATTTACGTCTCGATGAAGTTCCAAAACAATTAAATTAAGCTTATTTTTAAGATGTACTATAGCAGACAAATGTCAAATTGACAAAAAGTTTTTGTTGAGCAAATGTTTTGGGCTTTGTAAAAAAAAGCCCAAAAATAGGAAGTTGTGAAGTATTTACGTAATGCGATAACAAACATACTGTCAAAATACATGGCTAGGATATTTCACAGCCAACTGCCCTCACATAATGCGAATGATAAAGTTATGTAACAGCGTAGCAAACGCCAGACACCTGATATTTATCAACTGTCCTGTTGACATGCTATGTCTATGACTCTAGTGGAGCGATAAATACAAATGATTTTGTTAGTGCTACCCTTAAAGAGTAAAGGGTTTAGCTTAAAACTCGATGCAATTTAATCAAACAAGTATTTTCGATATACATACCAATGTTGATCTACTTAGGAGAACCAACATTGCTATGCTATGCTAATAAACACCTGAAATCGTTTAACGTCCAATAATTCAACTCTAGATGCAGTGCTGATCAGGCCAAATACAAAAAACTAATTTAAAGTTCCATACACACCAACGATTAGCAGTGGTCACTACGGCACGGTGTATTAAATACGACTCGTCAGTTATGTTTGAAATACGGGAAAATGCTTGTTGACATGGTGTCTCCTGGCTCAAGTGTGAGCGATTAAAGACCATTTATTTTCACATTGGTATTACATGATCATCTGATGGACGTACCGTATACATACGTAGTTGCAGTGGTAAAAATTAATACAAGAATTTAATTAAGCATGTAGCCTCTCACTGTGAACTTTGCTGCTATGATGACCCATTTTCCAGTTAGTTACCTTATAATGGAGCAGTGTATACATTTGTCAACATCTCCAAAACGGATCAATCAATGTTAATGTGTTCCTACTAAAATTCTGTAACTCTACCCTCCTACTCTTTTAGCAATCATGTTAACAAGGTTGTACTTAAATGCATAACGAAATTATACCTATCGTATAAGATATCATGATTACCAGTGACCTTAAAATATAATATCGAATTCATTATGTTTAGAAAGCAATATAGATAACAAAATTATAACGAAATACCTAAAAATTGTAGAACCTCTAAAAGTGCAGAAAGCCACATCGAATCCTTATTTTTTAGTCTAACGTTTATGACAGAAGGTGAAGCTGTATAACCAATACAAACAAATTAATAAAAAGATAACTGGAATGGCATGTACGTACTCCACAACTATAAATTCCCATTTCGCTAGGATGTACTCAAACGTCTGATAGAAGGCATTGGTATTTCTGAGAAGTGATGTGAAAGCTCTTGGAGCATCTTGTTTTCTTATTTTGGATGGATCTAATATGTAGTCAAGGTATCTGAAACGAAATAGATATGTAATGAGAATTGTTATCAATGTTTCACATAGTATTGAGCGTGCGTCAAAAGACCCTGTTATATTTCTTGATTTTGAGGCAATATCGATTTAAGACGATTGTGGACACTGGAATCATGCGGTTGAAATAAGCCCGAATAACTATGTTTCTTATTTACCTACGTTCATTTGTTTACTATGAATGGACTTGCATGCAGTAAAGTTTAAGCATTAGTGTATCGTTTCTGATTTCCCATGTGGTACTGACAAACAGCTTCAACTAACTCATTTCTATGGTCCTGGCTGAGCTAACAATCCGGTACCCGTCTTTCCGTTTCTATGATTTTACGAACACATACAAACTAGAGCAAAGGTCTAGGTAGAAAAATAGCTTGCGTTAGCTACAATGAATGTCTGACTTTTGAAATGTCTATAATACTACGGATTATACTTTTACACACCCGATGCACTTAATGTGTCTTAATATTTTCATTTTCACTACAATTTCACTACGTTTTTGATATACTGTCTACAATGTATATGTTGTTGCTTGAACTTGGCCGGTTAGATCCTGGCTGGTCAAGAATTCCTTCAACGGTATTGACAATAATCAAGATTTACACCAACATTCCCATCTTCCAAAGCCCTTATATCCGACCAGTGAATAAATTTGAGTAAGTTAATAATCATTGCCAATATCTTCAATAAAACACATCAAGAATATATCAACATGGCAATTTACACACTTAAATGACATTTTTATAGTAAGAGTCTGGGTTTTGTTTTCATGATGATTATCCAGGATCTGATTAATTATTAATTCATCGTTTTAGAAATACCAATTTAAACATTTTTATGATCGTCCAGATGGCATTCTCTATGCAAAGTATATTTGCACCTGAATAGAAAAGAAAACACTTTCAGAGTTAAAGTGTCAACATAATGAATGATGATGACTTCCATTATTTTGTTGGTATTAGCTAACTTAAAACAGATTTTTTTATACATCATATAAATTATTTACACGACAAACGCCGAGCTACACATATCGGAGCGATCTCGAACTGAATATTGATTATGGCACAATGAAAATTACATAACAAGTACTTAAAGTTAAATTTTGTTTCGATTATCATTATATTGCCTGTCTTGTAAAATTATCAGATATATGAAATTTACGAAGTTTACTGAAACAAAGGAAAAATGCACCTCCCCATTAAAAATTCTAATATTTCTTTTAATCAATTTGGATTATTCTGGTATCAATGATCAGTCCTAGAAACAGCGTAATTTATTGTTTAACTCTACTGTATTCTATCTAAATTTGCATTAATTGATGCTATTCACTTATGCTTATTTTGCACAATTCGATAAGTAGTACCGAGGTTTACCTGCTGATTATCCATGCACGACTTGTACAACCCAGTGAAGCAAGCGCTCCAGCTTGCTCCACGGCTGGTCCGTTTAGGTACACGTCGTACATATAGTTCCACTCTTCTTCTCCACCTTCTTTAATTGCACGGCAGAACACCGACTCCTTGACATCGGGTGGTATCCTAAAGCAAAGCCAATTAACATCGTACAATTTCGAATGTTGACTTACATTTCATTCCTAAAAACAATATCATTTTCAAAGTCATTTTCTCAACTATTTAGGTTGAAGTATTTAAATCAAAACCTGTTTCCAAGTTAGAATACTTTGTGGGTTGCTGAATTAAGTTGTACTTAATGACTCGTTTATGTCGATTTTTCCTTATTCCTGTCCTATAAAATTTCGAATGTAGGTTTTACAACATATTGAAGCAGCTAAACATGACAGAACAGAGGAGCACATATTGTACAATAACTAGACGTTAGCATCAAGGATTAAAAGCGCTAGTTATGAAAAACCAAAAAGGGAGGTAATCTGTCAAATGTTCTACTCAAGGTTCCACTTATACTTACAATGTTCCCGAATTTTTCCAGTCATTAAATAACTGTTTGGCACGAGTCGCACATTCTGGAACACCATATCGGCACGATAGACTAAATATCAATTTAGACAGCGATCTGAATATAAGAGAAAATGTCATGGAGATGAAATAATATTTTTTACACTC
Organism: Ylistrum balloti; assembly: GCF_031769215.1. Lineage (NCBI taxonomy): Eukaryota > Metazoa > Mollusca > Bivalvia > Pectinida > Pectinidae > Ylistrum > Ylistrum balloti. Next base: position 314,712 of record NW_026782226.1, on the reverse strand, counting down.
GTAAATAACTGCATGTAGTTTTCTGAATATGTATATTCTATATGACGATTTCATAGCTATATAGTAATGTTAATATGTTACCTATACAGACTTGTTCTCTTTGTTTATTGTACTGGACTACATATGTCTATACATTTTGCAAGTTACACATATGTAAGACGTTGTCTAATATTCTATGTTACTTATCCTATACATGCTCAATGTTATTGAAAAGCGCAAGGATTCACCTCTCAAATACTATAAGATGGACTGAAAAACATGTGATGTTACCCATGCATTTCACTACTACTGTGCTAATACGAAAGTATATTTAGTATTTGTATTAAAATTTGTAAGTAATTTTAATAAATTGATTATTTCGATCAACAGGTTCTAAATATACTCAAATTTGAACCAAAGCTCTCTGGTAGACGATGGATCAACTATCTGACGAATTGTTCAAGAACTTAGAATGCATTTTAATGAAATAAACGCATCAACACTTCGGCAATTTTGAATTACATGTCGAATATCAAATATTTCATAATCTTTATCATTTTGAATAGGTGAATGCAATAATGCTCCTACCAAACGTTAACGGTGATCACAAACACTATATTGCTTGTAGAATAATGTTACCTCTGCTGGGTAGGACGGTTATCGTTTAAGGACACATTCAATGATCGTCCTTCAAGCAAGCTCAGCACAAAACGCTAGAGATGAAACAAATCCACACAAATGAGGCTTTTATGACGAAGAATACTATGTTGTTAACGACATTTAATACAAAGTAAAGAAATAGGATAACGTTAAGGATTGATTAGTACATTGCATAGTAAAATTAACAATTACGAAACTAAAAGATGTTGAATATCATGTATGTAGATAACTTCGAAAGTGGAAGTTTTTATTTTTTCATTTTTGTTTTCAATTACGGTAGCATTCTGTCTACGGATGAAAATACAGATAAAATAAAATTTCACAATAGATAATAAATAAAATAAGCAAATAATTCTAAACCAACTTCAAAATTTCCGTAAGCTGGACGCCTAGTTAACATATTGTTCGGGTAGACGAGTTCTGAAGAAGCATACTGCCAAGGTATAAACTCTGTCTCGTACTGTAGGTAGGTAAGCATATCCCAGGCAGTGACTAAATCGGCCTGCCCAGCCCTACCAAGACAAAAGGAACCGTTTCATTTCATAATGTTTATTATCTAGCTGCTTGAAATTACTTTTAACACACGTTTCGCATAAAAGGCATACACATTTTAAACATTTTGTTCTCTCAATCACATGATGCACCTATCAATAACGTGTGTCATGCGGAATGTGTTTGGAAATACTTACTTGAATAAAGCCCATAAGTCACTGATGAGTGTTCCTCTGTTTACGACATGTATTTTCTGAAATATCCGAAACTGATTTTTAAAATAACATAAACCCTGGTAACGTTCGACACAGTTAAAATATCGTTAGTTTTCAAGAATCTAGTGGTCGATTATGAAATAAAGTAACATCCTACTTTAATCAATGGTCAATGTCAATGTTCTAAAAATAATTTTGACACCGTTATCTCCCAATAAAATAAATAGATAAATTCATTAATATTGTAAATCGTTTTTTTTCATCTAAAACGATCTTTAGGCTTCAACTAGACTTTAGGCTCACTCGTCTTGCCCCAAAATTAGAATCAAAATATCTTAATATTCTACCGTATAATCGGTCTTCAGTTGCGTAATCAGAGCGTTCCAGTTTTCCTGTTCATAGTTCACACGGTAGTATCCGTAATGTTGTATGTTTCCGATAACCCATCCATTCATCTTACTGATGCTAGCATCTGTAGCATACACTGAAATTGAGGTATAATCAAATGTTAAGTTAATGGAGAGACAATGCTGCATTTCAGACAAGCTGCATCATCAAGCATATTACGGCACATTACAATAGAACCATATCTTGGCCAGGATTATTGTGGATAAAAGTACATACAAGACCACGTTTTCGTAGAAATAATGACACTTTATCACCTTCGTGAACTTTTTGGTCACCGAAACCGCATCCAAATATGATATTATATTCAGTTATATCATAACTATATTGGCAGACGTTTGTCAAAATAAAAAAATCCTATCCATTGATATCGAATTAATTACAAAACAATTTTAAATTATCTTCGCCACACCAATTCTAATATGGCCCAATCTGGTGTTGGATTAAATACCTACCGATTTGTTATTTGGTGAAGAATGTATTCATGTACATTTCGTAGAAAATATCTAGATACCTTGTGTATTTGGTGCCATCCATAATACGTTATTTGCAGACTGATCATAGTTCAGTTTCTGATCTGTGGTGTAAGTGAATGGAATCGTCCAGCTATACCTGAAATGATCACATTATATGAAAAATGCATACCAAGGACGAAGAGATTTTACACTTAAAAGTACTCTTGAAGTAAGGCTTTGTCACGTGGACTCTTTAATTTAATTCTGTATCAAGAATCTACCTGTAAATCATAAATAATATTTGATCATCTGTAATTTGATGATCTTAAACTCAATGTCACCAGGGTCGTGAAAATCTTAAAAGTTATCTGAGTATTCGAGTTAGCGATTTTCAATGTTTTCTATAAGATTTTGTATAATATATAGACTTCGGAAACAAACTAAAATGAAATTATTTGGGTCACCGATTTACCGAGACACGTGCCAGATGAAAATAACGTTACACAGTTTCAGCAATTTATTCAAAAGTTATTTGGAACTTTATGATAGTAGTATATTTTGTAATGTTATATAGAATAAAGAGATGATATCACAACACTTACACTCAAGTGTTAGCTTCGCGATAAACAGATGGAAGTTTCAAAACGGAAATAAATGTGCGCAAATATATACCCGGCACAAAAATCACTACGTTGGAGCGTCCATGTCGATAAAGACATTTACTAAGAACTACAAATCATACAAAAGCAATAAACGGTAATACGTTGTAACTTATGTACTGTTTTTCAACTTTCTCTGATGATCAAAGCCATATTCGCTCGTGTGAAAACTTTAGCCAGAGTACCTGATCAAGGTTATGATTTCAGTTGTGCAAGTAAATGCCGCGTGACAGCACATTGTGACCCGTACTTACGTGTCACTTTGTAGTGAGTTTCGAGTGTTAATGACTGGCTTGCGGTAATTATCGTTTACTATTAATCAACATGTTAATCAACATGTTTGCTTTATTTTGTATCAATAGCCAGTCACATGTTCTCTTCACAAATTAAAGAGGAACTGTTACAATGAGTGACATAAGATAACAATGCACCGAGACATGACTTGTCGTAACGCTTCGTCAGACGTTCAATGTCCAATTTATGGCTACAAATTTAGAACTTCGAATAAACAGAAACGTTTAAGTAGGAATTTTATTTCCGAAACAAATATTACTTCGAGATTTTCGAATTTTCCAATTACAAGATTTCCCAATCATAAGTAATAAGAAAAAGAGAATATTTTGCCGGGACCGACATTATTTCGAGTTAAGGGGTATTTAAGGTTTCTGAGTTCGAATTAGTGAAGTTCGACTGTATGTTTAAGCTTTCAATTGAATATAAAAGCTAGGGTCAGGTGCTAACAAAATAGAAAGATGGATAAATAACTCGAGACACATTCATTAAAAAAAACGAAAGATGAATTAAATTATAAGATAAATTAAATACACAACTACCACTGATAATATGTATTGTTAAATAATCGTAAACACGTTTAAAACTATTCACCCTGCAAAATCTGTGTTATTGTTGGACTGTAGAAGGAATCGACTCTGATTCAGGTACAGGCCTCCATTCACTTTCCTGACGGTTACCACTGGATAGTTTGTCTGTAGTATCCATGAGTCCATAACAGACTTTATGTCGAAATCAGTCTTTCCGTCATTGACCGCTTGCTAGAAATACATGTATCGATGACATGTCAAAAACAGATGTTCATATTTAACAAAACTTTACCATAAAGCCGGTTGTTTATGCGGGGATGGCATTTTTGCTATTTCGTTACATTAACGCGATCGAGAAAGTTTAATTCGTAAAATTAATTAGACACGTATGTATAAGATGTCCTGTTTAAGTCTAGATTGCGAAATTTTAATTTGTTAAAATCTTATTCAATCGCTTTAAAAGGAAATCGAGTCAATTTTAACCCGTAAAAATACCTGCTATACGGTAATTGATCAAATAGATAATCCCAGAATATATCATTATAAATGTTGGTCTTGAAAATGACTAAAGGATATTGTTGGATATTTGTATTATCTTATCTTTATTTTGTGGCATGGCAGGTCCTATTGAAATAGAAGGTACTAGTTGCTAAAATATAATTGTATAATCAAACATAGGAAAAACGAGTATGAACTAGTTCTTTCAATCAAATATGAATATGAAACTAAAACATTCTCTTCACCATGACAATAAAATCAATAATTTCTTACAAATTTGCAAGGAAACTACATTATGAGGATGGTTTCTTTTCATGTTTAGTTCTTCTCTGATGTAACATTCAATCTAACACTGTACATAGCTTAGGACACAAAGCAAACAATGGAAATGTACAGTCAATCACAGATCAAACAGGCAATGCTAACGGTATATTGATATCAAAAATATTTTATTACCTGTTACACTACTGACATGGGAACCTCCAATAAAAGATACTTCGATATGAATTTAGTCTAAAAGAATTTGTGATTTAGTTTACTGTGTCTATTGCCCCGTAAATATGTTATCAAGAACTATTAGGTTGAAGAATCGTTCACTGGAACTCAACTATGGCAGCTCAGGACACAACACAATTTCATATACCGTTTGCAAGGAAGCCCAGAGGTCATCGTGAGCGCCGTTTCCATAAGCCTTCTCGTTCAGATATCGCTGTAACATTGATACAATAATCAAAGTTTTCGTAATACACAACAACGTTCAAAATTAACGGAAAATAGCAATAAAAACTGTCACCTAGAGAAACGAAGGGTCTTTTCACAACACAAAATACTTAATAATTAAAAGGTCATAATCGCACATGATTTATTAAATCTTCACTTAATTGAAACGCTGAAAAGCATATGGTAAAACATGTTTTCTTATGTCTATTAGCAATTCCGAAAGCAAACGCTATCGAACAAAACATGTGATGTGTTTAAATGTTAATGATATTCTACACATAATATTAGGATACTGACTTTTACAGTTGAATTTCACAAAGTACAAAAATGAAATGAAAATATATTCCAATATTTGTACAGGTTAAAAGTAATTTTGAAATGCAAGATGGATTTGTCTCTATCAAACCACGTAGAAGGGGTGAAAACTCTAGAATTATGTTTTGTTGAATCTATTTAGTTTGCGCACGCTGATCATTGTATGATAATGATTAACATGTGTTATTGACGGAAATTATCCTGATATGATACAGAGCGCGTCATTCTTCAATAATTTCTTCTCATTATATAAACAATCTTTAAAGATTTTATATTTTAATTAAAATTCTTTCGGAAATTGTGATGCAGCTCTTTCAGCCTATCAAGCATAATGGTAACATTCAAATCAACATGATCATTGATAGATATTTTACCGAATGGTATGCGAGGTTTTATTTTCATAGTAAAGTGAAAGTGTATGCCGTGTTATTTCATATAGTCGATTGCATCACAAATCAAAATATAAATCGTATAAAATTGTGATCACGTCACATTCTTTGACAATATAAATGCAAAATCAGCAATCGCCAATAAAATGATTGGTAAGGAAATATAGCAGATTTGTTAACCAATACAACATACCTCTAATCCTTTCCTGAACGTTTCTGGACCAAGGAAGAACCACATCATTCTGATGACGCCGCATCCCTTCAAAGAATTAAACCATCTTACATCTTCTGTTCGAATTATAAATATATCAAATATACAAAATAAATGTCACTGCCAATAAACCATAGAAATATGTCATATATTTGTGGAGTACCCTTGCGCAATAAGGTATATTGGCCTTATTTCATAGGATTTGAGTTTGAATTTAAATGATGTTGGTCTTTCTGTTTTATTGTTTTTGCTGTCTTTTCTTTTTAAAGATAAATGGTTCTTCATTCTCTGATTCATTGTATTTTCGGCAAAAGGTCTTTGTTATTTAAATAACATTTCTAATAGTATGCATTTCTAAAGGCTGAACACAGGGAATGAAGATAGTATATGAATTTACAGACTCATCATGAAAAATAGCAAAAAAAACATTCGACATCCGTCCAGACAAAGTGGACGATTAACTCACCTTGTAGTAAGTAATGATGTCAAACAGAGCCAGTATCTGGTCCGGCGTGTACGCTTCTCTGAAGATAGGAACAATGCTTTCAACGCTGTCCACGTCCATGACCGGTTGTATGATATACAAGTTTACTAGGTCCATCTACAACTCATGAATATCGTTCATCAGGCCCGCTTATAATCATTGTAAGACATACCTGCTAATTTGGTTTCGAGAATTTGACATCGTCTATAAGGTTTTATACTCACCATTCCCCATTCAGGAACCACACGATCTACTCCGAGGAAGGAAAGGAAAGTAGCAAACCCTTCATTTAGCCAAATATCATCCCACCAGGCCGGAGATACTAGGTTACCGAACCACTACGAATTTGATCAAATAAGAGTATTGTTTACAAGAATATGTGGTATGATTACATAAAGATAAGTTATAAATTATATAAATAATCTGAGTCGATTGTAACAAGTGTTTTTATAACCTATTTTCTCTAGGTTTTATCCAGACAGTGGGGTCTCTTTGTAGTTAATAGTCTATTCTCAACCGAATAACGTGCAAGAGAATCCCCTCTTACTATTCAGAACAATTGTGGTAAATTGTGTTAACTAGGGACACAAGAATGGCATTACAGGACGATTCGTGCCCTCGGTCCTGAGAAACAAGAACCGTCCTCGAATAACAAATCTCAGTTGTTTACCTAAGGCTATTAATTCCGATCTTTTACCGCCTCTTGTCGCGGGAAATGAAAATACATTCAATGTTGCGATTACAAAAGGAATGAATATGTTTCTTGAGACATGGAAACAAATTGGATTCAGAGGCATAGCCAAGGTTAAAAACAAAACGGAATACTTCATGAAAATTGCTAAAATTGATATTTAAAAGTATTTTCTTTTACAATTATAAGATAATACAACGTTTTCTTTAGAACACTAATAACAGAACTGCGTTGTTTACGTAAAATAATAATAATAATTTTGGTTTACGAATATATAAAACAATATTGATAACAGACGAGCACCTATACCAGGAAGGGTTATATATCAAATTAGTTAGGTAGACTTTAGCTTAATTAATAGGTTCTTGATAAGGTTTATATGCATTGTATTTTGTAATAATGTCTGTCGTCACAATTACTTTTATGATTTCGTTCATCTGCCTATCATTTTAATATGCGTCGTTTTTTAACTAAAATTTGGTATGGATGCAGTGGTACATTAAAACCAATGACACTATTGTATCACCGTAAACAATATTATTTTGACCACCTACTGAATGGACGATCTCGTGTGACAAAACCTCGGCAGAAAATTCCATGTCATATGTGGTCGTTACACCTTCCACGTTCAATAGGAAAACTTCTCTGTATGTCATCAGCCCCCAATTCTCCATGGCACCATACACAAAGTCAGGCAAGCCCACATTATCTGGAAAGTCAGGCCAGAAATATTGTTTGTAGAGTAATTTAAGATACAATGATGCATGATATGGAATACGATTAAAGAGTCAGGCCAGACAGCATTGCCTGTAGAGTAATATGATATAAAATGACACTACAATGTCAGACCAGCCAGCACTTTCTATAGAGTAATATAACATACAGAATGTACTATGATACTACAAAGTCAGGCCAACAAAGATGTTTCGAAAGTGTCATAATAAAAAATGAAATACTACAAATCTGGTGCAACAAGCAATGACAGGATGTGTTCTATGTACCAACATTTACACCTAGAAAACATGTGCCAATTCTTAGTAGATTATCGCACTATAAACCTATGATGAGTTGAGTTGATTTGCTATAAGAAATTGCAATATTCGATGCTCAACTTCCAGTTAATTGTGTAACGACTCTCTGTTCTATATGCTCTTTCTCAAGATTATTTACGATTTTTTTGGAATGCATAACGACAGACCCTGTCCATGTTTTTACTTCGACGTAAGTTTGATTTTTTAAAAAACTATTTTCGAGTAATGTGATATTTCGAACTTATATCGTTCTTACGCATATCAATAATATTGAAAACTCCCTGATATCACATACTTTGATAGACCTTAATAATCATGTTTAGAAAGCATTTAATTCCTCGTTTATTTGTAATGTGTAAATTCCTCACATAAATGTCACTATTAAGTATAATTTGGACGTGACATATATAATAAAGGTTAACCATGAAATTAAAAAACAATCAGTAGAGCTTCAAGCAATATCAAAGGATTGTCCAAAAAGGACATAAAAGAACAAAACTTTTCAGTAAATCAAAAGTTACAGAACTGTTAAATCTTAAATATTCGATAAAACTACATCATATGAATTTTAATTAAATTCAGGAAGAACAACATGTAGATAATGCAAAGATTTGAAGTATATAACGATTATGAATGCCATAACAAAACTATTCAGTACTTAATCAAATTAAAAGGTCACCAGCCAATTTGCTTACTCAGCAACCCCCTTGATTTGTAAATGCCAATGTAAGTCCTTTCCAAATCCAATGCATTAGTCCAATACATATTCTGCATTACATTGTATCAATCCAATGGGTTAAAACTGTCAAGGGAGGTAACTCCAGTTTTTGGCATATGTAACTTATTAAATTAACAAAGCTGAAGTATGCTTTGAGCATTTTATTATAACTGTGCAGTCAATGCAAATTTAGTGATAATTTATTACACATATCTCTAACAGGTTGTTTATCATCTTTTTGTTTTATTCTTGTAGGCAACTTATGCTTAATATGTTAACAGGGAGTAACTTGAATTCCCTTAGTGTTGATGGTAAAAACAATTCGAGTAGCTCTCAGTTCTACAAAGGGAAGTACTAAATAAACGGTTATTCCTAAGAGAATATCTTACATACTCGTTATTGTTAATAAAGGGTTCTACCCTTTCAATAATTTAGTTTGGAGTTTCATTATTTTTACATACGTGAACGATCATGTTAGTTTATCTTCCCATTAAGAAAACAGTTTCGGTGTTTTTTGGATTAAAATTAATATGTATATCTATATTTGTTTTGCTCAATTACTCAAGTCATTGATTACTTTTTTTATACTTTTTATGGTAGTATCATATCATTTCTGACAATTGATTTACTGAAGAATCTTCCGGTAAGAGGTCTGTCTAGTCTTTAGTTATCATATCAGTTTTAAGACAATTAAACGTATATTTAGATACTTCATTTTCAATCATTTTATTAAAACAATGCGTGAAAGAAATTGTCTATCATTAGATACATTTTATTCAGAACATTGTCCTTTAAATATAGCATTTACATTAACTATTTTCCAAGAAGATGGTATGATACCTGTTTAAAAAGTTATATTACATAGAAGAGTAAGATGGCGTACCTATGAGGGATTATTATCATTACTTTGTTATCTTAGGTATCATTCTATCAGCGCCAGCAGAATAATTTGGTCTTTGATGTCCTGCTCATTTACAGTAATGTTTTCTTGGTTAAAGGGAAAATTACTTAAATGTTGAGGTAAAGGATACTGATTTTCATAGGAAGTTGATGCGTTGAAAAAGTTATTTAGACATTCTATCTTATCAAATTGATGTTGTATATATTAGTTATTTTCATATAATAGAGGTACATTTTTGTAATTCATAACTGATTTAACAATTTTCCACCTTTGTTAAGGGGAATGGATTGGTCATGGAGTATTTTTTTTTAAATATATCATAGTAGTTTCTTTTAGCTTGCCTGACTAGGTCTCATTTCTGATACATCCAAAATTTATCTTTTAAATGTATTCTTTTTCTCATCCATGGTTTATCACTTGGTCTGACAGTTAAAAATATGTAAGGTATACATTTTTCTATTTCTTCAATGCCGGTATCAGTTAAGATTTTATTAAATCAATAAAGTCATGATTATTTATTAGTAATTGCAAATCTCTGTTATTTAAAGCTTTATCCATTAGATCACAATATACATTATCATAAATTAACACTTTTGTTAACGTTTGTTTTCATTTTAAATACGTTATTATATAGAGATAGTACAAGTTGCAGTGTATGTGCATATGTAATGTTTTCCTATTGAAATGAGCATAAGCACAACAAGAAGAACTTTTCAGACTGATCTTACTAACAGTACGCGAGTCACTGGTTATAGATTCAATATATTTACAGATTTGTCATCTATTGTGGAAGACAGAAAATGGAGGATTTAGGACACATCAATAGGTTTGCAATGTAAACATTTTTATCAAGATGATAGCGCAACTACAGACACTCAAGCATCCAATGTATTGATTATCATTTTATTTTTGGCATGAACGAATATTGATATGATGCAATAAACTCATTTATTTAGAAAATGTTTTCCTTTAAAACACGTTTATGTCCTTTCTGGCTCGGGTTCAATAACATTCTAATTTGGTAGGATTACTTCTGTAATAAAAAAAAATATTTCGTCAATTTACATACAATGAAGAATAAAGGTAAAAATAAAAAGGTCTTACCGAGTTTTGGAAGAGCAAAGGAAATATTGAAATACTCCTCAAATGTATCCAGAAGTCTGCTGCCTAAGTTAAGTGCAAACGCTGTCTGGTTGATGTTCTGAGGAGTGGTGTATACCCCAAACTGAAATATACATGTGTACTTATATATATTCATTATCATAAATATATTATTATACTTTACCTCACGTTTACAATTATTTCAACTAAACAAGCAGAAGCCAGAACACTTCTGGACAGAACATATATGAAGGTAAAATCGACATAATTTTGATTACTTTCACAACATTCTGCAAATAATTGTGATTGAAATTGTCATCATTTTATCGTGTAAATGTCTAATAAATGGTGAATGCCTACATCAAAACCTATTTTACAAGACATTTTGTCGTATTTCTGAATGATAGATGGATATTTCAACTTTAAATAGTGCAAAGTCATTATATCATTTTTAAAAACATAACCAAGAATTAATCGAGTTCCTAATTGTTTCAGTTAGGCTTTTGTACAAGCATTTTTTAACATCACACATTAATCCATCATATCATCATGTTTTCGTCATATTAAATGTAGATAGGGAGAGAAATGGGAAAGGTTCCCGTATATAGTATGCAGTTTACTATGTGGTCATTTCGTTCATCTTCAAACCTCACCAGAACGTTATTTTCTGTTACATTCTTTACACTCTCCAGCTCGCCAAATACAAAGGCAACAAGATATGTCGACATCGTGACTGAAACGTCGAAGTGGTCCGCAACGTAACCATCTCCCCTTTAAGAACAATAATATCAGCATAATGTCCTATTGTAACGTCAGTGTATTAAAAAGCGGTAGTTTCGATGTTTCATATACATTTTGTATACTAATTATCTATTATTCTGATCTGTGTTTCAGTGCTTCACCGACAACAACCGCCATGTAAACCTTGGTCAATCCAAGTAAGTAAAGTTCGCAAGTGAGAACAAGGTATAAAACAACGGAACAAACAAGCAAACTAACGAGCATTTAACACGTCCAGCTTCACTTCTCATAATGAAATATGATATTTCTCAATGAAATCACTATAACTATTCCCATAATTTTCATCAATATGCATCTTTTGAATCCATTTGTTTCGTGTTTTTCCTTTTAATTGACGGCTTCTTGAACTTAAAACGTGATAATGGGAACAAACGTTAAAATATCGAGTCAACTACAATATATTAACACAATAGGCTAGGGATGCAGGGTAGCTGCCATCCAGGAATGGAAAATTCACAATATGGAAATTTATATCATCAAGTTGATTCAACAGCTTGGTGAAAAGTTGTCCATGTTGGTTGTTGTTGTGTGAGAATCTAACAGGATACATCGTTAAATAATAAACATGAATCTGCGACAAGACACCTGTCTCTTAAATACATGAAAAATCTTGTGCAGAAAAGTACGTAATCATAAGGGTTAATGGAATGAAAATAAATGAACATGTTTGATTAATAGGTCTGCTTCTTAAATATACGTTCATTTGCTGATATACAGCCAATGTATCTTATCTAGAACATTGTGAGTGACATATTTGAAGTTCTGTATATTAATTTGCATTGGAGCGTGCTATTATAGTATCATTTTGTGCTTTAGAATATGTAGTTGTAACTATTTTGATCGCACACAAAACGTGTATGTTCGCATAAAGTATGCAAAGATACTATGTGGATTGGTTACTCCATTCGGTTTTGGCTTCTTTGGTATTATTTTTAAGTACTTACATAGTTACTGAACTAACGAGGGGCATGTTTGAGAGACTGATGATGTGAGGTTGTCGCTCCAGTTTAATGTCGAACGTCGCCTTGAATGCTGGCTCATCAAAACATGGAAACGCATGTCTTGCATATGTCGGCTCGAACTGGGTTGCTGTCATGTATCTTAAGAAAAAAAAAGTCATACGTAAGCCTAGCTGTTTCTGTCGAACAATTCTCTAAATATCATCATACGCAACTTTATGCATAACATGGAGATTATGTCTAAAATCTATAGACCTCCTGAGTGTAGTTTCATCTATTTAACATTGAAACTAGGTTGATAGTTTAGCCTATTTTTCGTCTATAAATATAAATGAACTGGTTAAAACTACAAGGAAAAATCTCTTTAGCTTACTTACTTGGTCATGTTAGCTGCTTCGTCTCTGTAGGTGCTTACGTACATTCCTAAAAGAACAGTATTGGACAGTCGGTCTTCAAAAGCTAATTGAATAACATACTGATTTCCAACTACTAATGGTTTATCTAGAGTCATAATAAGGAACTGTCTTGTCACATCCCTAGTGGTGTGGAGTACAACAGGAGATACCTCAGTGTTATCTGATGCCTCTACAGTTGGGGTAGTGGTAAGATTCTGCGTGGCAATATGGAGTGTTATATTGTCTGTGGGACTTTTGCATTCTACTTTTATAGCCACGGTTCCATTGAAAGTGAATGTCTCCGGCTTATCATTGTACATCTCTGGTCTCAAATTTAATTCATAGTGAAGAGGTTTTACAGAGGTAGGTAGACGCGTATCCGTGATCGGGTGTGGTGAAGAGGTGGGTGGCATTGTAGTGTTTGGCATGGTTGATGCTGTCCTCATTCCCAGAGTTGTGGACATAGACGGTGTTGTGGTCCGTTCCGGACACAGTCCACCTGGTTATCAATTAACAGATAAATTATATATTGAAGCACGAAACTGTATCAAATTATTTCACCATACACAGGCCGATACCATTTTATACATATGATATCTATAGTATTGCGGGATATTTCCATTTCAAGTAGGGAAGTTGGTGTGAGGTGAATAGATTTGACAGATTCCCTGTAATGCAATAACTGTTAACAATTATTTCCACAACTGACATTGGTTTCGGGTTTTCCTTAACACTTCCGCTGACAAACTTTTTGATAAATAAAGTAAAGTGGTGGTACAATTATTTTAGTTAGCATTCTTTCAGAGGGAAAGATACCAGATGATAATGCAGATAACATAATTACAGCGGGTTACATGTTTATGATAAGGTCATAAGTTTCCAGAATGGACGCCGAACAAAAACTACCTGATTACCACGAGGATGAAAGAATTTCTATATTTTTCACGAGTGCAATTCTTTCATACGATTTGAATTATATTTAACGGAAAAAACATTAATTTTCTTTTCGTTACATTTTTAAAAGCAAATCTCATAGAAAAAAAATACCATCCCAAACTTTTAATAAAGCGGAGTTCAAACATGTTCGGGAATTATTTGCACGTTCGTTGATCGAAGATAGTTTGTCGTTACGCCGGGAGACAGTACCACGTCATTTTTATAGCCTGATTTATATGGCATTCAATCATATCATGCTGTTATCTGGTAATCAATTATTACAAACGTCGTTGTATACCAAATTAGCGAAATCCCGAAAGGTAGAGGGGGAAAGTTTTCTTGGAAAACAAAATTATTCAACCCTTGTTTCATTTGCACCCGAACAGGAACATCGATCACATAAACAATTAAGTAAATGCACATGTGTTTGACGTTTTAATAATATCACCTGTGAATGTGCATTCACTGTTTGAAAAAATTGTAATAACAGAATAGTTTCTCTCATTCTAATGCTGATAATTTCAAGGTTTACCATGTACAACCGGACAAGCCAAATCAGTACATCTGACTGGTAATCTGATCTAATGCGATCGCGAGGCATGGTAACGATATATACATTAACGATGCTATCACATTTTGAGAGGTGACGTCAGAATAAATATGTGAATGAGCTGCTTTTACAAAGCAGGTACATTTAACATATTTCTTTCCTTGTCTAATATTTGTAGACTTGTGATGTGCGGGAGATATATTGTTTGAAAGTCAATTATCAAAGTTTCTAGAATAATTTAATAACCAAATGTATCCCTTTGCGGTCCATCTTTGATTTAAAAGACAAGTACTTGGCATTTCAATGAAATCCATCTCGGAATGAAGCCGATAGAGCACTACCAGGGGTTTTCTTAAAACAGCGACCTCTGTTTCTACAACCTAATACCAAGGTAAAGAAGAGGCCTACATGGCTGGTAATGCACATTAGATATCAAAGTAAATAATGCCAAATCAACCCTTATGTTTTATAATGATTATCCAATGTTATGCATGTTACAAATCAAATATAGCGTCGGTGTTCATAATATAACAAATTTTGATATTCTGTTTTTCGAGTAAAAATAGTCGATTTTAGGCAAATCTTATTTGACGAACATCTGTACCACTGATACCTGCTTTCAAATAATCAGGATCCTTAGTCTTCTGAAACTCGACATGATTCAAAAATAGTTTAACACATCTGATTCCTTGAAAATAGGTTAATGTCATTTAAATGCACCCTACCCCAAACGTTATTAGCCAAAAATTACCATTGAAATTGCTGAATTCAATGAGGGATTCTTGTACTCGTTTAACACAACTCGCAAATGTGGCCTTGAAAATGGATCAAGGTCATTTGTAATCGGCTATGCTATGCAGAGCTAACCCTGGTACTTTTCAATCAGATATCAGGACACTGGGTCTTTTGAAACTTGAAATTCATGAAAGTTTAACATTTATATTTGAAACCTGTGGCCTTGAAAGTAGGCCAGTGTCAAGTTTACAAGCAATTGATACAACTATAAAGTTGGCCTCAGTTCAGCATTACCAAAAGCAGGCTAAAACACAAGGCAACCCAACACTTGGATTTTACTCATCATCAGCCTTAAATGACCCCAGTTGTTGATTGAAAAACCAACACTGGAGAAAAGTCATCAGAAATATACGATATCATGTAACTGATAACGTATATTTAGAATATTGATAAAGGTTCAGTTTACATATCCAAATATCCTGACATTAATACGAATGTCACTATTTTTGTATATTCCAATGTAAATATTGTCGAAATATTCAAAATACTAAAACTAGTTTGCAAGCTTTAGAAAAATAAAAATGGTGCTGTCCTAAAGCTATCTGATGCCAAGATCTCAATGTTAATACTTTGATTGTATCGCCACGTGGTTGGTGTATCAAATATATATACGATCAGATATCTGTCTGTATTTGTTTAGTGTAACATGTGTTAGTGAAATCAACAACAACTTGATGGAGATATACATTTTAACATCATTGAATAAATAGATAATCACATGTATACAGAAATCGCATTATTAACAATTTGCACAAAACTTTTCAAGCAAATATGATTAAAGACAAATGTTTTTACATTTGACTTGAAGCCATGACCGCTCTTTATCTATGATCTCCGTTGTTATGTCACAGTGCAATCTGTGAATTTACATGTGTTGTCGTTTCATTATCAAAGTGACATCAACATAAGCTATTTACACGTGTAATATTAAAAAATATGATGTGTATATTCGCTGAATAACAGGGAAATCATGTGTTAATACTGTTTGATATAACCTATGTTGACGTCAAGTTATATTAATGTAATAGCATAACACACTCACTGATAGTGTTGTGACGTAACAGTGGAGACCATAGATATAAAGCTGAAATGACTCGATCTGTGCTTATCTCAACGAAAATGACGAGGTCGTGTAATGGTACAAACACCCAATAATACGACTGTAAAAAGTATTTAGAGTCAAGTAATGAATTAAACTGCATCATGCAGTACTCGTCTGTTATGCTAAGGGCAATTTGAAATATATCAGACGATTGTGAAAAACCAACATAACTGGACGAAATAACAAATATATTATAATGAGGTACAATAGCAATGTAAAATACGGATGATGTAGGATCCTCTAGTACAGAATATATGTACAATACGCACATAATGTCACATGATTACTGAACTGTGTCTAAAATACAGAAAAGGTGAGAACTACGGGCTATAAACATTGGTCATTTCACAGATATATCAAGAAAACTGCGATATCAAAATCTCCCTGGAGAACTATTAACTTCGGGGAAATGGACATAGGAAATCCGTTAACATCTAAATACTATTGTGTGTATTGTTAACCCTGAAGCATTTAACTTTTATCATCTTTGTCAGACAAAAGGGAATCTCCCGATTCAACTTTGTACACCCTGAACGGTGTATTATATATACCTGTATGGCCTACCCAATTATTGTGAATATACTCAGGATACTGAATAGAGTGTCATATTACCCCACGGTTTACCAAACAGTATTGGCTTCACTTACACTATCAAATTCAAGGATGTCTGCATCATAGATGAACTTCTCGAAAAGTGTGTACATAAGGCTAAATGTAGTTTATTCCCGTGACCTTGTTTATCTTCGGTAACAAATGTATTTGATAGAATATATTTTTGTAAGAGATGTACAAAAAACCGAATAAGATGTATGAATCATTTTTCAAAAAAATGAAAATTTGAGCGGAGTCTATAAATCCACAAAACACTGATTTAGATGAACTTTATACAGAAGAAAATGAACGAAAAGAAAAATACACAACTGAATGGTACATAAAAGAACAGTACGTGTTGAATCATTCATAAGATTGTGTTTAACATAGATACTCTTTTATCCTGCAACTGGCGCTGCCATTGTCAGAATACGCATGCCACATATATATGTTTGCTGTATTCGGCAGTGACGGACGGAAAATGGCTGTATTTTCGCACGTGCGGTAATTCAACAGAATAACTTTCTGAATTTACTGAAATTACATTTAACAGTATAAATCAATGTTGAAATAAGCGATTTTATATGTTGAAATGAATAAGTGTATGTCCGAAAACTCATAAAATTGCTGTCAGCTGCGTGGAGAAGTTATTTTGGCGTACGTCATCAGGCAAAATTCAGCGTAACGTCAACGTCAGGTACGCATTTTAGGTAAAAGTCGTGATTCTCATATAATTTATTATTTCAAAAGAATAGCATTTAAGAAATTATTTGAGAATATTCTCGTGTCTTATTAATAAAACTGTCTTGTTCATTAGAAACGTCATCAAAGAAAATAATATTGAAATTCAAAAACGGTGACAAAGCTCTCCATACCATTGTCTTGTTAGATTATGAATACAGTGGAGATTTGCATATGGCGTTGAATTCAAAAGGACAATATGATAATTAAATGAAAAGTAATGTTTTAATCGAAATGTTAAAACTAAAATATTTATTGATACTGCACTTTCGAATTACATATACTTATAATCACTGGATTTTCAGTCAATGCCAGACAAATTTGGAAATTCACATTTTAAATCAAAATGGACTTACATAACTCTTGGTTTCCCAGAACAGCTTTTGCCTTGCATGTCTCCGTCAGAAATCCTGGAGCCATTGTGACAACGCCCTCCGCTGGTCCACACTGGCAGTTACAATTAAGTTCCTTCTGGTTTCCAGCGAAATGCACGATCAGTCCAACACCCACTGCGATAGCTATGGCAAGCAACACCATCAGAAACCCCGATGCACCGGACATTCTGCAGCCACCATCCTCATCGTTACGCCCCATCTTTTTTCTACCCTCAATATCAGTGAAATCAAATTTGTCGGTGGAGCCTTCAAACATCTCGTCTGAGTCTATCCACCTGTGTCAGGGCCTCACAGGAATACCTGTCGATTTCTTGTTTCTGCCCACGCCTTGCCCCAGTGATAAAATCAGTAGACTGTAACTTAACTACCGGTATATGTTGACTTTTCTCTGGAAATACTGCTTAACGCGTCGACAGGTAAATTAATCTATGTTGGGTTTAAAAATCAGTTTGAAGTACAAAATAGTTGAAATTGTACAACTGTACAATAGAAACTAACAACGTGATTATCGTTGATTACGTTTAGTTATAGTACACAAGGTTTTAAGACCCCGACATATCTAGTTTTTGTTTAAAAGTGTGCGTTGGTATGCTATTTGTTCAGAACTTAGCTTGCAAAAAGCCAACAGTTGTATGTTTGTACATAAATACGTATGGTAATTTTTGTTCGCGCTTTGTATAGAAGGCGTTTGATAGGTCAACGAGCGGTTAAACTCTTATCAGGAGGTGAATTCTTTGTAGCATCGAAAATGTGAGCATTATTTGTAAAAACAGTGCAAATATTCTAATGTTATAAAAATTATCATATAATCGGACTGAATTTGTCACTAAAGTAATATATTCTGTGAAATTTTGCACTGGCTATGACAGTCAGAAATCGATTGCATAGTTTATTCATGATATAGACGACGGCGAAACATCATGATCTCAAAATTATGCAACAAACTTGCTACATTCTTTTGCTTTTGTCTTCCTCATATGTACCTTTTTTGAGCAATAAAAAATATCTTATACTTCTTTTTGTTCAAAATTTTATGAAATGATGAAAAAAATCTAAGGCTTGTTCAATAACAAATGTTATATGAGATGAAAACCCATTAAGATTATATATGTATCACTACTGAAAATTTCTATTCAGTAAGGGCATCCTGGTTACTATGGATACTCATGTCATGTGGATGTTTGCTGCTCAGAATGGTCTCGCGTAAGGGTGGAAAAGTGACGTCAGTGCAGTTTATTGTTCCTTCGAAATCTGGACGTTGTCAACTTGCAGTGGTTGGTTGGTTGGTAACAGGTTTATCGTCTCTTTGATTCGGCTTACCTCTATGCCTTGTCACAACGAGGAATTTCAGTGTCCTGGCGACGTAAGTGGACCAAAATGAGGATAAAATTAGACAATATAATAGTATGACACCTTGGAACATAAATTTTGTTTGCGGTATAGCAGTAAATGTACAGAATGTGAAATTCGAAGATTTCTGTTTAACGTTAAGATTGAAATGAGATTTAACGACTACCTAGATATTTCAAGGTAATCGGATGGAGTGTTATAGAAATACGTGCCTGGTGCGCATTTATTGATAAATCAGCGAGATATCATTAAAGTCGACACATCGTACATGAAAAGAGCTCGGCTATTGTGCGGGTCCCAAAATAGCTATTCAATTTCTCGTGAAATATCCGAGCCAAGAGTTTACTTAAATGAGCTACGTGTTAAATAGACATGTTGTAAAACTGAGGTCGCTAGTACAACAGTAAGGTAAACACGAAGGAGGGCTGTTTATACATATAAATATTGACGAACCTCATGAAAGTATGTAAACGAGCGAAGTTCATTTCGCAGTGCCGTCATAAAAAAAAATCTGAAAATAAACACAAAAAGTAGCATTAAGACACTATTTCGAATGAATGCCGGGTTTCTGGTCCATTTTGGTTAAACCCTGTCGACCAACTGACACATTAGACCAACTTGGGACAGAATCGTAGCCATTCATTAGATGTATTTCAAAGGATTTGCTCTAATTCACTTAATGGGTTTATACAGATAGAACTCTCCTTCACCCGAGGATGATTCAAATTAAGACAGAATCCTATAATTAGCATGGTAGAACGATTTAAAGAACCTGTTCCATTTCTCTTGCTGGGCCCAGCCCCTCCTATCCGAGGGGGCCAAACTCCACTGTTTATTAAAACTCATTCCTTTTCACCCGAGGAAGCCACATAACTATTAGGAACATGATCCTAGAAGGAGAAGTAGGATTTTAAAAAAAATGTTGCTCCATTTCCCATATTAGGCCTCGAATGTTCCCAGAGGCCCCGAGACTCATCATTTATACAAAATTGAGACCCTTCAGACCGTATTTGGGCAAACTTCAATCAACGGCTTTGCAGAAGTAACTGCGTATGGAAGCTAAATATTGATAGACTTGAGATGTGATCAGAATTTCATTAGTTTACTTAATCTGGATTACTTATTCATGCAGTTGTGTTGAATGATGGGGATTGCTATTGGATTTCTGAAGTACACAATACACGTGTAGAATAACTTACGTGTTCATATATTGTGAAGGAATTGTGATTTAGTTCAAAAGTTTTCTCTTCCTTCCTTACATCACTAAACAGTGTTTGATACTGTTCTGATAACTTCACTTTATTTGGCAGATTATGGTCCCAACAATTTTCAACTGCTGTCTTACGGGGCAGTAGAATGTACCCACTAAGCTGCTGTCCTCAATAAAACATCCCATGCGATTTTGAATTGATTTCTCTCCTTGTCTACCCGTCATTCCCCGTGCATGCTTTCCTCTTCTGGTATTCATTAGACACGTCATTATATCAGTAACCCTTGCAACAGAAATGACGTTAAAAGACTGAAGAGAACAAAACTAAATGTCGAGCAAAACAATGAGTTGACGGCAGATTGTAGGTAGTAGTTGGTCAAAAAGATCATAGAAGTCGCTACGGCAGCAGACCATACATTGTGATTGTTCCCGCGGGGGTAGAGGAAACCCCGTCTAACATTACTTAACATTCAGATATAGATTAATTCTGAACAAAATTGATCGCGCCATAAAGACATTGCAGTTTTTGTGCATAAATCATACCAAAAAAATACAATAGTCGTAACCTATCTAGAGGACTCGGATGACCTTTCCAAGTTTGATTTGAATAGCACTTGAGAAACTGAGCTAAATGCAAAACTTTAATGCCCAGCTTCTTAGCGTCGCTGATCTTAAGATTTTTACATAGGAACACTGTGACATGAATGCTCATTTTTATTTTCATTTTTAAACGACTCTTAGCTGCTTCGTTAGGTCTGTATAGTAATTTCTTCAAGCGACCATAGAGCTTTCACTGCATCTATAATATATAACAGTGATACCATAACACAGTGGCTATGACTAAGCATGGACTCTCTTGGCTTGTGGTTCCAGATCTTGAATCCATGTTTCGTTTAAATCCCCTTATATTAATTGATATGCACGACAGATCTCGTCTGCTGAAGAGTTTGGAAAAGGTCCCATTACGACATTTTTCTGTCTTCCATTTGCCTTGGATTGTATTACGGTAATATGACTTTTTGAGATTTAAGTGGATTTTACATGATCCGTTGTGATGATTATCTCATCAAGTCTCAAAGCTAAATGACTTGAAAGTCGTTTTTGTGACGTGCATCATTCCGCAACATTGGTTCCCTAGGACACTTCCTGGCCTAAGCTCTTCTTCCTTGGTGGTATGCTTGACTTAATACTCTGTTCGATCAACTGTACCTCGTAAATGATTGCGACCACAAATTCTGTATATATCAAACACCGCATATCACGGAGCTGTCAGATGTACAACAACATCAAAACAAGTACATCATGTGTATATATCCTGTTTCATTGATGACTCAGAACTTTGAATGACCTTTCATACGTACGGCTCTTGGTTTTCAGCTGACTGATTTTTATCAAATGGTATCAGAATCATGCTTGAAAATTTACGTTTCTTCAACCGTTGAACCTGAATAATGATATATACATGGGACAGCAAATTACAATAAAAAATAACGATGAAAATCGACTCTAGACAAGATTTACGATACATTAATACCGTATTATGTAGTTCTTGTACCCGCTTATTTATATATGTAATTGCATACTGATAAACATGTCTGTAATTTATTGATACGATATATGTCTCAATTATCAAATATGGTCCATTTCATATCATTGAATATAAAGGGCGTATTTAACAACCAGAATTCGTCAGCACAAGTACACGATAGACCGCAATACACGCAACACACCCTGAAACTAGCTTATACTGACATGTGTTGACTTTGCTTAGATTCGTCACTATTAAAACCTTATATCATGAAATATGATAGATATTTTCTTCCATGAGTCTGTAACTTTATCAACACGGGTATTATTTGTATTAAATATAACTATATCGTACGGCAGATTTGTTTACCTATGATTTTATTACATGTATATGGGCGTGTTTCTAATGTTACACTTGTCGTTCAAGAGAGTGCGCAAAGGACTCTGGGAAAGATTGGCAAGTGTAATACTATTTAATAAAGAGTCCCAATTAGCCTGTATCGCTCACATGTATATTAAAGCAAAGATATGATGCCATAGAATCCTTGCTCATGGTGCCAGTAAGCGTCACAAATGAAACAAGAGGCCCATGGGCCTTAACGGTCATCTGACAAAAAGCAAGCCAAACTTAACAGCAGTGAGTCTGCCGTTAAAACAGTGGGCTTTATTCATTTGAATAAACTTGGTAGCCCTTCCTCCCAGCATCCTACAGGCCCAATATCAGCACTCTGAGCCTTTTGGTTACTGAGAAGAAATCGTTTACAGATTTTAACATATTTGAACCCTGTGATCTTGAAAGTGGGTCAAGGTCATTCACTTGAACACATTTGGTAACACTTCCTCAAAAGCATCCTACAGGCCCAATATCAGCACTCTAATCATTTTGGTTATTGAGAAGTCATTTGCATATTTTAACATATTTAACTCCTGTGACCTTGAAAGTGGGCCAAGGTCATTTATTTGAACAAATTTAGTAGCATGTCATCCCAGCATTATCAGCACTCTTGGACTTTTGCTTATTGAAGAGAAGTTGTTTGTATATTTTAACGTAATTGACCCCTGTGACCTTGAAAGTGGATCAAGGTCATTCATTTGAACAAACTTGGTAGCCCTTCATCCCAGCATGCTACAGACCTAATATCAGCAATCTGAGCCTTTTGGTTGTTGAGAAGAAGTTTAAAAAATTCAACATATTTGACCCCTGTGACCTTGAAAGTGGATCAAGGTCATTCATTTGAACAAACTTGGTAGCCTTTCATCCCAGCATGCTACAGACCCAATGTCAGAACTCATGGACTTTTGCTTATTGAGAAGTCGTTTGTATATTTTAATATATTTGACCCCTGTGACCTTGAAAGTGGGTCAAGGTCATTCATTTAAACAATCTTGTTAGCCCTTCATCCCAGCATGCTACAGACCCAATGTCAGAACTCATGGACTTTTGCTTATTGAGAAGTTGTTTGTATATTTTAATATATTTGACCCCTGTGACCTTGAAAGTGGGTCAAGGTCATTCATTTAAACAATCTTGGTAGCCCTTCATCCCAGCATGCTACAGACCCAATGTCAGAACTCATGGACTTTTGCTTATTGAGAAGTCGTTTGTATATTTTAATATATTTGACCCCTGTGACCTTGAAAGTGGATCAAGGTCATTCATTTGAACAAACTTGGTAGAACTTCATCCCAGCATGCTACAGACCCAATATCAGCACTCATGGACTTTTGCTTTATGAGAAGAAGTTCTTTGTATATTTTAACATATTTGATCCCTGTGACCTTGAAAGTGGGTCAAGGTCATTAATTTGAAAAAATTTGTAGGGCTCCATGCCAGCATGCTATGGGCCAAGTATTAGCCCCCTAGGCCTTCTAGTATTTGAGAAGAAGTTTTTTGAATGAAAAGTTTACGGACGACGCACGACGCACGGCTGACAGCGGACGGCGGACGACGACGCACAAAGCACGATGGCTATAGGTCATCTCGACCCTTCTGGTCAGATGACCTAATAAAATGTCAGTTTTCGTGATATGTATTTGTAACAAATGATGGTCACACTTTATAATCTGGAAAGTGTTAATCTTTGGCTTTTCTAACTTCTATAAATTTGTGGTTTCCTAAATCAGGAAAATCTGCATCGCTTCTTCAGAAACCTGCTTGAAAATGACAGGACCCAAAGTCTTCTGAAATTGAAAAGACGCTTAAAAAGGTTATTTTTCAAGTTTTTAACATATTTGACTCCAGCGAAAATATATCAGTCATTTATTGGAGGAAACTCAGTAGCACTGAATCCAAGGCACATGTACCTTAGGGCGATACATCATCACCGTGGATCTTCAGCAAATTGAAATTTGTCTTTACAGTGTACACGTTTGACATTTGTGACCTCGGAAATAGACATTTATATAAGGAAACTTTGTGGCACTAAATCTTAAGTATTAACAGACGTCTTAAAGTTTTAATATAATTTACCCGATTGACATTGGAAATAGGTCAACGTCATTCATATGAGAAAATTGCAATGTACTTCAACCCAGGTTACTCCTGACGAAGTGTCAGTTCCCAGTTGTTTGAAGTGTTCTAGAAGAAGAGTGTAGCCAACACCAATAGGGCTATACAACTGTAGCTCTAAATATCATTGTTCAATCAAAGTAGTGAATACACTCTGACTTTTGGTGTAGATTAATCTTTCACATACATTTCACATGCATGTAAAACAAGTGATATTTACTGCAAACATGAACTGGACATGGTTTACACATATTAAAAAAAGGAATATATCTTCAAAAACCTCCTATGATTATGATAACAATGCTGGCTTGACATTAACTAACCTTTCTTTGAAGTTTAAATCTCCATTTCTAATTACATTACACTACTCATTAATTATCGATGGCCATACCACCTGAAAAAAGTCTGATATTATTGGTAATCCTATTTCATTCCTTTAAACTAATATTTTCCTATTTTTCAACTCATTTATTGATCATTATCCACTGTGGTAAGTAGACAGCATCTTGAATTCATAAAGGGCCATAACTCAAAACATTATGACACCATAATATCATTCATTCTACTTGTACATATTCATACTCAACTGTTCCTAAGTTTACAGTCTGATATTCACCTACTTTATATTAGATTGGACACTGTCTGTTCTCTGTAAAGGGCCATAACTCTAAAGCATCAAACTGTCATATCCAAATTAGTTTTCACACAAATTTGACAACCGATTCAGTGATAGCTATTTGATAATGCACTAAAGGACCCTGAGTGGACATAGCACACACAATTAATAACTTAACATTTTTCTGGTAAAACTAGAGAATATATTGTTACATTTACAAAGATTTAAAACTACAGTATTCTCATACAATCTCACAAGCATATTTATTTAGAATCAGATATATATCACATATTTAAATCTTGGATCGCATCTAATTTATAACAGCAGTCCGTTGATGTGTGCTGCTCTGATAACTGTGTTGAGATTTGTTAAAGTCTTGAACAGTACTGGTGTATAACGGTCTTCCATGTAAAACTTGAGATGAACAGGAAGTAATCTGAAATGAAAATTCAAGTTAATCAATTACAATTCCACTAATTAATTCTGTGTTCATTTTATCTTTAATATGTGATTCAATTACAATTTTTGAAGATGAAACTGTTTATTCCAATTGCATTTAACAGTCAGATTTTACAAGAGGTTTAATTAA
The DNA here is from genome assembly GCF_031769215.1 of Ylistrum balloti. Classification (NCBI taxonomy): domain Eukaryota; kingdom Metazoa; phylum Mollusca; class Bivalvia; order Pectinida; family Pectinidae; genus Ylistrum; species Ylistrum balloti. The sequence goes on along the minus strand of NW_026782226.1, from coordinate 288,901 downwards.
GAAGCTAACCATCATGAATGCCTGTGACACTAATACTAACTCCAATTTTCAATAAATTCATATTAGATATATTTCTATCTGGCCATAAAAGTACTTTCTCTGTTTGGCAGTTCAGGTAGAGAACTTTGAAACCATCAGTTAAAGAGAAAGAAATGCTGATTTTAGTTTCAGTGGAAAAAAATTTTTTGATTACAGAAGGGTTTTTCTTCAACTTCAACTTTTTTATGATTTATTGATATTTTTCTCCTTATTATCAAATACAAATCTTTCACAATTAAAAGCTTTCTTGTAAATACACAAATATTACAACATAAATCATCCTGTTCTTTAAAAGTGGCAAAATTTTGTTAACAGTGTTTTCATAGTTATACTTTGTTAATAATGTTTTCATAGTTATATTGCATTAATAGTGTTTTCATGGCTATATTTTGTTTAATAGTGTTTTCATGGCTCTATTTGTTTAATAGTGTTTTCATGGCTCTATTTGTTTAATAGTGTTTTCATGGCTATATTCGTTAATAGTGTTTTCATGGCTATATTCGTTCATAGTATTTTCATGGCTGTATTTGTTTAATAGTGTTTTCATGGCTGTATTTGTTTAATAGTGTTTTCATAGCTTCATTTTGTTTAATAGTGCTTTCATGGCTGTATTTGTTTAATAATGTTTTCATGGCTGTATTTCCTTAATTGTGTTTTCATAGCTACATTTTGTTAATAGTGTTTTCATAGCTACATTTCATTATTGTTTTCATAGCTATATTTCATTATTGTTTTCATAGTTATGCTTCGTTAATAGTGTTTTCATGTCTATATTTTGTTAATAGTGTTTTCATGGCTATTTTTTCATTAATATCTTTATGTCTATTTTCTAGTCATTTAAGAAATCTGAAAACCATGAGTATAATTTAAGTTTCAATTTTATCGGAACAGGATATCTAAAAATAATTATTTGGTGTTGGACTGATTAACTGTCAAGTTTTATTAATCTTGACAGAAATTCAGGTCACAAATAGCGAGACTTATCAATCAAAATTACATGTATCTTTTTCATGAAGTCATTACCTCAGTGACAACGTAGTCTCCAGGTTTAAGATTTAAGTTGTTCTCAGCTGATGCTCCACTGCTTGCCAGAATCACTTTGGTGTTGCCATCATTTCTACCTGCCATGTCATCATTGGATCTTTTACTTACCTGTATATAAAGCAGATATATCAGAGTGGTTGTCAAGGACACAAGGATTTGCATTTCAACGTTTACTATTAAAGAAAATTTTATCAAATTCAAGTGTAAACATGAATCTACCTTAGGGTGGTTTTGTAGTAACACACTTGCCTTTCACCTTGTAAATGTCCTTGACTAGTGATGTCGATCAACAAAGTAGTTTAATAGTTACTTTTTGAGTTAAACATTCCCGAAGCCGGTTTCTTGATTAGCTCCAACTTTCAGAAATTGTGTTATCCCTACTTTATTCCAGTCTAGGATAAACTCATATTTAATCCATGAATCGTGCTTAATTCAAGATTATCAAGTTTTCAGTATATTCTGTACAGACATCTTAAAATATATTTTATATATCATATCACTGAGTTATAACTGAATCGTGACTGAATCAACCTCTGAGGTGAGGAAGTATCCTGAAACACTTCCTAAAGTTCTGTGAGTATTTCCTTTTTTCGACCTTGGAATATTAGGGGTTTGAAATAAAAGAAAATTAGCTTTGATATTTGATGGCATCTTTCCTCTTTGTTTCCATTGTAACAGCACCTATTCACAATAGAATAATGCATTGATACTTGAAATTCTCGCACTGTTAACCATCAAATGCACAAACCAGACATTCTCAGGGCTAACAAAATTTTAAAGTCACATGACTGAATTGACTAAAATTCGAGAAAAGCTTCCTCATTTTCAGCTAACTGGAAAAACAGCTATTCTGATTTATTCACGGGATCAGGGATCATGCGTTTAGTTTTTAAATGATACAATATACATTGACCATTGCAAACAGTTAAAGACTTACTGATTCCACCAACACAAGTTGTTCCTGTCCAATCTGAGCCTGGTTCCGCTTCAGAGCCCCTTCCCGAAATACTTTTGTAATCTCTTGATGACGTCGCCTCTTGACATCATCAGGAACATCATCTTGTAACTTGTGGTAGGCATGTGTCTTCTGTAATACAGAATTACAGTATTATATATTGCAAAATATCAATCCATTAATGGTGATTATATCTCAGGATTTCTGGCATATAAAACAATGTGGTTAATAATTTGCATGTCAAATGCAATATATACATGTTTTTTTTCTTATAAATATTCTGAGTGTGACAATGCAACGACGGTTTTCTTATTAAATCAACTTATCATGGACTTAGATTTCTATTTAAGGTTGAGGCTATGTACAAATTTAGAATGCCCAACCATATGTGACAGCAATTAACCCTGTGTGGAAAACCTTTTGATAACTCCACAACATTTCCAAAACCGAGTGATGTTACTTTGTTCTATTCTAAGTTTTTTTCTTTAAAACTGACCTCTCTAGTTGTCAATTAGCACATGACAAAATTTAAAAGAATGGTGGAAAAAATTAAAACAACTTAATCATATTGATGGATAATGCAAGAGGCCCACTGGGCCTGTGTTTCTCACCTCGTATTATATGTGTTCACAAATACAGATCACATCAATTTGATCCCTGTGACCTTGAATATGGATCAAGGATCAATTTTTTTTTTTTTTTTAATTTCGTCAAGCTTCATCCCAGGAACCTACCACCCACATATCCTAATCCTAGGCCTTTAACTTAAGAAGTCGTTTCAATGGAAAAAATTGATGCAAATCTTAAAGACAACAGATGCTGCAAAAACTTCAGGCCCTATGAATTAACAGACATCAATATGCTTGCAGTAATTCTTACACACAGTCATACGGGAATGAACTTGATCTAATAATTTAGCTAATACTTTTAAAACACATGATAAACTTATTCTACAGCTACTTTTCCAACAAAAATTACATTTCATATAAATCATAAAATACATTATCTATTAAGCAAAAGGCCGTAATTATAAGAGAATGAATGATGGAATACCGTTTCTGTGAAATCAATATCAATTTTAAATTTAGTTTGTAGATATATACAACTGACATTTTAATAAACAGTGTTTAAATAAACTTACATTTCTCATACTGTAGGGAAACATAAATACAAAGTTATATTGTACGATGTTCATCAGTGACAGAGTGTCCTCGTGGTCTGCCTCAGTCTCTCCACAGAATCCCGCAATAAAGTCACTGGACAGTGATACGTCTAAAACAAATCAACCAACACATTGTAATATGTTATGTTTAACAGCATAGTTGGATGATGAAAATTCAGATTACTTGTAAAAAAAAAGTAAGGTTGAACATAAGCAAAGAAGTAAAATCCAATATATGGTGGAGAGTGACAAAAATTTGTCCTGCATCTGAGGCCAAGCATGTGTCCAATCAACTGTGCCATTGCTGATATAAAAATCACTTCTTGGATTTTATTTGGAATGGCTTAATTTGCTGCTATCTCTTAGAAGACCTATTGGAAGGTACATTGCAGTAGCTATTTAAAACAAAACAAAAAAAGGACTCAAGGGACCATGTTGCATATGAATGATATGATACCCCTCCATGCAAGTCTGTTCTTACATACCTCAAGAATGGAAACTAAAGAGCATATTTATGTAGAAATACGAAGTATCAAACTGTATTATAGCCCCAATTTTTTCTGAATATCCACATATACTGCCCCCAGTTTGTATATGTGATTGAAGTGTCAAACACCTACATGCATAGGTGATGATGAAATTTCAGCTTTTATTCTGGCAATAAATACTTGGCCAATTTATCAAAGGAATTCATCAAAACTTATACTGCCATAATGTGATGGTTTTTGGTTTCGCAAGCTTGTGTCTGGGCTTCTCAAATAACTATTTTATCATTAATTCATTTCATGGTTAATTTTCTTTCCAGTCATTGTTTATATATGTACTGATTTACCTGGTATAATATCCCAGATGTGATGTACCAGTTCCAAGTAGGACTCCCGTGAGTAGCCACGTCGCATGGCCTGAAGCACAGCTGTACTGCCACTCTGGGCAGGTAGGTGAATTTGATTACAGATGTTTGGCTGATCTTTCATCATATATAGGACCTGTTGATCAGCAACAAGCTTAATAATGTCTGATGTTATAACTTACAGGAAATATTACAGCAACTATACTCAACCATGTTTCATATTCAAATGTTACAGTTAGGAGAATCAGTCAAAAATATTGTACTCACTAGCTAATGTTAGTTACATGTCAAGTCTAACCAAACATCTGGTAGCTACACATTACCAGTGTTACTAATAACTGTAATATGTACTTTAACTCTAAATATACTGTGACCAAAGATAACTGAAACATTTTTCTTTATTTCTAAATATAGGGGTAGGTAACTCTCTTTCATTCCATTTGACTTTGCCACATGACCAGCTAATAGTGAAATACGTAACAGAATCACTGCCTACCTCGTCTGGAAAGTCTTTTGGATGTGGTGAGGTGAATCGAATCCTCATCTCTGGGTCTACCCTTGATACTGCCTGTAACAAATCACTGAATCTTCGCCCTCCAACCTTTGGCTTGTAAACTGTCTTAAATCCTAAACTATTTTTTGTTGGAGTATTAGCATCAAATCCACCATAAAACTTGGACTCTGATTTATCCAAGTAGCTATTGACATTTTGCCCAAGCAGTGTGATTTCTTTTAACCCCTGAAAAAAGTGTCAATCAATTGTTGATTACAGAATCTAATTTTACTAATTCAAATTTTTAACAAGTTGGAAGATCTCCTTTCTTTGTGCTGTCACTCATAAGTAAGATCTTAATCTATAATAAATAAGAGATACAAACGTACTTTTGATCAACTTATATCTTATACTATCTACCTGAGCAAACCATGCACAACTTTCCACATGGAAAGAAACTGGAACCTCTGATAGAAAATTCATGTGCCTGACAGCACAGACTTCAATCCAACTGTAGAATCAAACAATACTACATAGCCATCTTTTTAATCCACTTTACTGATTTCTGGTTTGTATCTCTACAAATAAAAACTTAAATTTTCTACACAAAGATATATGCTTCTGCTCAGACAAAAGACACAATTTTAGTCAAACTTGTTGTCTACATATTTCTATCTAAATAAATTACTTGCCTGATCAGATAAGGCCTGGACCTCTTCCACTATCGACGCTATGGGGCGACTCCTTTCCTTGCCCCTAGTGAATGGCACAATACAGTAGGTACACATGTTGTCACAGCCTCTCATGATAGACCTGTGAATAAAATACTCAAGACTCTCATACACATATGAAAATCAATGAAATTTGTGGATGGGTTGTCTGATATCAGGTGAATATTCAATCAAGACATCGTAAATGTGATAAGATAAGTCTGTTTCTTACTCAAAACCCTAAGAAAGGCTGCATTTCTGATCTTATCTTGAAAATATTTCAGATTTGTCCAGGTTTGGGTTAAATGCCATATGATTTAATTACATATATGTAATATTAGTTGCCATAGTATTGATACACTTTCTGAAAAACTAAGCTCAACACATCTTAATGTTTATGAGGTTGCCAAAACTGATAAATGGAAAAGATTTGTAATTGATAACTCATTCATAACTTGAGTGGGGGGGGCCTATATCTTTGAGAGTAACAGCAGGCACATTGCATCATTACAATACATCTAATCAACAGCAAATTTAACACGCGACAAGCACTGACTGTCATATTTCTTTCATTTATATTTTTATATAAAGAACAACTTTGTTTTAAAAATGATTTGGAAAATAATTGCAGAAGTTTCAAACATTCTCAATATTCTATCCACAAATCCATATTAAAAGTACTCAGAACATAAAAGTACCTACACAAATGCAGAAGGTGAATCTTTTTTTACTCGAACTGGCATCACATCAGCATATGTCTCGTCGAATGATAACATCACATTCACTGTAAAGGAACATTGTCAAATACATTATATTAAAATACCTCACCAAACTGTCAGGAGTTGAAATGTATTCAATATGTTGTGAGCAATAGAAACAAAAAACTTTATTCATCTAATGACAAAATCAGAAATTCATAAGTTTTCATAACTCTGTCTGGAATTTATATATACAATGTATATGAATTACCAAGTTACATTTCTCAACCAGTAGACAAACACAGCCATACATACACAAAGAGAGTCATGTGTTTCAACAAAGTTATGGCTTCTTGTATTTCTTGTATAGTTTTCAAGTTACAAAGAATTTAACGCTCGAGTGTTGTACCTGACTGGTGAGAAATTGTGTAATAACTGACTCACTGCATCCTTCTCAATTATTGGACTAAGATGAATTCCTCATAAAATTTCTTTTTAAAAAATGCACAAATTTGGTCTGAATCTGATAATAAGGCGAGTGACAACATAACAATATTGTACCAGCTGCCTGTCCAGTTGATGTGACATCCAGTAGACGAGGGAGGTCTTTGTAAGCGTCAGGCCCACACACGATGTCTACAAGTTTGTCTTTCTCTATGATCTTCTTCTTTAGATTTTCAGCCATACACCCTGAAGGATAATCAGTAATAACATTTTAATGTTATTCTTTCTACAGTGACATGCTATTTATGTATTCTTTGGACTTTCTCAATTTGAGTTTCCAAATGTGGATTCTTACAAATGTCAATCTTATAAATTACACCCAATATAAGCCTTTCTATTTTCTATTTGATATAAATCATGTTTCACAGTGTTATCTAAAGAATACAAAATATTAACTGACTTCCATTTTCCATCTATTAAGCATTTCATTTATGACTACATCACTGTATCTACCCTGTAATGTATCTCAGGAAGCCAACAAATTTCTCTGACTTGAAGTTATAATATGCATATTACAGGATGTTGAAATAGTAGCCTACTGTTGGTTGGTAATTCATACTGAACATTCAGAGATACAAATGGGCTTATTACCAGACATGGGCTTACTCCCGAATAGATATGGTAAATTATCTGAAGAGATTTTACGTTTACAACCAATAATGACAGAACAATACATTCTAAATGGGTTTGCTGCAGTTATCTTCCCATACATATCCGGAGTCATTTGAGGTATGGCTACCACACTAGACAACATACCAGAGACTTGTCGCATGTCATTCCAAAACAATAAGAACAAGATCATAACAAGACAGACCTGTCTTTTACTCAGCTTCCAGAGACAAACAAACTGTCAACAGTAGAGAACTTCAAACCATGCTTCTCCGACACTCTAAACAGACTGAGTTACAGTGGACACTTAGAAAATAAACTAAAATTTAAGTTTTGGAATTTATAGTACCAAGTTTTCAATTTTTTCCAGTTTAGGAAGATTTTGAAAACAACTGATGTGCACCTACCTAAAATACCAATTTTCATGGATGATTGCTTCTTTTTCAGCGATTTGTAGTATTCTAGACGTTTCCAGATCTTTTGTTCAGCACCTTCCCTGATAGAGCAGGTCATCATGAATAGGACATCAGCCTTTTAAAGATATAGATATAACTATGTATGGTGTCATAAACATGACACTCAATTCACATGAATAAATTCATATTGAATAACACTGGTGGTGATGTTCCATAATGAAACTAATGTATCAATATTTTCTTACTATATTGTACCTCTTTCACATTTGTTGTCATTTCAAATCCATTTTTCTCCAGGATAGCCATCGCTATTTCTGTATCATTCACATTCATCTGGCAGCCATAGGTTTCAAAGTACACTGAAGGAAAATGTCAGGAATGCAAGTTATATGTGTTGTTTATCTGATAGCAATATTAATAACATTCAGGTGCACTAATGAATCAATTACACATGAATCATCACAACTGTAAGGCTTAATGCTTGCTTCTTTATTGTTCTCCTACAATCTGATAGAAATTGTATACTGATCTAAGCTCCATTCCACAGACTACAATCTACCAGTGAATTATGTTGTACATGTGATAAAACCAAATCTAAAAAAGCTATCTGTACCAACAAGTTGAACTAAATCTATCATAAATCTATCAGTTTGTTATACATATATATTGAGAAGATGTTTATTTTTCAACTCAAACAGCAACTGAAAATTATTTGGTGAGATTTGGAAAATGTCTGTTTCCTTTACCAAGTAAAGGGTGCAAATGATTGAGTCTTGCCAACAGAAAATGGACAAAATTGTGAAGTCAGCAAACAAATTGTCAGAAGGTATTTTTGGCCCTGTCATATAAGAATGCAATTGGGATGAAAATGTGTCATGATCATGACAACTTGACAGTTGATTTTACACTTTTGACCACTATCATTAGGAATCAGTCATTTTCACTCTTTACTTGATAAAGGAAACAGACATTTACAAAGATTCCCAAAATAAAGTTTTCAAATGTTTCTCAATACACAAAGTAAAGTACTCCCTGGTCAAGTAGTATACAGACATATTGCAGGATTTATTTACAAGGTCACATATACTCCATCTCCAGAAAAGAACTTGTGTTCAGGTTTATTGCACTACTTGTGCAGCAAGGACGCAAGGCTAAGCATATCTATCAATAACTTATAAGTGTCTATGTACAATGGACTCCAATGTAACATACATTATTTATCTATTCCAATGTTTCTGCTAGGAATTCGAAACCAGGACATTTGGCTGTAGATATAATTTCTCATCTCTTGAACATGATAGGTTTCAGCTATTGATTTTAAAATGAAAAAAAAAACATCGTATAAGTATTCACACTAATAGCTAACAAGTCTTGCTAGCTAAAGAGAAGTTGTGTGTTACAGACAGCACACCCGGTTTTTGGTTTTTTGTTTTCTTGTGGGTTTTTTTTCCTTTTTCTTTTAGTCAGGATGGGTCCATGCATGTATTTACCTACAAACTGTAGCAAATTATCAAGGCCTTGTGACTAGGGTGGGGGTGGGATGGGGCATTTGAGTTAATCTTGGTTATTGAATGATGGGATGAAGCAAGTTGACACCTTTTCTGTTTTCCTTCTCTATTTGAACGGGAGCATACGGAACTTCTTCTGTGTCAACAGTGACATGATCGGTGTGAGCTGCTCCTGTAAGGAAAGTCTTGAAGGGAAGAGGGTTGTTGATCAATCGGGTCCTATGGTCAGCTGTCCCTGGGCTTTTGATTGGTGACGGTTTGTCAATGTCACAAGCACGGTATTGCTTCGTTGTTGCCAAGAATCTGGTCGAAGTTTCCCTCCGGACGCATATTGGAATATCCACATTCCGCCTTAAAAGCCTGCGAAGAAATTTGGCGTTGAGTGAAGTTGACATTTGTCAGGTAGATCAGCAAAACGATATCGACCTTTTTGTTATTTCTACAGTGGGAAAGTGTTATGCAGAACTTCTCGGGAGTTTTCATATCTCAAACACAGTCATCTTCTTTTCGATACGATCATTGTGAAATTATCGCTTGGATTTCATTGCGTATGTGAATATATACCAATCAAGCATCCAAGAGACCAGAATGAAAATATAACATGGCCGCTCACAGATGATGAAACACGCTGAAATTATTATTAAAAATATGGTGGCATGACATGGTTCTATTTAAAAACTCATTAAATGCTTTGAAGAAATCATTTCCTTGTGGTATATCAACAATCATGGCGAAGGTTATAGACATAAGTAACCACGGTAAGTGGAACATTTTGATGTAGAAATGGCAATTTGTCCGTACGATGTGAGAAGTATATGTTATACTTTATTATTAGATTTCATAAAAATCTAAAAGACTAATTTATCCAATTTCATATTACTTTGTACATGATTTTCAGAAGTATGACAATGCATGGTATCATTTTTCCATTAGCACCATTACTCATATCGGACAAGGTTTGCCACAAAGTTGATATTTATTTTACCATATACACTGTTTTTAAGAGATTCTATATTTTGAAATATTGTCATTAAGGAGGAGTAAACAGAAAGTTACAAGAGCCACGTACTGCGTAATTTTCAGTTACAATTTTTGCATTTATTTATGACATTTAAGCTTATTTTGCTATTTTTCTATCTTGCTTCCCATAACTTTACTGTTAAACCGGTAAATCAAAACACTGTAGCCCGCATAAAACTTTTTCTTTTAATTTCAGATTTGCAACATTTGGTTTCCTTGGCAACCCAAAGCCTTAAGTCAGGAAATATCATAGCAGTACCGACAGACACCATATATGGGGTTGCAGGCCTAGCTCAAAGAAACGATGCTACTAGTAAAATCTATCAACTGAAAAACAGAGACTTGAAAAAGCCAATCGCAATAAGTGTTGCCGATATTGATGATGTGTACAGGTATGCATGTACTGGACATGTATTGTTTTATACAGAAAATAAAAAATATTGATGTCATGATAATTACAATGATTCATGGCAATTTTATTTAGACTAAGAGCTGTGAAAAATATGAACTGTGAACATACATTGCATATGTATGTATATTACTTTTTATTTATTGATTGAATTATTGATGATCAAGAGAATGAATGTTTACATCACAATGACTGATAATCATTAGGTTATATCAGATCAATCTATATATAGATCATGTGATGCATTGAAACTAGAGTTGTAATATAGTGGTCAATGAATTTTACTTTACTTACTTCATAAAAGTATACACATTTTTACACCATCCTGTGTACTTCTTTTTAGTATTTCTAACATGAATTAATTTCCAGCCTTTTCTACACATATAAACAGCAACTATCAGTAAATAATACAGAGAACAAAGACTGTCTGTGCTCTGATTCCATAAATACTATACCTTTGTTAAGATTTCTTTTTAAAATCTTTATGTAGGTGGGGCCATGTGACTGTGTCCAGAGAATTACTATCAGAACTTCTACCGGGCCCTGTCACTGTTGTATTCGAAAGAAAAGATGACCTGAGCCCGAGTTTAAATCCTGATGCATCCCTTATAGGGATCAGAATACCTGACCAACAGTTCATCAGATCTCTTGCCAGAGCATGCCAGGAACCAATCGCCTTGACCAGTGCAAACATCAGTTCTGCTCCAAGCACTGTGTCTGTAGAGGTAATTTTAGAATGGACACTAAGGCTGTTGCCCGTTAGTCACAGGAAATGTTGAAAAGAAGGTTTTAATTTGCACAGCTGATTTAGCCATTTCGATAAGAGTCTTTTGTGTCATTGTAGTGTTAATGCATTGTTACACATGAATGATTTATCACTAACACAAAAAGAAGAATAACATATTGAAGCAATTAGATTTTTCATGTAACATCAAGTGCCCCTGTGATGCATTTTAAAAGGCCAAAAATTCAAATGTTATGTAAAACTAGAAACATCTGATCTATAAGCTAAGTGACCTATTAAGCTTCAATCAATACAACAATGGACAGAATCTGATGATGCAGCAAACTTAGATTAGATATTTTTTACAGGAGTTTCATGAGTTGTGGCCCACATTGGACCTGGTGTTTGATGGAGGAATGCTGGGAAATACAACCGAGTCTAGGCAAGGGTCTACTGTTGTAGACCTGTCACAGAAAGGAGTCTACAGAATCATACGGGATGGCAGGTAACTTGAATGTTCAGAAAATTTCCTCTAAAACAATCCTTTTACATGTGTTATATAAGGAATCTAATTGAAATGTTTGTAATGTGGATAAAGTTTTTCATCCAAAATTGCTCAGACAGTAGTGAAACTAACACTCTGTCAGATTAAAATTTGTGCATTATGTATTGATGTGATTTTCAATTAGCAGTCATCCTTTTTGAAATAAGATACAGAGATACTCAAATTGAAATCCATTGTAATGACATTCTCATAAAGTCCTATTGATATTCAAAAGATGTAAAAATACTGTTGTTCATGTTCTTTTTCTTGATGTCATTATCAAAACTAAGATAAAAACAAAAATCAGCTTTCAATGCAATAACAAAATATAGTTTTATTTGAAGTACTTTTTACTCCAAAGTCCCTCTAACTTGATGTTCCTAAAAGTTTTATTTTCTTTTAAGTGCACTACGACCTACATCAGATTTATTGGAGAAATATGGACTTAAGAATGGGAAAACAATGGAATCATCAGATGATGCAACTATAACAGTCAGATAGCAGAAATGAGAAGAGACACTTCTTTCCAAAAGGATCTGTGATATTTCCTTAATATCTGTATCACATAGAACATTCTAAATTTTCACATCTTCAAGAAGTGTGACAATGGTTTACATTTTTTATTTGACTTTTGACAAATGAAAATCATTCAACGAGGTTGCCACCAATCTACATAGTGTATTACTCAATTTCACCTGTCAGGAATTCTCAGGGTGTTGGTTATCAGAAGGAATATACTTCCAGATGAAAAAACAAATAATCTCAAAACTCCCTTTTGAATTCAATATTTTATTGTTGTTGACAAATAATCTATATGACAGTGTATTGATATATCCCATTTATGTATATGTACCGGTATTTTGATGTCTAATGAATAATGCATATATGCCCTTTGCAGGATGAAGGTACATGTATTACTGTCTACAAGTATTCCATTAGACAAAAAATAATAATATATGTGCTTCAGACTATCTACGTCCTTGAAGATCAAATCACTATATGGAACTTTTTCCTATATTTCTGCAACATAAACATATTTATGATATACAGTATGTTCACATGATCACCTGGGATGATTGTTAACATTTTATGGAAGTAGGAAGTCACAGCAGAGTCTGTATTATCTAGGCCCTTTACAATCTGAACTTTTGGATACAAAACAAATCGGACTATAGAAAATGTGGACCCTTTTATTCATTGCTAATTAAGTTTAACTGCAGATTAAGACAAAAGAATTTATTTTTTAGTAACTTGCGTACTTGTTGCAATAGCTTGTAATGGAAAGAGATTTCTCCTCAAAAATAATGTATGGTGTTCTCATCGTTACAGAGATTTCAATCCTCTTTCTTCTTAGTTATATAAACAACTTTCTATGGTGATCTTATTCAGTTTGTGTCGGTTTCTAAAGTGGCAGTTTAGACAAGAGCAACAGTCCAAGGGAGACTAATCTAACCAAAAGCATATACGTTTGAGGAAAAATATCCATGGAAGCTCAGATTTGACTGGGTAGCCCCATGTTATAACTGGTGTGTTTATTGACAGAAAGTCACAGATAGGTAATATCTTCATCAGTGGGCTTTGCATGTATGGACTTAATCACCTGTTCTCAATATTTGATTGCTATATACAATATATTCCCTCAAACATTTGCAATAACACAAAATATAGGTACTCAAAACAAAAAAAAAAAAACATGTTTTGAGAAAAATGTTTTTGTCTGTGAAAATGGCCTTAAATTACAATATTAAGATTAAATATTATGTATGGAAACTGATTATCTGGTATTTTACAGAAGATTTTGTATATATCAATTATTGAGTAACTGCTTAAAGTAAATTCCAGTTATTTTCCACTTTTAATTTCCCCAGAACTTTCAGCCTCTATGTACTTGTACAAGTTCAAATCACCTTATTTGTTTTTACAGCAATACGTCACCCACTGGTCCAATCAATTTCCTATCCAGAAGATCAGTGTGTTTTTGATTTCTCAATAAATTTAAATTTTCAATAGCATTTGGCTTCTCAACATGACAAACTTAATTCCATTCAATTATTTAATTTATGTTCTTTGACTTTAACTGCTGCCACACATTTGACTGCTATCTACTCTTGACCCTGAATGACGTATCAGGATTTAAAAAAAAGTTTTGTGTTACAATGTACCACCAATAACATTGCTCTGGGACAATTGTTTGGGGACCAGTTTTATTTACATCTTTTTTTTAATGTTAATAATTTTTGCTCTTCATAAACAAGCTTTGATAATTTTAACATCCAGATTTTAAAGGTTATCGTAATTTGTACATAAAACACTGCTTTGAATAATGATTGCATTTTGTACATTTTTCCTTTGATATATATGTTTACTGTGGTTGTGTTATCACTGCACTAACTATATGAATATTAATTACAGTATATAACACACCAAACTTTAAAAAAAAAACAAAAAAACAAAAAACAAAAAAAAACATTCTTGGATCACCTCTGACTTGTTTATGTGTATACAACAGACCTTTAAATTCTTCATCAAATATTACATGTATTTGTATATGGCAGCATTTACATACAAATTTCAATCCGATTGTTAATTAACATCAGTGATGTTCAGTTTCACATATAAATTTCTGTCTGATGGTGACTAAACCTCACCGATGTTCAGTTTTTACATACAAATTTTGAAATGGTCTAAGACGTTACTTTAAGGTAGTGATCAGTGTTCAAATACTGGAGACTTGGTTTCATAAGAAGATATAAAATTAAAAAAAAGACAACAATGATATACTTGCTATAACATGATTCTAGGAATCTGGTTTCTAACATTTATCCTACATTTCTATTAGAATTTAATATCACAAACTGTAATATTGTTTCTGAGGATTCAATTTCTCATAAAAAGTAAACTTGTTTATTTAGATACATTATATTTGAAAAAATCAGTTGTCAGGTATTTACATGTACATTTGATGTCTGTGATATAGCTGTATTTTCTAATAAATAATTTTAAGAGAATGTTTTGGTGTATGTTTTTTTTTTTTTAATTCAAGCACTGGTGATTATTCAGTAAGTTGTATTTTGTGCTCCAGTTTTGTAGCATAGTGTCCTTGCATGAAATGATATTCTTTTGTGATATTACTGATCAGTCCAGGAGAACTAGAGTTATCATGTGGAAAGCAAATTAATGTCGAAAATAAATTCTCTATTATGGTATAAATACCAGTGACTTCGACCAATCTTGACATTTTAAATACAAAAACTATTCTCAAAATAGAAAGTCCTGTTGTTTAAAAAAGCTTCGTCCTGCATGATGTACAATGTTTTACAAAGGGTTGCAACGATGTGCATGACGCCGTGTTTCCCCAAGATCGCGATCTGCATGTAGATTTTTCAAAAAAGAAAATACTTCATTTCAAAATTTCTAAAAGAAATGGTAAGTTTTTTTCCAATCAACAAACACTTCTCTAAGCATTGGCGAGAACTGGTACCTGAAGAGAACACAAAACACCAAAATAGTGATTAAAAACCAAACACAATGAAGTACAACAACAATCTGTCTGTCGATCTGAAGGTCATTCTGCATGTCATATCAAGATTATTTTGTAGTGACATACAGAGTTAACTCCCCTGAATTATTCAACTCGTAGAAAAGAAAAATGGCGTCGGTTTTGACTTGCTGTTCAAAAAGGAAGCCCGAAATCAAAGGTAAAGACGGGATCTCGGTGAGTTCTTACTCGTAAGTAGTCTAATAAGTGTAAAAACGAGTATTTAATAATGGTTGTGATTGAATGGAATGACATAATGTACCAATAGACAATCGAAAGGCAGACAGTGCTGCATTGCACCGGTGTTACCGGTAAAATATACCAACTATCTTAGTGCAAGTTGAGCCGCGGGAACTCCTTCGTTCGGGAAAAAATGTATTTGGGTTAAATCAAATTAAGTCCATTTCAATGCATGTGCTGTGATATAACATATGGGTTATTCAATAAGTATTGTGATTTAGGTGTTTATGTGCAAAATAGAAAGCATTTTGTGTGTGTGAAACTAATGGGAGGGGGGGGGGTTCTGAACTAGTACTGTACTGTACTAGTACTGTAGCATGAAATATAGGCCAAATGTACATGTAGATTGAAAATAGTAAGGTATTTACTGTATACTGTACATGTATATATGCTTATACATCTCAAGCTAAAAATAGTTTTCTAATGCATTCACACTCTTCCACCCACAGGTTCCAAGTACATCTAAAGCGTAAATGTAAAATTTCATTTGTATATTGTAAAATCAATATTTTTTGCAGAGATTTGAACTTTGTTGAATTGCCAAAGGCAAGAAAGAGCAGTTTGAAATCAAAAGAGTGGAAAGCAGGATTGTATCCGGTGGAAATCCTGTCCAGTCCAGAAGATGGTTATGTCAAAGTTCATTTTACAGGTATGTTGTATGTAGTAAATACTATTGATAATTATTGCTTTCAGCATTTTGTTGACTTTTTTATTATTTATTTTTAACTGTATACATATAATATATGCATGCATAAACTTTCATCATTAGGTGTGTAACATTTAACACAGGCTGTTGAACAGTAACACAGTTATGTTCTATAACTTAAAAACAAATTACCAATGTTATACCATTAATTAAGAATCTTCAGGATTTTTTTAAACTCAAGTCTCCTTATATATATGCATAAATATGTGATCATTAACACTTTCGATACATGATTAATATTATATCATTGTATATAGAAAAATCTGTATAATCAAATGTAATCTTTCAATTCCTCTAAAGAAAATCTTATGTCAGCCTTGTAAATACTAGCTGTTTCCTACCAACTCAGCTAGGGAGATCTTGTTATCTCATTCGGTAAAGTGTAACACTAGTTAGCGAGAGCAGGGACATATAATACGTATACTCTGTTATATACGTCCCTGGTGAGAGGTCATGAGTTCGACTCCTAGTGACGCATTAAGAAAATTAATAATCTCTGTTACTCTTATGATAGTTTCGTCTGCTTTTTCTTCTTCTTCTTCATCTTAAAAAAATTATCAGGTATCAATGGTTCAATCATAGTAATACATTTTTGTTTGAAAACATTAATTTTAAAAACTACCTGGAGTAATACCTCCCTTGACAAAATAACACTATGGGATCATATTACATGTAATGAAATGAAATACAAAACATTTTTCGAACAAAATGTTACAAATGTACCTTCTCATTTAACTCCCTGCCAGAAATTGAACGGATATTGGGGAGAGGAGGGGGAAAGAAATTGTTTGAAGTCACTTCAAGCTAATAATTCAATGTACCGGTAAATGGTTTTTGCACACTAGATCAACAGGTGTATTTGATAAAATGCATCATTGAAATTTGTCATAGTTTATTTATGATGTAAAATCTTTATTGATAGGATGGAGTGCAAAGTATGACACTATCATCAAAGAGGCAGAACTTGAGACTAATGAATGTGAGGGGACACAGTCAATTGTGAATGTGGGTTCAATGATCAAGGACAGTCTGACAACAGGTTCAAGACTGGACAGCATTGTAAGGCTAAAAACTCCTATGGATGAAAGGGATTTTTCTTGTCTTCAAGAAAAGCTACACATGTTTAAAAAAACAGAAACAAAAACTGTGTACAGCTTAAGGTCACGCTTCGACTTGAACTCTATTTTTGGGAAACATTGGGATTTTAGGATACTTAATAAGGAAGGAGATTGTGTTTATATTAAAACAGCAACAGTTAAGATTTATCATAAATCTCTAAGAGAATCCAAAGAATTTGTTGTCCGAAAGACTGGTGGTCAGCTCAGGATTGAAGAATCATTTCGGCCAAGGGGCAAACAAGTCATAGTCAGTTTTGTGAAGTGCACTGGCAACTACAGAATGTTACCAAATTTGATGGATGACCCTCTCTTGTAATGCCAAAGTTAACATTTAAAAAATGATCATCATTTCTAGAGAAGAACTTTTTAATATACTATTGAAAAACTATTGGAATAAACCATTAAATATACCAACTGTTAAAGAAATATCAACAGCTATTGAAAGCATCTGTACATTGAAATTTCTCCCAGATGAACATAGTTTGAAATGTTTACGTGCTGAACTTTTTAGGCTTAAACAAAATGGTTTACAAGCAAAAGTGAAGGGTGGGTCACAATTTAGAAAGTTTAAAGAACAATTAAAACATTCCAAATATAGTTGGGACGTCAAAGTTGATAGAGAAGAAACTCAGTTTTTAGTTGATAAAATAAAGGCTGATACTGAAAAAGATCTAAGGGATAAAGAAAAAGAAAACAAAGAGTTGAGGGAAAAGTTATGTAATTTAAGTGCAGTAATTGGTACTCCTGAAGTGAAACCTATAAAGCGGAAAGCATTTGCTGATTGCACACCTAGTTGGCAGTCCAAAATTAGGAAAAAAGATGAAGAACATTGTAAAAAAGCACTGTCATTTTTAAAAGATTCAGATGCTGTGCCTGTATCTGTCACAGTGGTCAGGAATGGAAAAGAGGAGGTGCTTAGATTGTATGAAACTGGTGAAAATAAGGAAAACCAGTCACTGGAGGCAAGTGAAACTTTAGATGATTTGAATGCTCTGATTTACATTTTAGATACATTTAACATCAGTAAAGATGCATATCATGAGTTGAGTATGGCATTTAAAACCCTCCCAAGAATTAACGCTGTTAATAAAGTTCTTTCAGATTTAAATTCAAAATTTGATATCATCCAAACTCCAGATGGACTTGGTGTTCAGCAGAGTTTGAAAAAACATTTACATGACGTACTTTCACATAAGATTAAAACTGACAAGAACTTTGCCCCTGCAGGTAAGGTAAAAATTAAAATATCAGGGGATGGTACAAATATAGGGAAAAGGATTCATGTTGTTAATGTTACTTTTACTATTGTAAATGAAGAAAGGAGTGCATCAGTCCGGGGAAACTACCCTTTGGCTGTCATACGAACTGCAGAAAAATATAGTGATCTAGTATTGGGTTTATCAGATTTGGTTAAGGAAGTTGAGGAACTAGATGGCAATAGTCTAAAAGTACAACATAGAAGTTTTGATATTGAAATAGTTTTAGGCGGGGATTATAAATTTCTTCTGCTTGCTACTGGAATATCTTCAGTAGCTTGTCAGCATTTTTGCATTTACTGCACATGTAACAAGGCTGAAAAACTAGACCTCAGTAGAAATTGGTCTATGGTTGATCCATCCAAAGGAGCTAGACTTGAGTATAAGTGTGAGGAATTGGTACAATCTTCATCACTAAAGAGAAAGAAGGTCAACAAGGGTTTTTTTTCTGTGAAGAATAAGCCACTTTTTCCAAGCATTACTCCAAATCGTGTTGTTATAGACCATTTGCATATGTATTTGAGAATATCTGACAAATTGTTCAATCTTCTCCTTTCTGACTTAAGATGCTTAGATAACATAAATGAGAACTCCACATTTACAAGTGTGTACGAGAAGAAAGACAAACTGAAGCATGTTTTGAAATTAGAAAATGTGCTACAGCAACTTGGAATACATTTTGAGATAGGTGTAAATCAAGAAACAAAGAAATTGGACTACAGAGACCTTACAGGTCCAGAGAAGCGTGTTTTGTTTGACCATTTTCATGCATCAGATTTGTTTGAGGATAAGGACAGAGCAGCAGAGATTCAGGAATTATGGGATGGCTTTAAAGACATAAATGAGTTAATAAAATCTGAAAATCCAGACCCTGATGAGATTGAAGCGAAGGCAAAAAGCTGGTGTGCTCTTTATATACAGGTGTATCAAACAAGAGATATTACCCCATACATACACTTGTTGAGATATCATGTGGGAGAGATCATTAGAACTCATGGAACCATGGTAAGATTTAGCCAACAAGGACTAGAAAAACTCAATGATAATATAACAAAGCAGTTTTTTAGGGGATCATGTCATAGAGGATTACCTGCATTGAAGCAAGTATTAGAGAAACAAAATCGGCTCTTATTTCTCGAGGGAAAAGGGAAAAGAACAAAAGAAAGTAGGAAATGTTCAAACTGTCATGGTGCAGACCATAACTCAAAGTCATGTGCCAAGTAGTTTTCTGTGTGTATCTATTAAAAATGCAGCATGCTTTCTTAAGTAAAATCCAATCTATATTGTATTGAGGTTGTGTAACTGCCAGTTATTTGTTGATGTAAAAATGATATACCTGCAGATATAAAAAAAAGGCATTCAATTAATATGAAAGTGAAATATATGACTGCATTAAATACATGTACTGAAATGAAGTTTTTGTTGAAGTTTAACATGCAAATGCATGCATAGATTTGTTTATCTCACTTGGATCTTGGTTTATACATGTATGTAATTTTATAATTGCTTTAAACATGTAATCACCTTTTTCTGTTATATTTTATTCCTATTTTTCATTTATTATTATTATTGTTTTTGTTATCAGTGCAAAGCAGCACGTTATTTTTTCAAATAAATTTTGATTGCAAAAATTAATGGTTTAATGGTCTTTTATCACGTCTTTGTACTTAAGCTGAGAAGTATAAATTTCAGGCGCAGTGCAGAATACTCAGGTAGAAAATTGCGTCAACACCGTTTCGAAAAATAGCCGGGAAATCCTTTAAAAAACGGCGGAACTCCTGTCTTTTTATATCCGATTTTTCATTGGTCAAGGGCGTCAAGGTCTCAATGACGTTATCCTATTTGTAATAGACGATTGGTTCCGAAGATCAACATGTTTTTTATAGAATAAGCAGGACGGTGTGGTATTTCCTATTGATAAGTTGGGTACCCTAGTACCTTACATTGCTGTCAGTACGGACGATTTTCGTTATATTGCAAGAAGATTACGTAATTAAACAATGACCAAATATTCAAAGAAAAACATCCAGTTTGTAATAGAGATTCTGAGAAGTGGCCTTGAAAATAAAAACAATTTCTCCGAAAAATCGAGGTCGATAACTTGCAATATCGACAGGAAGAGCTCCAATTTCAAGGGAGATAATTTCCGACTACAACTATATATTGATATGGAAATTTATTTCACAAGACTTTTGTCCTTGTTGTAAGATGCCATCGTCACTGATTGCGGGATTAAAAACGTACATGATAGAAACAAACACAAGTAAAATGTAATGCCATGATATTTCAAAACGATCATTCTTGTTATAGTCCATGTGCTTTATTCATGAATCGATTTTAATTTCAGATTTATGCAATTTTTTCAATTCAACTGACTTTGCTATCAATTGGTTTATTTTAATTGTTCTACATACGATGTAATTTAAAACAAACAAACAAACTGGCTTAGGAAGGCTTTGGTTAATTTGTATACATTTGTTCCACTCTATTAAAAATATAACAATTATTAGACAATATACCTCCCATTGATCCTTGTGTGAACAAGACTTCTGTATACATGTATCATCTCCATTTTAAATTGCGATGCATAAATTGTGTCAATCCGACAACACTGCAGTTATTTTCAGAAGAGACGGATTATCTCTGACAAAGAAATCGCACATTTCAACATCAATGTAAACAAATTCAAGACAAAGCAATGGGTTCCGACATTCAACGGGAATGAAGATTATATTTTTTATCAGCAAAGTCGCGCGGTTTCTTTCTTTTTCTGTGACAGATATCTTCATACCAAAACTAAATGAAAATTTTTAAAAAAAATCCATATACTTTGATATGAATAGAATGTTGATGTCTTTGTTGTATGTAAGCGCTGCTGGGTATAGTCAGTACAAGTAACATTAGTTCTACTAAAGTGAGGTTTGAGTCGTAAGACATATGTACATGTACACCCCCATACAACAAAATAGTGTGGACGTGTTGAATATTGAAGGGGGAAAAGTCTTGTGAAACAAGTTCAGTATAATTACACGATATCACTCATACAAGGTCCTTATATCTTGAACTGTACCTGCTTTAATCTAATTACTTACAAACCATAATAACATTTTTTTTTCCGTCGTAAGAAGGATATTAAAGCGATTATTTAAAAACTGCTTCTATTCTGTCTTCGCCATAACATTGTTTGCTTTTTTCGATGAGTATTGAACTCTGCCTTTTCGTTCAAACTTTGGAATTTTTGAGCAAACGGACGATACGATTTTGGAAAGAAAATTTACAATCTCACGCATGCTCAACGTCCATTAAAATCTCTTACGAGTATTGAGTGGATGTCGGCTCATGATACGGTATACGGTATCACACCAGTTTAATTGACAGGAGAAGCCTATTTTGGGGCGTGGTTTAAACAATAGGAAAACAACATTGGTTGGATAATCTAAGTTAGCGATGCTGCATATAAAATAAATATTGTGTATAACAACAAATCTTTGCTGACACAAGAGACGTACATGTGTTATATATGTCTCTGTTGACACCAATCTGAATTGGATATCAGTGAGTATGGCAATCTGCTTGACGGTCGCAGCATTTTGATCAAGCTGTTCAAACAATATCACATGATATCGCACGGCCTACAATATCAAAGATGATATTGGAATCGCCCATAAGACAAATAAACCGGTCACTTTCCTGTCCATATGAAGTTTTATTGGTTGATCTTAAAACCGAACACGTAAATGGATACGCTATGAAATAAACTGAAGATCTGGAGAAACTTTCAAAAACTACTTTAGCTGTTGATATTCAAGTTGAAATATATAACAATAAATGTCTTGTCATAAAACAAAAAACAGCCGACACAGTACAATTCAAACATAGACATACGACAGTGAACTTATGTAGTATACCCTCAGCCAGTACAGTCTATACATACCACGATACTAGTACAGGACCGAATTCCACACTCTGCTGAATTCTGCAAGTTGCAACGAAAGTCTATAATTCTTTAACTCTCTCTGGTACTGATATACGTATCATTGTCCAGCTATTCTAAGGAATTTAAGATACCAGCAGTGGCGTAGCAAAACATTTTTAAGAGTGTATGCTTTCAAGAGAGGATCCAAGGGCGAAGCCCCGGTTAAGGGGGTCTAGGGGCGCAGTAAGGTTAAAAAAAGTAGGGCAAATATATCTCAATGGAATTCGAGTGTATGTTTAAGCATACAAGCATACATAATTGCTACGCCTCTGACCAGATATATAGAAATATGAAGACGTCATTCAACATTCACTTTCAACTTTCAAATGAATGTTAGAAAACAAAACAAACAAACAAAAAGAACAAAAAAAACACGAGTGTGGACTTCAGGTTTCCTCAAGGCATTTTCTTTCATGCAATCCTTAAAATTGTGGCCTGGCAAATAAATCGACGTTGTTAATCATGCTCCGTTTGTTCAACAAGCAGATTTTTCAACTAACCTTTGGTAAGTCATAAATCATCAAGTTATAGTCTCATTTGGATGACATATCAACGTATACACACACACACACACACACAGATCGGGATATAGGGATTCAAAAAAGCTTAATTTAAAAGTCATTTCTTTGAGTCAGTTTAAATGTGCACACATTTAGAAATATTCTAACAATCTTATTCTAAACATAACAACTAGAAAAAAATATTGTGTCGGAATCGAATTCGCCCCTCACGTGATTTTATCAATCACGTGACTATATTGTTCTATGTCACGTGAGTTATCGCGGCGCTTAGATACGAAGTTGTGTCAGCATAAGAAAACATGCGTTCTTTCGTAAATCTTTATGGATACTTCACAGTATAAGTTAGGAGTTCCAAGTATCATGTCCTTTGCGGATGGTAAGTAGTTTTTCTATTAATGTATCTACACGTATTGACGACATAACGATATATAATCTTTAATGAAATGAATTCGCTACAGATTGTTGGTGAAGAAGTTGTAATGGGTGACTCTTAAATGCTTTCCATTAAGGAAGCATCTGTACATTATACAGATGAACTTTTGTTTGTATAAATCCCTTTTCCGATTCCAGATACCGTCAAGGTGGTGAGGAGTGAATATGATTACGATTACATGCGGGTAAATATATATAGATTTTTTTTTACTTTTGCCTAAATTGAAGATAAACCGTATGATCGTAATAACAATCATATACAGTTCGATAATATGAAAATACTTTTATTCGATGTCCCACGACTTAATCTATGTCCCGTTTTAACTACAGAAATATGTCCCTACTCCAGAAGTGAAGAAAGAGTTAAAGGAGATCTCCCGAAAACTTGGTGATTGTTGTAAGTTATATCAACACCTTACTTCCAATTTTTACAGGAAATATTTTCAGAAAAGATTTTCATAAATCATTTGATGTTCCGACTTTTAATACTTAGATGCCTGTATATCTTTTATATCTCATGTCTCAGCAATCTTTCACTTATTTTCGTGTTTCAGTATCATTTTATATTTTGTTTTATCTAGTGTATGATGGCTACAGAAGAGAGATAAATACTCTCAAGGTAAGATCATGGAATGAAGTAGTGCTACCGTTAAAAGAAAGAAAGAGAAAGGAAGAAAATAGCATGCATACTTTGTATATATTAAGATATATCTTTTTACTTGTATTTTAATACACAAGTAGGATTTGATGAGTAAGTGATGTTATGGTGAAAGATAAATCAGACAAAAATGTTCCAGTTGAGTGTCGAAATCAAAGACCCTCTGCATTGAATTCTTTATTTTGATTTACCAGTTTCACTCTATTCTATAGAATTCACAGCCTACATATGTTTAACAGATTTTTATTTCATTACAGCCCAACGTTCACATTGATAATGAAATAGCAAAATTGATGGCGGCAGAGGAGGATTTAAAACAGTCAAGGCGAAGTAAGTTGAAGAACTGCACAGAAAATGTTTTAACAGCTAATCTGAAAAGTGTGTAGAAGATGTCATGAAGTTAAAATGTATATTGAAATCAAAACCCTTTATTCAAAAGTACATGTATCCTTAATTTAGACTAGTTGTATTATAGGTATCCATTACAATTTTATTTTTTATGATTTGGCTGCTATGATTATATAAGTATAAGAACCAGTGTTAAAAAAAAAGACTTAATAAATACATATGATATGAAAGTGAAGTAAACTAAAGGACCATCGCCATAAGTAATCAATAGTAAATATGTAAGTCAATAATGTGCATCTGAAAAATCACCAAAAAATGAATAAATAAATAGATAAATGAAAAAATATGCAATGCTGGCTGTCAATGATCCTACCTGTATATTTGGTAGTTGATGACTTGTTTTATTTCACTCCTTTTAGATCTCAGAAGGAGAGCACAGAATATTTGTCCAGTAAGTATACAATTTACAAACACACACCCTCGCTCATACGCACCATCTATAGAATTTTTTTCCTTTAAAAACCCAGAGTTCAAAAGTGATTAGTTCTAACTGTATCACTGTGTCTTAATATTCAAGTTCATTGGTCAGTATAAACGGATAGCAATACTATGATATCTACAGGAAATTAGGAATGCTTAGCATCCCGTAAAAAGTGAGAGTTACAGAAACTACCAATATTTTCTATTTTTGCTTTATTTTTCATTATTTTTACTTAAATTTTTAGTCCAGTGGACCTACAAAGGAAGAAGAATATGAACTCAAAGAACTGAACCGACAATCTCTTCAAAAGATGTATGGTAATTAAATGTTACAGTATTTAGCCAAGAAAAAGATGTTATGTATATCGTTTGTATATATTTTTATCCTTTTTTATTTGCACTGTAATATCAAAATACCTAGAATACATACAAATATAACTGAGTATATCAAGTAATAAAACTGCATCTATATGAATGTGTTAGGTAAATGGTCAACATTGTAATGTTCATAACTATGCATTTTACTTTTATTTCATTAATTGAATTTTAAAGTTTTTTGTGATATGTTTTATTAATTAATTAATTTATTTATTTTACAGAACTAGATGATTTTAAGCGAGACTTTATCATAAAGGTAAATCAGCTAATTACATTCAATTTATAGAAATGAAATTTATGGATTTACAATAGATTATGATTACTACTAATCATTTATGAAGATGTGTGTGTTTGTCTGTGTGTTTTGGAAAGAAACCCCAAACCAAGCTGAGGAAAACTTGAATGACTAATCAATAGAATGTTGATGTTGTTGATAAATTAACGGATAATTTTTATCATGTTAATATTGACTAGAAAAAGTCACCTGGATAGAACTTATCAACTTTATCAATAATTATTTTTTGGATTTATTTCAGCCTTTCGTTGCTACCGAAAAGGTGGATTTGAGTTTTGAAAGAATTGAAGATAATATCCGAAAGAGACAACAGGGTTAGTATTTCTTCTTATTTTTTCTCGCAATTGACTTGGCACCAATGAGGAATCAGGTTAGCTCCCCTGGCTGAACTGTAATATAGCTTACCTCCCTTGTCCCACATCTCATCATCTATCATCTTGTTTAGTGCTATCTTCACACATCGTACTTTTTCCCTTCATTTTGTTACAAATGAGTGGACTTTGTTCTGTGTTTAGTTGATAATTTCTGTTGAGTATATTATACACCATTTAAAATTAAAATTATCAATCATTTCCAGCTCTCCAGAACCTCCGAAGAGAAATCTATGAGGCAAGTATATACAAGAATAACGTAGAAAGGAAAACGGTGCTACAAATAGGGGAAAATTGTTTGATAGAGAAACCTGTGCTGTTTAAACTGTTTAGTAATTAAGTAAACACGAGAACATAATTGCCCATATCATAATTTGTAGTAATTTGGCAGATAGAATGTCCACATACAATGTAGTATTACATGTATGACCACATTTGATATTTTGTTGAACTTTAAGAATAAATACTCTTGCAATACCTAACATAATTTAATTATGACTTTTGGGTCTGTGTGCTGATTAGTGATGTTGTTTTCATTGTATAACAGGCTTCCGTACTCCACGTGGCAGGGTATTACATGAAGGCAAAAGGTAATACTTTAACTAGGGATATATGAGAGGTCTCTACTTTAACTCTTCTTTGTAGTAATAACAATATAGTTGATAAATCTGCACTTAAAGATTAAGTTTTATTAAAATTTCATCACAATTTTATAGATATTTGGGAATAAAATAAAATTTGTTTTCTTGCATTACAATTCAAAACTGTAAGGTATGTTGATGCTAAATGAAAGTGAAACAATCTTAAATACATATTGTATTAAAAAGACAGGACTGTCATGATCTCTGAAGACCAGTTTCTATTGGTTTTTATATATACAATATATTTGATATAATTTCTTGTAGAGCTAAAGAAAACTTCCTGGGAGACAACAGATGCTGAAAAGTCTAAACATCAACCGAAGTCTGATGAGAAAAAGTCTGAATGTAAACCTGCAACTGTTTTGAAAATGTCCAAACATTCATCCAAGAAGTCCACTCGTGTAACAAAAAATAAAGTGGAGAAACCTAAGAGAACATTAAGAAGCTGTAGTGAAAGTGACACGGATGGAGATGATTCCTACGCCAAAGTAAAGGAAATATACCGGGCCGAGAGATTGAGATTTGAGAAGAATTTGGAAATCTTCGCTGCACGACTTGAAGAATTTATGGACTCTCATCGTAACAAACACGAGGAGGAGGAAGTCTCTATCAAACCAAAGAAAAAACGACAAACTGATGTCAAAATCTTCAAAACAGTCCAGGCCAATGTCAAGATGGTCGACAACAATGTCAAAACAGTCCAGGCCAATGTCAAGATGGTCGACAACAATGTCAAAACAGTCCAGGCCAATGTCAAGATGGTCGACAACAATTTCAAATCACTCGAAACCGATGTCAAAACACTCAGATTCGATGTGAATGCACTCAAAAGCAATGTCAAAACCGTTAAAGCAGATATCCAAACCGCCAAGGCTAAAGTCAAAACTGTCAAAGTGGTCAAATCTGATGTCAAACTCGTCAACGATGATGTCAGACCTGATGTCAAAACAACAAAATCTGATGGTAAAATTGTCCTTCAAGAAAAAACAAAGGACGCCAACCGAAACCGAAAACACAGGAACCCTAGTGAGAAGAGTGATGTGACTATTGTCTCCCAACATGATTGTCAGGAGAAAATTCAAGCTCAGACAGTCCAGGAAGAAAGGAGGAGGAAGAAGAAAGTCTTTCGTCTTCCCAGGGAGGACGTTCAGGCTTATGTGGATTCCTGTGATCATGAAAGGGCAGAAAGTAAGTAAAATTTTTATATTTATTTTGTTGCTTTTCTTTCAATCATAGATTGATCAACAAAGTTTTTTTTGAGCATGTCTTCTCTGCACTTTCTATATTTCAAATCCCTTCCCTTTTATTGGACTGCCAACATTTATAAAACTGCCCGATGAGCCAATCAGAAACGAGATTTTTAAAAATCAAACATACTTTTCAGGAGAAATGAGACTAATTCTTGTTCAACCGTCCTTTTAGGTTTTATTGGTAATTAAGACAATTAGTAAATTATTTTTTCCATCTTAGAACGAAGAACAAAGAAAAGGAAAGAGACAAGTGTAAGCAGCATTTCTGAGGTGCTAGACTTTCCATTGAATCGAGAGGAAGAAAGTGATGGCGAGGTTACCTTAGATATTGTGATGAAGGAACTGGATAAGGAAGGAAGTGACATAGATGTTGCTGATGAGTTGAGTGAGCACCCACTGTGGGAAGAAGAAAGTGATGGAGAGATTTCCAAGGAATTAGTGATTCTGCCATTACCCACACTCGACCCCATGCCTGTGTATATTGACAGTAAGATATTAGTATTGTTTAGTTTGGTATTTGTGGGGAGTGGAAGGTCATAGGATTCCTCTTCTGCAGGTCCAATTTCATGTTAATTTTATTCCAGTGACAAAATATAAGACCTGCCATTTGGTGTGTGTCTCTATAGTTTTAGTGTCACATTGACGTTGTTTACAGAGTTATGGCCCTTTGAATTTAGACGGTAATACATACATGTAATTATTGAGCTTGATAGGGTAGTTAAGGAACATCTTGTGTTTCTGCAATGATTTTGAGAATATGAATGTATGCTCAGGCTGTGAATGGACAAATTTTGTGCATTTCTTCAAACTAAATAATTGTTTTGAAAATCTCTATATCTCTATCATCATAAAACATTATCAGCAAAATGTATAAAATTATCTACTTATTTGTTCACCAATAAACATTTTCTTTCCAGATTTCCAAGCAAGTTGTGTCCTAACTCAACTGTTTTCCAGCAGGTATGTTATCTTATTTTGTCAATGACTAGTTTATCTTTCCGTGGTGAAATTTGGCATGGGGAAAGCAGATAGAAGTATTAATGTGTTGCCTTGCAGAGCTGGCGGACACTTAGGGATCACTTTGTCCGTCGGCGGCGTCCGTACGAAACTTTTTTCGGTTATGCTTTGAGTTATCAAAATGAAATTTAGTATATGGCTTCTTGTTGGAAGGGTACAGATTAAGTTTGATTCCTGGCTGCCTGTAACCCTTCTTGGCAGAGTTATGCCCCTTTGAACTTAGAAAATTCTCTGGGAATATTGTTTTCTGGACTTTCTTAGGTTATGCTTTGAGTTATAGCAATGAAATTTGGTATGGCTTCTAGTTGGATGGGTGCAGATTAAGTTTGATTCTTGGCTGTCTGTGACCCTTCTTTGCAGAGTTATGCCATTTTCGAATATTCTTCGAGAATATGGTTTTTTGTTCAATTCTTTCGGAATATTGTTTTCTGGAATTTTCTTGGTCATGCTTTGAGTTATCAAAATGCAATTTTGTATATGTGTTATTGGTCAAAAGTTACACACTGAGTTCGCTTCTTGGCAGTCTGTTATCCTTCTTGGCAGTGATATGTCCCTTTAAACTTGGAATATTTCTCAGGAATATTGCTTTGCGCAGTTTTCCCTTTATGCTTCGAGTTATAAAAATAGAATTTGGTATTACAACTTTATGGTTGAACGTTGCACATCCAGTTTGATTTCTGGGTGACCGTGACACTTTATGCAGGCAACACATAGAGTTCCGAGGAACTCTTGTTTATGTTATTAATGGACATAGTAATTGTTCACTGTAGACAGAAATTAGAAGCAATCAGATTTTACAACTATTCTTCTTAAAAATGAAAAATGATTTAGTCATCTTGTGCAAAAACTTATAAATTGATTTATTAATTCAAATTTCACATTGTAAATTGTAGAGATGACTATGATGAGAACTTTGAAGCAGACTATGTGATTCCTCCCTATGAGAGCGAGAGAAGGATCTACACTAAACAAAAGAGAGTTAACTGTCACCAGAATAAACCACACACTGGACAGAGGAGGAAAATTGTACATGTAGCACCACAGTGCCGCTAACTTGGATTAAAAAGGGAAAAAAATGTATTTGAAAAAATCATATTACCATGCAAGATCATATTTAGGACTGAAGTACTGGTGCAATATCTTTAACTATATATTTCTTAATTCAAAACATTTTGTTAAATTTAAAATTTAAAATTGAATGTATTTACACACTTTTCAATGTTTCCATGAAAGTTGTACCAGATAACACATAATCATGCACATTAATTAGATGTCATATGGACATTTTTATTTAATAACAAGGTACTTTGTACCTCATTATCAGTCAGTAATCGTATCTGCCTTACAAGTCTTCCACACTGTATTTCCAACTTGAAGACTAAAAAAATAGTGTTGTTGTATAGATTTATCAATGTTAATATGTGTGTGTGGTGGTAGGCGTGTGTGTGTTTTTTTTTTTTTTTTTTTGTGAATTTCTCTCACAAATCTACAATTGTTATACAGTATGTTTTTAATGATTTACTGGTCTGTTTATATCTAGAGTAGTGCATTTGTTATAAGAAAATAAGTAGTACATAGATTGTACAATTTATCTACCTATACATCATACATATATGTTTCTATACATTTTCTACTTTCATTTTACATTCAATTGTTCCGTATAACCTCTACAATTCTTTTTTTTTTTTTTCATAAAATTTATAAATAGTCATAATAAGAAACAGAATTATATAATTTGCTCTAAATAAGTGGTAATAATTAATATATATATATATATTGTTTTTTTAGTAATAACATTGTGTGGAATGTACAAAATTGTAGGTTTAAATTTTGTGTCTAAAATAAGATATATTTTTATATTTTTGATCTGGATTCCATGAAGAGATAGATTTGATTGGGAGACAGATGTCATTGAAATTGTCTGTATTGTCTAGAAGACAGATTCGATGGGGATACAGACCCCCTTGGGCTTTTTAGAACAGTATTTAAGTAAGACTGACCATCTGTTAAATGTGAAGTAGGACTCTTTAAGGTTAAAGGTAAGCGTAATCGAATTATTGAATAACAAAAATAAGAGTCCGGTTATTTTGATTTCTAATTGAACATATAATTTTTATCTATTCGTTATATACAATTTTGTACATTTCCACCAAACACATTTATCAGATAAAATAATATCCTCATTACTACATGTACATGTATTACCTCATTTTTCAAATATTTCAGATTTTCTTTTCATCGTTCAAATGTAAATTATGCTGATAGCATTAAGACTTGAAAACATTAAAAAAATTCAGATGGTTCTTTAAGATTTTAAAGTTTTTAATAACTATATTAGAAACATGGTTCATCAATAGTTAATAACATCAATTACCAAACATTTATGCAAACTGTGTCATTTTTATACCATAATAAAATTGTGGAATTAATCTGCTTCTATGTGTTCATTTGATGTGTGTGCTCAGTATAAATGTATGAAGGCTCCAAACAACTGAAGGATGTATCCAGTATACAGAGGTTACAATTTTGCATATCTCCACAAGAAACATTTATCAGATAAAATTATATCTTCATAACTATAATATACCACTGTTATGTGATTTTTACTTATCTTTATTACAATATTGTAATATTTTACACTTAATTAATCGTGATTTTCAATCTTATACTGACCTGATGATTACAGAAGTAGATGTACATTTATAGACGCTGAATTTATTGATGAAAGAATTTTTACACAAGAAACTTTTTTTCTGTTTTATATATTATAACAAGAGGCCCAGAGGGCCTGTATCGCTCAGCTGGATCTTTATGACCAACTGTACAATTTCTGTGCATACGTTCCACAGTAGATGCTTAAAGAAATATGTCAAATTACTCCATATGGGTTCTGTCCCTTAGTAGTCCAAAATAAGTCATTTGTATATAAGCCTTTAATGGCCAAATATGATGGGTTTTTGGTTAATCAGAAGAAGTTGATTAACTATTTTACCAAATCTAACCCCAATGACCTTAAATATCATTATGGGTCAGGCTATTTTTGTCACACACTATGTGGGCACCATTAAGGGAACCTTTTGGACAAATATTATGACCCTAAGCCTTTAGGTTAATCAGAAGTTGTTCAAAGGTTTAACACATTTGACTGTTGTGACCTTGAATATGGGTCAAGGTCATTTCTGTTCTCAAATATTACCGGGCATCATTGAGAACCTATTTAGGAATAATATCACTATCCTAGATGTTTTGAATCATCAGAAAATGTAATTTAAAGGTTTAACACATTTGACCCCTGTGACCTTGACTATGGGGCAAGGTCATTTCTTTTTTGCAAACTTTGTTGGGCTTTATAAAAGGAACATTCAAGCCAAATATAATCATTCTAGGCCTTCTGGTATTTTGGAAGAAGTCGTTTAAAGGTTTTAACACATTTGACCTCTGTGACCTTGTAAATGGGTCAAGGTCATTTCTTTTTGCAAAGTTTATTTGGCTTTATCAAAGGAACCTGCCAGCTAAATATAATAACTCTACGCCTTTCGGTATTTCGGAAGAAGTTGTTTATATGAAAAGTAGATGGACACAGGACGGATGGACGGCGGACAGACAGACGGACAACAGGCTATTTCATAAGCTCACTTGGCCCTTTGGAAAAGGAAATAACTAGGTCGTCACTAGAAATGTGTAAATCTGAACACTTCAACACATGCAAAGTCTGTCCACGTTGGCCTGTCGCGAGAGCTAACAGAGTTACTTAGCAACAAGATAGCTGTAATAATGTAAGGTCTTGTAAAGGCAAGAGTGTTTTCATCTAGTCGAGTACAATATTTACATCCCAGGTGTCTGTATAACAAGGTAGTGTAGGTTTCCTGGTAAATATTCCTTTCATGAACTTGACATTTATGTGCTTTAAGTCTGAATTTACTAGTGATGCAAACCCGATTATGGCTGACTTAGCAGAGTTGATAGCACTATATCTTTTTCCCTCTCTGAACATCTCATACAAAAAATCTAATAACTTGGAAACAGATGTAGCAAACGGATTAGTTTGGTCTCTAACACAAAAACACATCCATTTTTCGAAATACACCCGATATTGTTTTTGGGTCGAAGTTCTCCAGGAATCAATGATGAGCGTGATAAACCCTGGTCACAGAGTCATTCCCTGAGAGCAGAAAGGCAGCCAGACTAAGATTTCCGATGGGATGTCTCCGTCCTTTGAAGACTGGATGCTAAACTGTCTGCTGAATTGGTGAAAGTATGTATGCTGGAGTTGCCATGAGGGCCAGAAGATTTGAAAACCACGGCTGCGTCATCCACAGTGGAGCTATGAGGATTACCGTGGCCTGGTCGAGCTTTATCTTTTGGATCACTCTGTCCAGCACACTAAAAGGAGGGAAATCATGCATTACCCCAGATGAAATATACCAGTCAAATGCAAAAGCATCCACAGCACATGCATAGGGATCAGGGAGAAAGGACACATAGTTAGGTAGTTGATGATTAATGCGGGAAGCAAATAAGTCAACTGTAGGTGGATATTCTCTATAGAGTTCCATAATTTTATTGAAAATTTCACTCTGTAACATCCACTCCATATCAGGATTTAGTTTTCTAGAGAGTCTATCTGCCTGTGTAGGCCTTGAATATGAGTAGCAGAGAGCCAAATATTCCTCTCTATGCACCATTTCCACATGGAAGCAGCCAAGTCATTAAGTTGAGTACATTTACCTCCCATATGTTTAATGTAAGCATAAAACATAAGAGCTGGTCGCTGGCCAATTTGACCGGCTACTTTGATCATTTGGCCGTCTACACCAATCCAGTTCCGTAGTTATGTTCCGTACACGACTACACGTACATGGTAGGCCACTCCCACTTTGCCGCGTTGCGGCTCGGGGCGGCTGGCTTTGCCAGCCTCCTACTTTCGCTACACAGCCTACTACCAACAAAATTATGGAAAGCCCTGTGTAAGCAATGGCCACCATGTTGTCAAGGTTTTAAGTAACATGTTGTCCACAGATATGATTGGTGAAGCACTGAATAGTTAAAAACGCAGCATGAAGTTCAAGAACATTAATGTGGTCAGCCTGATCATCAGATGACCAATGACCACCAGTTTCCACTTTCTCTCTCGTCCTTTCATTTTCCAAAACTGCCCCCCCCCCCCCCCCAGCCATAACTAGAGCTATCTGTTGTGATACTAAAAGCACAGGCCTTACGTGTGACAGGTTTAAACACAGTTTTGACATTATCTGCCCACCATTGTAAGTCAGCACGGGCAAACTGTGAAAACTCCATGTATGAGTCATAATTACCGTTGTTTTGTTTTAGTACCCTGTCCTTTAGGGTCTCTAGTCTGTGAGTATACAAAGGGGCATAATCTACACCTGGAGCACATGCATTGAGTTTTCCTACCAGTTGTGCCATTCTTGAATTGGGAGACGGGTTTTATCAATAGTTCTTACACAAAGCTGATAAATGTCAATCGCTTTCTCAGCTGTAAGTGAGACGGTCATATCTACAGAATCAACCAAAAACCCAAGAATTCTATGTGTTGAGTTGGAATAAGTATGGACTTGTCCGGATGAACAGTGAAGTGTAGAGAGTCAAACAATGTCACAGTGGTCAAGATATTCTGTACACATGCTGTGTGTGTCAGACTGTAATTGACTGTCATCTACATATGCTACGTTAGAGTGCCCTAGTTTACGAAGAGTTGAGTACACAGGTTTCATAAGTTTGGTAAATACATGCGGGACAGATGATAATCCATTTGGTAAGGCAGTAAACTGATATAAAACACTTATACATAAACTGAAGGTACACTGTGTCAGAGTCCACTACATTCACCGAGTAATAGGCATCTTTAAGATCAACCGATCCATACCAACAATTAGGTTTCATCATATTGATTGCTGAATGTCAAGTTTCCATCATAAAATGATGATACTCTACATGATAATTCAAATCACTAAGGTTGAGGATAAGGGAATAAGAACCATCTTTCTTTGGTCTCAGAAATATAGGGGAGATGTAACCCTGCTGGCTAGAACGAGGTACTGGTTCAATCACATTTTTATCTAATAATTTGTTTATCTCAGATTCCAATGCAGCTAATTCAGTGGCACAAAAGTTTGGAGTTTTAATTATATGTTCCTGAATAGGTAGCGTTTCAAATTCAATTTTGTACCCTTTAACAAGATCCAGAAATCATTTATCTTATGTAATTTTTGCCCATGTCTGTGCAAAGTATTGTATTTTATATCTGGCTGGATTTTCTGGGGTACGAAATTCACATGGACTAAACCAGGCGGAGTAAAAAGCTGCATTATCAATCGAATATGAATTTAACACAAATACTTGTTATATAATAATATCACTGGTTGCAATGTAATGAAACTCATTTGTTTGTACTGGCCTGTTGACCTTCTTTGGTGACTTTTTCATGCTTACGTTAAGTAATGCCCTCATCCACGTCCTCCCGCTTCGAAGACTCCATCATTTTTCTCGCTGAAATCACGTGATTTAGAATAGGGGAGATAATCCACGCAAATAACAACTATTTCGCGACATGTTTCCAATGTTTTTGATATATTTTCCTTTGGTATCCGTACAATGCCTGAGATACCTCGTCCGTGCGGACAAGAAGCATACTACACTGTAAACATGTGATAAAATGAGAGCGGCACCTGTACTTCCACACCATAATTATAGCCGTAAACAATTCTAGTAAATTTATGTAACACGTCAATCTTATCAACAAATTCTTACGCCTTCAATATTCTACACTTTCTACTTTTCAATGGCAAACATTCCATAGCTGAAAAATATAAACGATAGAAAATGAAACCTCAAGCACAAATAATTAATCACTCAAGATTTTATATTGAAACATAGAAAACAAAATAATTTACCTTTCTAAGTGTCAAGTGCAAGTTTGTTGTGTGCGAATCGCATTTGAGGCACACTGATTACGTTATATGTGACTTTCAAATATGTTTAATGAAATTGATGCGTTATTTTTGCCAATGGAATAATGTAATTGAAAGTCAGATAATACTCCGGATAAAAGATTAAAATCAAAATTTTGCATAGGGGATTTTGTATAAATGTGTAAAACTGAGGAATACTGGAATAACGTACCTAAGATAGAACATACACACGAACGTTGCTTAAATCGAACTCGCCCATCACGTTACTGGTAGCAGGAAACAGTTAATTTGCATTTTTCCTGAAATTATTTGTCATGTTTGAGATAAAAAAAAATTCCTCTGATTTCTGACAATACATATCATAACCACATTTTCAGATATAAGGCCTCAAACATGCCTCTTTTAGGGACTTTTTGCCGAAAACAGAAAAATGGCCGCTTTTCGAGGTACAAAAATTGATGTAACTTTTGAACCCCACAACCGATTTCCAAAATTTTTGCACCAAAATTTCTCTTTCTCTGAGTTCTGTCTAAAAAACATGTTTTAAAATGTTTTCTAGGGGGTTCATTTTTTAGCTGACCTCCCTACATTTGATTGTCATGGTTACCTACTGAAAAAATACTAAAAAATGCAAAAATACTACTAATTCCAACCTAACACTACAACTTTCTAATAGAAATTTAATTCTAAACACCTATCCTACAATCAACAACACTGTCATGGTAACAAAGTACTCACATTTCAGAAAATTCCAACTCGGAAATTCTTCATAACATGACCACATGTAAACACTTTGAAAACTTTCTGTAAAGCTTGTTTTTGGTGCGTAGAAACAGATTCGAGACTGCCCAAATAGTAATCTCCAACACAATGGTAAAATATTATCCTGATAAAAATGAAACCCCACATTGTCCACTTAAACATGACAGGTCCAATTTTAGCAAGTATTTTTTTTCATTGTTAATTAAAA
Source organism: Ylistrum balloti (assembly GCF_031769215.1). Classification (NCBI taxonomy): domain Eukaryota; kingdom Metazoa; phylum Mollusca; class Bivalvia; order Pectinida; family Pectinidae; genus Ylistrum; species Ylistrum balloti. The sequence continues at coordinate 252,089 of NW_026782226.1, read as the reverse complement.
CCTTTATAACGGGGTAATCTAATAAGCAAAAAAAAAAAAAATCACCCATGGGCACACCGAGAAACTGTGTACTGCTACCACTGAAATCGATGTCATTCTCCATTCGTTTACCGAGAAGATTTTACAACTTATATTTGGTAATTGCTTTTCAGAATTAAATGTTTAAATCAATTATTTCTTTGACTTTGCTTAAATATGTATTAAATTATGAAAATTCGAACAACCTTAGTCTAAAAATAGCAAGTTGAAGTGACTGTTGTCGGAATCGAACTCGTCCGTCACGTGACTTTATAAATCACGTGACTATATTGTTCTATATCACGTGAGTTTTCGCGGCGCTTAGTTACGAAGTTGTAAGATTCAGAAAACATGCATTCTCTCGCGAATCATTATGGATAGATCAGAGTATATGATAGGGGTTCCAAGTATCATGTCCTTTGCGGATGGTAAGTAGCTTTTGTTAATGTATCTACACATATAGACTATATATCGATAAACGATCGTTAATGAAACGAATTCACGACAGACTCGGAATTTAGTCCGTTATCGAAGTTCGAAGTCGTAAAGGGAATATTATCTTTAAAATAACTTCGCTTTCGTTCTACATCATATTTTAAATTTAAGTTACAAATATCACACTGTGAATTGTTCACAGTTGTCTCTATGTGTTACACTTGTGTGTTAAATGCGTTGATAACGAAACAATTGTGCATCTTACCGGTGTACTTGTGTGTATAACTCCATTACTCTCCATTCTCTTTCCGATTCCAGATACCGTCAAGGTGGTGAGGAGTGAATATGATCACGATTACGCTCGGGTAAATAATTTTTATAAACTTTTATTTAAAATGAAGATTTACATTGTAATAATAATCATATGATATTCAGTATAAAGATATTTTATATTCGACGAGCCACAAATAATTTTTACGGTGCTGTATATTAATTTCAGTCATACGTCCCTACCCCGGAAGTGAAGGAAGAATTAAAGAAAATTTCCGGAAAACTCGGGGATTGTTGTAAGTTATATCAACCGGATACAAAGTTATACTTGACAGTGTCGGATGTCATATTATTGATATAACTAGGCTATCGTGTTATGGTTTAAGTTGTACATTAAGTTCTTTTTGGATCGTTTACTCATATATAATATGATAAAATATATCTGCATGAAGTTCAGCTAGGTCGAGTAAAAGTGGCACAGTTAGAACATGGGTCTTTATAATCAACTATTGTGTTAAATAAAATAAATTAAACAACAAAAATATTAACAGAAGTTATTATATACATCTGTATTAATAAAAGCAATTGAAATTTAATTGTCAATGCTTGAACGATTTTATCATTAGATTTGTTGCAATATTTCTTGGAACTTTTCATGCTTGTATTTTATATCAATAATTTGTTTTATTTATGTAGTGTATGATGACTACAGAAGAGAGATAGATACTCTCAAGGTAAGATAATTAACAAACATGAATTATTATGTGTGCAAACTCACATTTTCATAGAATCGAATGGAAAAGACAAATCTACTAGAAAATTTATTTTTGCCTATTGTTTGCTAGCAAAACAAATCTAGATGAATTATAAATGGGGAAAAACAAACAGCTATGCATTAAGTTCCTTGATTTGTTTGAGTATACATGTATATACTTATATCACCTGTTGTTGTTAGTATTCAACCTTTTTATTTTCCCCTTTTTTTATTATTTTATAAGTTGAAGGGTGTTGGTGTCCTCCCCATTGCCTTTGTTTTAACAGACTGTTTATTTTGTTCCAGCCAAATGTACATATTGATAATGAAATAGCAATATTGATGGCGGCAGAGGAAGATGTAAAACAGTCCAGACGAAGTAAGTTAAAACTTATCAGGTATTCTGAACAACTTGTAGACATATCATTCAACTAAAATGTATATTGAAATTTCAAGGGGAAAATGTATTTAACAACACAAATATTATTTGTTCAGAGGTATGTGTTAGGAATAACTATTTTCTGAACTGAAACAATAAAGTGTTATGACAATAATTTATATGGTACATGTAGATATGATACATGTCACATGTATGTATGAGAGTCAACTGAACTCAAGGATCATTAACAGTGGTAGTAAATAAGTAAGAAATAACATCAGTACTATGAGATGAAAAGTTCCAAAAATATAGAATAATTTGGCTTCCTGTTATGGTTGTGTTTCCATTCTTTTCAGATCTCAGAAGGAGAGCACGGAATATTTGTCCAGTAAGTACACAATTTACAGCCCTCCCCCACTCCTTGGATCCTCACCCACCCCATCACACCCCACCCCACCCCACCCCACCCCACCCCACCCCACTCCATCGTAATAAATAAATCAATAAATATAAATGGTGAGAAAGTATAGATCCTGAAGAAACAAATTGTATTGTGCTGAAACTGAAGGGAGTTCAGTGGTCATGACTATCAAGTATCTTAATGTTAAAATCTATGTAACAATTCACACGGATAGTGGTACCTTAATATAAATTAATATAAAATTGTGAATGCACCTTTTCCCTAAACCTACAGACCACCCCCACCTCTGATATTAACTGAAAGTCAAAGTAACTAGTGTCATGTTATTGTTCTTATTCACTATCTAATCTTTTGATTTAAGATTTTAAATTAAGTTGAATTAAATTTCAGTCGAGTGGACCCACTAAGGAAGAAGAATATGAACTGAAATATTTGAACAAACAATCTCTTCGAAAGATGTACGGTAAGGTTATAATAATTAAATAAGTTTTGTGTATAATATCTGTACATTTTGGTCTCCAATTTTTAGAAATGTTGTGAAAACAGATAATAAAGTATGCCATCATAATACCTGAGTGCACTATATAATCATTACTGCATTTAAAATATTTGAGTTAACTTTTTGGACATGTTAGATAATCTAAGCCTGTAATGTTAACATCAGGTTATTTAATTTTTTTCATTTTGTGTTTATTTATTCATTTTGCAGAACTAGAAGATTTTAAGCGAGACTTTAATACAAAGGTATAAACAACTTGGTCTACATTCGATAGATAGAGATTACATTTTATAATTAACCAATAATCAACGATCACTAATTTGTCTTGAAGAAATTACATTTTACTTCAAAAATTTTTTTTAAATGCGAACTTGACAAGACAAAATTTTCCTTACCAAATAATGAATGTTTTTTATTGTTCTACACTGACCACTTCTATAACGCTGTATGTTAAGAACTTGTCAATAATTCTGCATTAATTTTATTCCAGCCCTTCGTTGCAACCGAAATGGTGGATTTGAGTTTTGAAAGAATTGAAGACAATATCCGAAAGAGACAACAGGGTAAGTCATTTCTCAGATTGACGGAACATTATGTGCTGGGTGATCTCCACTGTATAGTATTGACTGGACTATTCCTGGATTATCTCCCTTATCAGGAGAAAATTGTCAAAGTATACATAAACTTATATTTAAAGCCAAATGTGAAAAATCATTCGTTGAGTGTGGCTTGAGTAATGTCATTATGAATTGTACTATATTACCAATGTCATACACCATTTAAACATAGAATTATCGACCATTTCCAGCTCTCCAGAATCTTCGAAGAGAAATCTATGAGGCAAGTATATTTTGTTTACATCTAATCAAGTCTTATTAGATGTATCAATTATATATTCGTGTCTAAAAAATGTTCACATATTGTTGTGAGTAAGTCACTTTAACAGTAATGCATGCACACACTATCATTGTCACATTCAACATCTTATTAAACTGAGACGACAAAAACTTCAACATCATTATAATATGAAATGGTCATTGAAATGGTTAGTTTTACTGTTTTAATTGTATTACAGGCATCTGTACTCCAATTGGCAGGGTATTATGCGAAGGCCAAAGGTAATACTATAACTTTCCCTTCTATTACAATTTAATACTGTAGTTGTTATGACACTGAATGAAAATAGAAATATCTCAAATACACATTGTAATAGAAAGACATTGAGCTGTCACAATCTTCAATGATCAGTTTATTTTGATATTTCTATATATAACAATGTATTATATATCATTTCTTGTAGAACTAAAGGAAACTTACACAGAGACTTCAGTGGTTAATTTATCCAATGCTACTAAACCAGATCAGACATCAAAGACAAATGTTGAAAAGTCCAAACATCGACCAAAGTCTGATGAGAAAATGTCTGAGCGTATACCTGGAACTGCTGAAAAAATGTCCAAAGCTTCGCCCAAGAATGCGATGAAAAAGTCCACACATGATACTAAGATTAAATTGGAGAAACCCAAGAGAATTTCTAGAGGCAGCAGTGAAAGTGACACGGATGGAGATGATTCCTACACCAATGTAATGGAAACATACCAGGCTGAGAGATTGAGATTTGAAAAGAATTTGGAAATCTTCTCTGCACGTCTGGAAGAATTTGTGGACTCTCATCGAAAGATACACGAGGAGGAGGAAGTCTCTATCAAGCCAAAGAAAAAACAACAAACTGATGTCAAAATATTCAAAACAGTCAAAGCGGATGTAAAGATGGTTAACAGTAATATCAAAGCAGTCCAGGCCAATGTCAAGATGGTCGACAACAATGTCAAAGCAGTCAAGGCCGATGTCAAAATGATCGACAACAATGTCAAATCACTCAAAACTGATGTTGAAGTTCTCAAATCCGATGTCAATACTCTCAAAAGTGATGTGAATGCACTCAAAAGCAATGTCAAAACTGTTAAAGCAGATATCCAAACCGCCAAGGCTAAAGTTAAGACTGTTAAAGTGGTCAAATCTGATGTCAAACTGGCCAACGATGATGTCAGACCTGATGTCAAAACAACAAAATCTGAGGGTAAAATCGTCCTCCAGGAAAAAACAAAGGATGCTCAACGTGACAGAAAACAGAAAAGATCTAGTGAGAAGAGTGATGTGACTATTGTCTCCCAACATGATTGTCAGGAGAAAATTCAAGCTCAGACAGTCCAGGAAGAAAGGAGGAGGAAGAAGAAAGTCTTTCGTCTTCCCAGGGAGGACATTCAGGCTTACGTGGATTCCTGTGATCATGAAAGGGCAGAAAGTAAGTAAAATTTTTATATTTATCATGTTGCTTTTCTTTCAATCATAAATTGGTGAAGGGAGATTTGCACAGCATATCATTCCCACACTTCCATTTAAAGGCATTCCTTCCTTTTAAACCGCCACCATCTATAAAACTGCCCGATGAGCCGCTGAAATTACATTTTTATTTTATTGTCATTAAAGATTGGGTCTTTCTTATACAATTCTTGTTATCGCTACTTCAAATGTATAGGATGGATAACTCTTAAAAATTTCATATGTATGTTCCTCATGGTCTGTTGTTATGTATTGTCTAATGACTGACAAGTGACCATCTTGGATTTTGACAGTGCTAATTTATTTTTGTTGTTTCTGGAGAAGTACTGGAGAGATTTTTCCAGATTTAATATGTAGGTTCCCTGTGCCCTGTAAATTTGTGAGTGATCAGAAAAATCAAATGGCTGACAGGCAGCCATTTCTTTAGATTTTGGATTGATCTTTCTCCGATTGAAACATAGGTTTCCCTTGGTCCCTAGTTTTGCCCTTTGAATTTTAGGACTGATCGGAAGTACATAATGGCTGACTGGTGGCCATCTTGGATTTGAAGATATCTAAGAGGAATTTCTAAATTTCATATAATAAAAAGCAAAAACATAGAAAAAATGTAGAAGAGAAAAAGAAAAAATGGGAAAAGATTCAACTTGCATATCATGTTAAAGATTTTTATTATGAAATTGTTATTTTTAAAAAAAAACCAGTCAGACGCTTGTATGTTATCATCTGACAACCATCCTTTTAAGTTTTTAGCTGTATTCACAGAACATTGTACAAGGATAGATATTATGTTAATTTTTTTCATAGAACGAAGACCAAAGAAAAGGAAAGAGACAAGTGTAAGCAGCATTTCTGAGGTGCTAGATTTTCCACTGAATCAAGAGGAAGAAAATGGTGGCGAGGTTACCATGGATATTGTGATGCAGGAACTGGATAAGGAAGAAAATGATGGCGAGGTTACCATGGATATTGTGATGCAGGAACTGGATAAGGAAGAAAAGGATGGCGAGGTTACCATGGATATTGTGATCAAGGAACTGGATAAGGAAGGAAGTGACGTAGATGTTGCTGACGAGTTGGGTGAGCAGCCACTGTGGGAAGAAGAAAGTGATGGAGAGATTTCCAAGGAATTGGTGATTCTGCCATTACCCACACTCGACCCCATGCCTGTGTATATTGACAGTAAGTTGTCAACTATCCTTTATTGTTTGTATGTAAACAATATTTAGACCTTTGATGTAAACAGTAGTTTAACAATATTGGCACTTTTTATGGAACAAAGCGATTACATTGAACATTTATGTTTTGGAAAAATTGATAAAAAGCCAACACTTATCAAATAATAACGAACAGAAATATGAAATAAATGAAAAATATCTTTTGTTCAAGATGTAATATTTAAATTTTTAGATTTCCAAGCAAGTTGTGTGCTGACCCAGCTATTTTCTAGCAGGTATGTTAATTTTCTTACTTCTTATATAAATGACAAAGATCGGTGTTGTCTGGACTTTTTGCAAATTTGATGAAAATTTAACGAAAGGAAAACATCAAAGTGTGAATATATATTGATGTTATTAACCGGACAGATGTCAAGATCACTGTAAACACTGATTTTTCAGCGATAGACAAAAAATATCACATGTTGTAAATTTGTAGATTAAGCCTGTTTTTGTGTTATTGTAGAGATGACTATGATGAGAACTTTGAAGCAGACTATGTGATTCCTCCCTATGAGAGCGAGAGAAGGATCTATACTAAACAAAAGAAAGTGTACTGTCACCAGAATAAACCACACACTGGACAGAGGAGGAAAATCGTACATGTAGCACCACAGCGCCGCTAATTTACCAACTTAAACAGAGATATGTTCCTGAAACATGAAATACTATATTAACAAAAACTGTATATATTAATTTTACATTTAGATTTAACATGGATTAAAAAGGGGAAAAAATGTATTTAAAAAAATCATATTATCATGCAAGATCATATTTATGACTGAAGTACAGGTGTAATAACTTAAATCATATATATTATTATTCAAAGTATTTGGTTAAATTTAGAATTCAAAGTTGAAGTATTTACACACTTTTCAATGTTTCCATGAAAGTTGTACCAGTTAACACTTAATCATGCACATTAATTAGATGTCATATGGACATTTTTATTTAATAACAAGGTACTTTGTACCTCATTATCAGTCAGGAATTAGCAGTATCTGCCTTACAAGTCTTCCACACTGTATTTTTGCAGTTGAAGACTAAAAAAAATAGTGTTGTTGTATAGATTTATCAATGTTAATCTGTGTGTGTGTGTGTTGTGGTAGGTGTGTGTGTATGTTTTTATTTTATGTGAATTTCTCTCACAAATCTACAACTGTTATACAGTATGTTTTTAATGATTTACTGGTCTCTTTATATCTAGCGTAGTGCATTTGTTGTAAGAAAATAAGAAGTACATAGATTGTACAATTTATCTACCTATACATCATACATATATGTTTCTATACATTTTCTACCTTCATTTTACATCCAATTGTTCAGTGTAACCTCTACAAGTCTTTTTATTTTTTTTTTCATAAAATTTATAAATAGTCATAATAAGAAACAGAATTATATAATTTGCTCTAAATAAGTGGTAATAATTAATATATATATATTTTTTTAGTAATGTTTTATAAGATCGTGTGGAAAGTACAAAATTGTAGGTCTAAATTTTGTGTCTAAAATAAATTATATTTTTACATTTTTGATCTGGATTCCATGAAGAGATAGATTTGATTGGGAGATAGATGTCATCGAAATTGTCTGTATTGTCTAGAAGACAGATTCGATGGGGATACAGACCCCCTTGGGCTTTTTAGAACCGTATTTAAGTAAGACTGACCATCTGTTAAATGTGAAGTAGGACTCCTTAAGGTTAAAGGTAAGCGTAATCGAAATATTGGGTACCAAAAATAAGAGTCCGGTTATTTTGATTTCTAATTGAACATAATTTTTATCTATTCGTTATATACAATTTTGTACATTTCCACCAAACACATTTATCAGATAAAATAATATCCTCATTACTACATGTACACATGTATTACCTCATTTTTCAAATATTTCAGATTTTCTTTTCATCGTTCAAATGTATATTTATACTGATAGCATTAAGACTTGAATACGTGCAAATTCTTTATCAAAACGTTATTTTTACAAAAAAATGGAAATGGTTCTTTGAGATTTTAAAGTTTTTGATAATTATATTAGAAACAGGATTCATCAATAGTTAATAATATTAATTACGAAGCATCTATATACAAACAGTGTCATTTATATACCATAATAAAATTGTGAAATTAATCTGCTTGTTTTTGTTCGTTTGGTGTGTTTTCAGTATAAATGTATGAAGTCTCCACACAAGTGAAGGCTGTATCCAGTATACAGAGGTCCGACATATACAGGTGTCAAAATGAATAGCCCCTGTTTCCGGTAAACAAAGGTTCTACAGTAAAGGATGTATGTATCTGGTATATCAAGGGTCAAGACTAGGAGGCATATATAGAGAAGTTTCAATTGGAGCGACAGGGATGTCCAGTATATAGAGGTTTCAAAAGGAGTGACAGATTTGTCCAGTATATAGTGGTTTCAAAAGGAGTGACAGATATGTCCAGTATATAGAGGTTTCAAAAGGAGTGACAGATATGTCCAGTATATAGAGGTTTCAAAAGGAGTGACAGATATGTCCAGTATATAGAGGTTTCAAAAGGAGTGACGGATATGTCCAGTATATAGAGATTTCAAAAGGAGTGACAGATGTGTCCAGTATATAGTGGTTTCAAAAGGAGTGACAGATATGTCCAGTATATAGAGGTTTCAAAAGGAGTGACAGATATGTCCAGTATATAGAGGTTTCAAAAGGAGTGACAGATATGTCCAGTATATAGAGGTTTCAAAAGGAGTGACAGATTAGTCAGTATATACAAAGGTTTACAGACAAATTACCTTATTTATAGGTTCAGCAATGAGAGAAATAAGTTTCTAGGATAGATATGTTCAGCAAATTAATGTGTTTTCGCCGCTAAGAGGTTCTTTACAAATAATTCAAGTAGGTACCATTTTAACATGACAAACTACAATTATCATTTCAGTTTAAAAACATTTTATTACAAAACTTGGTGAAAGAGTAAAATTACACAAGTAATTTCAACTTATCTTCTACATGTTTACTTAATACAACCTGCCATTGATACTGTACTGAACACAACCTGTCATTGATACTGTACTGAACACAACCTGTCTTTGATACTGTACTGAACACAACCCGTCATTGATACTGTACTGAACACAACCTGTCTTTGATACTGTACTGAACACAACCTGTCATTGATACTGTACTGAATATAACCCGTCTTTGATACTGTGCTGAACACAGCCCGTCTTTGATACTGTACTGAATACAACCTGTCTTTGATACTGTACTGAACACAACCTGTCTTTGATACTGTGCTGAACACAACCTGTCTTTGATACTGTACTGAATACAACCCGTCTTTGATACTGTGCTGAACACAGCCCGTCTTTGATACTGTACTGAACACAACCCGTCTTTGATACTGTACTGAACACAACCCGTCTTTGATACTGTACTGAACACAACCCGTCTTTGATACTGTACTGAACACAACCCGTCTTTGATACTGTACTGAACACAACCTGTCTTTGATACTGTGCTGAACACAACCTGTCATTGATACTGTACTGAACACAACCTGCCATTGATATTCTACCGAATAAGACTTGACGTGGATACTGTACTGAATACAACTTGCTTATAAACTGCATTGAATACAACCTGAACTACAGTAGAATGCAAACATGCTCTGGTTTAAATGATTGTCCTGTTTACGTCTATCTTATTATCTGTTATTGATCCTATAAAAAACAAGGTAATAAGTAAATTCGATTACTGAAGGTAAACAATCATGGCAATACAATTTTCCCGGCAAAACATCTTACTTAACTTCAACTTCAGCAGTATAAATAAATACGTTTATTACAAATAAATAAATTGCTGCCTTTCGATAGACTAATTTCTGGAAACCCTTGAAGCTTTAACCTTGAATGAAACACGGGAACATACACGGAGTAGAAATAAAACCATGTAGGACACCATGATTATTACATCTATCAGCTGTAATCGAATTAATTTGCATATCGGTCATTATGTGAACGACAATTTAATTAACAGCTATTGCGTGGAAAGTTTTAAAGCGGTTCGCTACAAAATATCAGGTTTTGCTTAAAATTAAGATTACAAAGTCGTCTTTTTCAAAATCTAAATATCTGAGTATTTCGTTGATGACAACGTCTCTAAACCTCTTATTCTTTCTTAAAATTCTCCTCCTCCTCTGTTACCACTGACTTGGTTTTTCGGCTGTACATAGCGAACAAGTACGAGAGAAAAAAGAAGTGCATAGCAAAGAAAACCATGGCGGAGTAGTCTCTGAGGATGACATTCGAGACAATCATGACAGACATGATCGCTAGAAGGATACCGGAAGCTCCTTGTTTGAGTTCACGATCCCCTACAAATAGGGCGAGTCCACAACAGATTTCCCAGATCCCAAGGGTCATATGGTATTTGTGTGGCTCAGGCACGAATCCGAACAGGACGGTTGGACACACCTTCGCGTAGGCTTGGAACTGCCTAGTCTGAAAATCAACAAAGTGAAAATTCTTTCAATATATACAACATTTCAAAATCAGTTTTTGAAAACTGACACAGTTACAACAAGTGTGTAGGATTGATCTCTCTTGGTTTTTATAAAAAGAATCAATGTGTATCTATATTTTTTTCTAAAGTCAATATCCTATCCCATGGTTTACCGACCCAGCTTTTAAACGGTTCCATTCTGCGGTACCAGGCACAATTTATTTCCTTATGGTTAATTGCAAATATATATACATGAAGCCAAAATTATGCTTATAAGAAGAAGAATTGAGATCGGGACCTGTTTCACGCGGAAGCAACAACATGAGGCAATTTAAGTAACATTATATGCAGCACGTGAAATTCAACATACCATCCTTACCAAGTGCCATTTCGTAATCAGTAATTTGTGTTACATCTTCAACAAGAGTACCGCAGGGCAGAGCAATATACGCCCGTCCAAAAGCATTTTTGTAATAAACCTTCATATGAAGTTTCAAATTAATAAATGAAAGATTACTCAAGTGATTGAGGGTAAACCTTTTTGAAAATGAACCAAGGGCTATAACTCTGTAAATAATGGGCGAAAAATTTTGGTTATCGAACTTGACTTGGCTTTTATGGTAATAAACCTTCATGTGAAGTTTCCAATTCTTTTGTAAAAAATTTCACGAGTTATCGATCGGAAACCTATTTTGCAAACGTGCCAAGGGCCATAACTCTGTAAATAATGGGCGAAAAATTTTGGTTATCAAACTCAACCTGGCTTTTATGGTAATAAACCTTCATGTCAAGTTACCAATTAATCTGTAAAAAAATATTCAAGTTATCGAACGGAAACCTGTGTGCGGCCGCCCGCCCGCGTGAAAACATAATACGTCCCGTCTTTCGACGGGCGTATAATAATTTTGTGTTTGATGAGAGGGATAACTAATCTAATTAAGTCTGTTTCAGAGAAGTAATTTTTGACCTCTGAAAATCAGTTATGAAAAAGGGTCATTTGCTCCGTGTTATAACAGATTTTTTTTACATTTAACAGGAAGCATGCAAATATGCTGGTTTTTTTTTTTATTCATATATGCATAATATTGCTTAAATAAATTTCGAAATTGCAATCATATAGGGGTACTTTGAGAAATTTGTACATTATTGAATAACCAAAATCACACATTTTGTTTAATGTTTTTTTAACATAGTTTATTACATAAACATATTTAGTACCTTTACGTAACAACATATAAACGAATAAATAACCAGCAAAGCTACTTATATGGTTTGGAGACATGTTCATATATCTACATGTGTCATTTGCTTTTCTTAATACCTAATTTTTTGTTTCAAACAATGATATAAATTGCAAATTCATGTCAGATATGTTGACATTACCAATCAGTATTAATAAATTAAAGTTCAAAAACTGAGAATCTCGAGAAAAAGACACTCGTGGAAATTAAATAATGAGCAGTATTGAAGGCATTTTACCAACTACCTGACATGTAATTGTACAATACAATACAGATGTATCACAATCACAAAAGTGACGATTTAGGTAGAACATGATAGAGAAATGATAAATTGTTTCATAATCCCATTGGAAATTTCAACATAAAATGCGTCTACTTTCAAAGTTCTCGTTATTAGCACGAGCAGGTCAAGACACGTCTTACAAGTTTGATGTCTTTTAGCCGTAACAAGACGGTATTTACACATCACAACTTCAAAAACTCAATTCAATCTTAGTCCTGTTTCTGTTTCCAAAACTTTACAAGCAAAAACGACAGAGGCAACAGTCCGCCAAGATAAAACCAGACGAAAAAATAGTCTCCTAGCGCTAGTCCTGACCAGACCATGAGTGCCATCATCGCCACGAGGACTCCACAGCCTCCGAGGCGGAGTTCACGGTCCCAAGTCAACATGGCAAGTCCACTCGACAACTCAAACATGCCCGTCATTGCCCGGTACATGTCCGGATCTGGCGTGTAGCCTAGCCACGCACTGGGGAATACGGACGCATATAAAATACAGCGTAAATGCTGAAACAGAGCGAGAAACACTAAATCAAAAATACAGTTTCCAGATATCATTGGGGAAAAAACAAAAAAATATTCATCGAGGGGTGAAAACAGTCACAGATACCAAGATACATTAAAACTACAAAAGATATTTCGTAACAGTAACGGATACCCGCAGATACTTCAAAACTGACATGAATACCAACGCATACTTCAAAACAGTAACAAATGCCCAAAATACTTCAATACCGTAACATTAACCACAGAACCAAAGATACTTCAAAACACATGTACCCTTAGATGCTTCAAGCCAACAACAGATACTAGTAAATACTTCAAAACAGTAACAGGTGCCCACGGGTTACCGATACACCCAGATATTGGTGTCTCAAACCCGTACTTCAAAAACGGTATCCAATGACAACAAATACAAAGGGCCACTTGAAAAAAAAGGGAACCATAACGACCATAATTGCAAAACATTGCAGACAAGATAGTCTAGAACACGTGGTTACGAATGTATACAGCGACAATGCCCCGCGTTGACGTTCATCGACGCAACACCAACACGATCCGTTAATTGTTAATTTTAGTGTTGTATTCCAAATGACAACAGAAATGTCTTACGTACAGGACACAGGCACTTGGCACAAATTTTCAATCCACTATAAATACTGTGATACACAAGTATTATGAGAGTTTGGGTTGGGATTTTGTGCCAAATCTCTGTGGTACGTTATACAATGCTCTAAAAGACCTATAATTTACTATTCAAACGCAGAAATGATCAAGAATGATTGGATTTTAGTTGTTCTGAAATATGTCCCTTTTGGAGGCGACACATCAGTTACGAAAATCTTTCTGTTAGATTCTACCCTTTGTAATTTAACAAAAACCTGTCCATTGCAGGTTTTTAATCCTGCTTTTGGTTGAATTATTTTTGTGTCTGTTAATATCAAGGTCGAAGAGTTAACATGTCCATATTCACCCCAGCAGACGACAACTGTCATAAAAATGTCTTTAACACACTTACGATTGCGAAAGCCATTTGTTGTGACATCGGGTATAACTTGACTACCCCCATCGCTACGTATACCAAGGATAGAAATCCGGTCAGAAGGTGTTGTGCTAGACGAGTCATGATGGTTGTGACCTTGAACTTTGGTTGACCTTAAACAGAAAGCGTCATTCAGATGAAGAAATATTTAGAACATGTTTGTTTCAGCTTCAATGCAAGTCTTTACATGAATGAAATGTGAATAATTTGATTAATTCGAAGAACATGTTTGTAAACACAATTGGAAGAAAACCCGATGTCATTGTTTGGTTGAGTTTTTACTATCAATTTACTGGTTTGAAATCGTGTTCCACTTCAGGTAATCCACGCATCAATAAATTGTGATATCAAAATGGTAAAATGATTATTTTTCTTGTACTAAAAATGAGTTCATCATATTTAGTCGAAAGATCTTCCTTTACCTCGCGAGTGTTGCGAGAAAGGAAAGACAAATATATAAATGACTAAAAAGATATATTACAATAAAGATATTATTATCTATGTAGAGGTATCAAGAAAACCATTCATTAGAAAAAAATATGTGCTGACAACTAAACTTACCTCTTTGGTGATGTGGTCTGGCACTACACGATTGTAATACTGGGGATAGTGCACACGTCCGGGTGTAGTCTCAAATATATTGTAAACGGGTAGCCGGAAGATCTTGACCAGTATCAGACACCCTGGTATAATGACCAGAGGCAATGACATCCATCAAATCGAACTGACCAGATCAATACACCGTACATACATTGGTAGTTGGGTGGGTTTTGACCGATGGCCTGGAGGGGCGGCCAATAATAAATGACTGGTCAGTTTATATATATATATATATATATGTCATTCAAACCAACCGGACTTCCTTTTTTCTTCACCATTCGTTTTATTATTTTCTTAAACTAAGATTTCGATATCTGAACTAATTTCAAACGGTAAAATCAGATCCGAGAACACATAGAATACAGTTTACGCCCCTGAACAATTTCCAAAATGAATAAAAGAGAGATAGAGAAAAATGAAACACTCGGATTACATGGTCAAATTTAGAGAAGAAGACTGTATTATAAATGTGAAATGTATAGACATTTACTTCCAAAGCCGAGTTTTGCTAAACTCTCCTGACAGGGAATTCGAACACGTAGAACTGTCAATACACACGTTGTATACAGGAGGTTGGTGAAAATACCAACTTACTTTACGTGGTCCCAGTATATCGAAACAGAAATCTGAAACTATCCTCTGAGTCAGACATATTTAGACACCGAGAATGAGGCGACTAATGCGGATACATCTTCTGTGTTATGTCTTGTACTCGGCGAGACATTGGCGCTCCATACACCCGTCCTCTTATGACCCTGGGTGTTGGTGTACGTTCTATCTGGAGCTAACGCAGGAAGTCCTGAACTTGAACCCTCGTTTTTACATTTTCTTTCAATTTTACG
Source organism: Ylistrum balloti (assembly GCF_031769215.1). Classification (NCBI taxonomy): domain Eukaryota; kingdom Metazoa; phylum Mollusca; class Bivalvia; order Pectinida; family Pectinidae; genus Ylistrum; species Ylistrum balloti. Next base: position 236,765 of record NW_026782226.1, on the reverse strand, counting down.
AAGGATTACTCACCTTCTTTTGACCCATGGCTTTCAGCTCACAGGGTTTTCACTTTATGAAACAATATCGAGCCCTTTTTTTAATCCCTTGGGTTCTCCAAACATTTTTGTCCAGTAATTCGGTAAGAAACGGTCGTCATTATCAACGATTTTAAACAAAATATTCATCTTCACCATATTTTTCATTACTGTTAATTTCTAGTCAGCAATAACTCTCTTACCCATAAGATCTCAATTAAAGCCGAGTGACACATAAAATTCCATTTAAGTTACTAACACGAGTTTAAAATTTTAAAACGTACATAGTAACATCCAAACTTATTACAAAGCAAAACTGGCATTTGTTTCCATATCAGACATTCGAATTCGCTTGGTCAGTTGGCGCATTAACCTTTCATCGCACTCCATAGGGTCAAGAAAAGAGATTTAGGTCAGCTCGCCATAATTTTTCTGAAAGTTGTACGTCATTTGCTTTGAAATAAAACAAAATATCTAGTGAAAATTTACATAGGATTATATCATAGCCGAAAAATTGGTTGATTCTTTTCCATCTCGGACACTATAGTTGCATCAATGCAACAGGGTCCTGGCACAAATTCTCCACCAACGGTCCATATGTATGTATTACAGTGACTAAAGTACATGGGTAATGGACCATAGATTTGGAATTCGTGCCAAGACCCTGTGGTCAGTGCTAGCACACTTCACATTGGACTAATCCGATAAGGCGATCTGTGTAGTTATCAAGACGTCAAACTTGGATGTTAAAAACTTCTATACATAAAACACATAAAAAGATGTTACGAAATGTTAAAAGTATATTAGCGGATTTTAAGCAGCATTGGGCGTTTACACTACCGAAATCATCGTGCGTCGTAAATTACTGATGACGTCACAAGAAGAACATGTATCTTTCACCAGCTATTTCATGCGATCTACCCATGCATTGTTGTGGCTATTTGGACACAGTCACAAAACCATTGTTCCTAGAACCTGTTTTGGTCTTATTTCTAGTTAATCTGATGTCTTATCGTCTGTGAACAAAATCATATCAGGTCATCAAGTACTAAAACATAAATTTAAGTACAAATCAACAGTGACATATATAACGTTATGTAGGTCTCTGAAATTAAGTACAGTACTCAAATAATGTTTCTATACTGGGCATATGTAAATATTTCGACTTATTCTTATAAGCGATAAAAAAAAATGGTGAACACATCTAGGTTTGTTAATTGTTTTTAATTTTCACACACTTTCACACGCACATACAAAATAACAAAAAATATCACTGTTAATTTTTTCATCTCAATGTTTTTAAATTATAGTCCTTTCTAAACAAATGATCATAGCAGAATAAAACATCTAAGTAGGAAAATGTGTACAGTGTAAACAGTCAATGGTATCTTGCTGCAATTCTTTGGTTGAATGTTCATATCTTTTACAGTCATGTCAATTTATTTGAAATAATGCAACAAAAACATTAATAAATTAAAAATGCAAATATCAACACACTGAATACCAAATTTGGATTTTATCACACAAAAATATTGATGTCTGTAAACTTGTGCTAAAAATGGATTGATGAAACATACTGTTGTAGTTGATTAGTTTTCAAGTACAATGTACAAAAAAAGTATACTAGATTATCACGTTATATATATATAATACTGTAATATACATATAATTTGAGTTATTTAAACAGTTATTTCCGAATACATATGAATAAATTTCTATTTAGAAAAATTTTAGGATTCTTACCTGTCTATTCAAAGATAAGCCAATGTTTCTAAATTCACAAGAAATACCTACAATGGTTGTGGGGGCCCAATCAAGGCTTATTGCAGGTCTTAACAAGGCGTATTGCAGGGGTTAATATGTCTATTTTGTTTCGACAAAAATAGAATATATCAATAGATAGCCAGAAAGAAGTACTCTATCCAGGTCTGATATTCAAAATTACACCAACATAAAGTAAACATCAAGTAAACATATGTATTAGTACTGATTATTGATACATGAGCATTTACATCATTAATATAACACTTGTATAAAAAATAATCAAGTAATTTATCACTTCAACAATAACACACCTTATAATATCCTGGGCACATCTTAATGTTAACATCAAAGTCCAGTTTCATTTGAAATCAATTTAAAATTGAGTGCTTTACCTGCTGGATGTGTCTAAAAGGAGGTTTTCAGAATGCAGGGCTCTCTATCTGCCAGATTTGGGGCCGAATATTCCCAATGAAAATAGTATCTTTTTTTCCCAATTTAGACACCAAGTTTTCCCAATTCTAAGGAAAACGCCACTATTTTTCCCAATTCTAAGGGCCCCGGGCCCAAGTCCCAAAATGGGGTGTGAGAGCCCTGGAATGAAGTAATCCTCAAGTTAGATTAAAGTAATTTCATTCATTTTCCAAAACAGTAAACTCAATTACAGCCAAAGGCATTTCACCTCTTGAAATGCATTACTTGCTTGAAAAAGAAAATGAAATAACATAAACAGTATTATTTTTTTTGTTTTTTTTTTTTTCTTTTTTCTCTTTTTTCTTTTTGATACCTACATTGTCTTAAATATTAATTTCAATCCTTTTAAAGATTCTTTCTTACAGAAAGACCTTTAAACAATATCACAATAAAAGATGGATTTTGATTGTAATGCAGCATATAACTGGAAAATCTACGAGTAAATCAATTATATAATGTAGACTTTGGCAAGAACCACAATGCATTTTATGCAAGAATGTAATCTATCCATTATTTACAAAGTTATTTCATTAATGAAATGTGAATTACAAGTGTAGCTTTTGTCCTCAACAGGAATTTATATAGCAAAACCAGCACAAATACATAGTACCTGAATACTGATTGAAATTTAGACAAAACATATGAGTTTTTAAGCACAATTACATTGTGCCTGAATACAGGAAATGATCCCAGAAAAAAATATATGAAAAACACTGCAGAGAAAAAAAATCAATTCTATTCGCAGAACTATGTGTTCTTATATCAAATCTTTACCAGGACTCCTCTTGTGCTCCATTCCAACCTTAAAACATATAAAACCAAATTGTCGCATTGTAAATGCTGGCTTAGGTTATGATAATGTGTATCTAGTTTCACAACAACAGCACTGTGGAGTGGAACAATATACACCCGTCCCAGGTCAAAGAGATTTCAGGATTCATTGTATTGAAAAGAATATATATATTGAAAAAGTAATAATGAGTAAAAGATGTCCTCAAGAAATTGGCTGAATATTGAGAGAGGAGATCTCCTGACAATAGTAACATTATGATCAAAACATGGGGCAATAACTCTTTCAAATACAGTCAAATCAAGCTGCTTTTCTGGGAAATACAACTTCAAATTCCTGTCATAGGCATACGGAGGAATAACACCATGCCATAAAATGTCCTGTCAAAATTTTTGATAGCATAAAAAATTTTGTTGCGAGTTGAAGTTTTACTGAAAAGATTAACTTATCAACTTTCCAGTTCCAGAATACTACTCTGAAATTTAATGTAAGTGATATGATGAAACATGAAGGAAAATTTAGATAAGTGACAGTATTAAAAATAAAAATAGATGTTCACTTGAAGTCTGGAGAAAATCACTGCATATTACTGTTTCTACAATATACATTACTGCATCGGCACTATAAAACCTGAAATGTCTGTTGTCCCTTGTCTCATTCAACAACTGATTACTATTTTATAGTTTGACAACTTTTAAACAACGACTTTTGAAGTCGATATTCCTTGACAAAAAAAACCTCAACTGGCTTTCCCTATATTTTTTTTTTTTTCATTTGTCTTCAACAAAACACATGTATTATTGTCCAAGGCCTCAGAAGTGAATGCTGATGTTTCATCCCTAATTAACCTTAACTGATTTGGCTTCTTTCTGCATGGTTGCCCATAACACATACATAGTCCACATCAAATACACCGCCGGAACAAGGCTGGGAAGAAACTCCAGTAAGACCAAATGTGTGAGTATTGCTCCTATCATAATTGTAATCAGGATGCAACATCCCACCTTTTTCAGTCCTGTGGGACCCACAAGAACTCCCAAAGCACTTGATACTTCCATGGATCCTACGATTATTCGGTACAAATCTCCATCTGGAGGGTAACCCATCCATGCAGTGGGAAACACTCCATTATAAATCTTAAACTTGCTAACCTGAAAGTACACAAAAATGTCATAGAAATTATATACTTCTCACGATTTACATTGATAAGAAAAGTAACAATGTATCAATTATTGTAGTTGACACTAAGGAGGAAAAAATCTTTTAGTTTACTAACATAAGGTTAGATCAGCCACACTTCTGGCCTGTGAAATCTTCATGTAAGATCTAGCTGATAAATATCTGATTTAAACGTATTCATTGTGATTCTTTGGACTTCTTAAAGTGTACAGTATGTATGCTGTAAACTTAACTGCCATCAACATCATGAATATCTGACCTTAACAGAAATGTACACAAAAATTTCAATCTTATATCTTGCATTCTTATAAGGGCAAAAAGGAGTTATTGCCCTTTTCCTGGTAAAATTGCAAGATGTTTCAAGTAAACAAACGAGCCTGATAAAAAAGTGATGGATTTGAAAGAAGAACAATCTGAATTGACTTATGTCCTGGTAGATTTTTTGCCTATCTTAGTTCTAATATTCAAGTTTCTTAATAAATATTTTTTACCCAAATGTGTAGCCTTTATATACAGTACAGGCCCTTGTTCATCTTCATAACAATGATGCAAATATTTACTTCACTAAATAAGTTGAAATGATTAAAGATAAATGAAACAGGCTCTGGCAAACAACATCTGCTTTTATAAATCTTCTTCAGTTTAAGTTAATGATTCCTGTGATTACATGATGACATTCTGTTTTTTGCAAATATCGCAGAAAACACACCTTTCCATGCCATTCTTGCTATTAGAGAATCCAGTAGTCTCAATTTATAAGCTTAATGATTGAAGAAATAAAGAATTTAATCACTTCATAAGTTTTTTCCATTCTGATTACATGAAACATTTGTGCATATTGACACAATTTCATTATCGCATTTATTTATAAACTTGTGATAGTTTTGTAGCAGAAGACCAACTTACCATTTCCTTGTATACTGTGGGAAAAAAAGGATATAACTTCATAAGCCCTGTGGTTACAAACAACAGTGGAAGTAGCGAGCACATGATGGTTCTACCGATGTTAGTCATGGTTAGATAGCAGGCAAAACAATGGAAATGGATAATCTTGGATCTGAAACATTCAATTATTAAAATAAATATTTCAAAAATAACAATGCATTTGGTTCAGTGCCAGATTTAGAGGATTTCTGATAGCAGAAATACTGATTACTTGTAATTTTCTTTTGAGAATTTTTGGGATCCATCCACGATCCCTGTGGTCAATTTCAACATTAGATGATATTACTTATATGCAGTGACATATACTTCAAACTATAATTTTACCTAATTCTTGTACTTACCGATCACCTGGTAATTAAATTTCACCATTTGCTGAGACTAGTAATGTGACCTGTACTCTCAGTTTTTACACTAATCTGTCCTTCCTAAGTCTTTTCCCCCTCGACAACTACAACATCCTGTACTACCAAGGAAGTGTCTCATTATTCTATACCTTCTATTTTTTGGTTGGCCATTGGCACCAATTATGTATTTGGAAGGAGGGGCATTGAAAAACACTCGGTCCCCATTCTGGTTCAAACTATTAACCATTCTGTCTCTAGATGGCCCCTCTCTTGCCTAAACAAGACTAGAAAGGCAACTTGTACTCTCAACTTCTACTCTGCCATAACACCTGCAACATTTAACAAAAATTGAACACAACTGTAACTTACACCTTCTTTCTAACTACTATATTTCTACTACCTATGTTAATGTATAGGTATTGTCTCCCTTTACTTAGCGTAATTGTGTTATTGCATGGTCTCTGGAGTTATCATATGTTGACAAAGTCATTGTACAGAAAAAGAAATGGGACAGGTGCTGGTCAGTCAGAAAATCTTTTTTATTTTTTACCAGTTTTGAAGGATATGTGGAGAGGGAATCTCAAGTTTTAGTTACAGTGTCTTTTATGTTGACAAAGTCACTGTACAGAAAAAGAAATGGGACATGTGCTGGTCAGTCAGAAATCTTTTTTATTTTTTACCAGTCTTTAAGGATATGTGGAGAGGGAATCTCAAGTTTTAGTTACAGTCTCTTTTAGAAAATTGTAAACAAGAAAAACAAAAAAAATCCCACACAGTTAAAGGGTCCATCGACTGTAAACACATGGTGAGGCCACTCAGTTTGGATAGCTGAAATTTACTTCAATGACTACATTGTACATATGTATATATTTCTTATGGCTTGGTACTTGTAATGGTATCTTTCCTGACAGTTTTTTTTCTTTTTGTTTTGTCTTTAATAACAGGTGATTTTCTTTTTTTTTGTTTCTAAGAAAATGTATGAGCTATGAATATATATTGCAGAGAGCACAGTTGCTTTGTTTCAGAATTTTCAGAAGTGTCCCTGGGAACATTATCAAACATCCAATAAAATTGAGTCCCAAAGAGGAATCCCAGAAGTGATTAAATACTTCAGAGTGTGTATAAATACTTTGTTTATAGTGTTGTGGTTATTAACTGATATCATATATACATTACTCAAAATCCAGAAACCGAGCTCCCTTGTTAGAGAGCGATAAACAGATAAAAGGAGTGTGTAACAAGTTACTGGAAAACCTAGCTCTCACTGTTTATAAGCAATACTTGATAATTGGAGAGAGGCAGTCATTGTGCCAATATTCAAAAGAGGCAAATGGCACCGGCCATCCGATTACCACCCTGTCTTGCTTACTTCAGTTTCATGCAAGGTTTTGGAACATGCGATTCAATTCACAGTCATATCATGGATCACTTTGACAGGTTGAAGGTACTCACTGACAAGCAGCATGGCTTTAGAAGCAGACATTTGAGTGAGACCTAGCTGATTGTTACCATTGAATGTATTGCAAAGTCGCTCGCCCATGGGAAACAAGTAGGATCTGACATCACTGCAGTGACGGGAACACAAATATGTTTGGTGATCTACATGATCAACAAGCAGTACCCACTCCAGACCAGTTATACATAACATGGCCACACTCTGGAGGAAGTCAGCAGTGCAAAGTATCTGGGTGTGACAATTCACCATAAGCTATGCTGGAACACATCTCCAACATCAGGACTAAGGCCATCAGAACCCTAGGATTTATCCAGGGATGCAAACCCTACATCAAATCTATGACTTGTCAGACAAGTGCGGGACCCATACCAACATGTCCACATCAGGATTTTCAAGGGGGTAAGGTGGGGTGGGTGGGGGGTAACCTGTTTCATAACAGGCAATTACAGGGATCTAGCCCAGGGTTCATGACGGCCATGCGTGGTGCAGGACCTTCAACGTGACATCCTGGAACATAACCGTACAACATCAGGCTCGTCATGATGTTTAAAATCTCTAAATCATTTAATTATTTGACATTTATGGGGCAAGATACCTGACACCATGTGATAGCAAGACAAGAGGTGAACTTATATTACTTTAGTAAACAGCATCAAAGGAAGTAACCGACAAATCCTTCTTCCTCCACACCATCCGAGACCGGACCGGAATACCATCATCCGTGAGGGTGACAACACAACTACAGCAGCATGCTAAAGCTAGCTTGACATGTTACATTTGTATCCATTTATGACTTTAAATACTACCAGAAGATTTTAAGCCGTACTTGTCAAGATGCCATGCGGCAGTGCATATCTACACTCCATCGCGGGTCACGCATTAAGTTAGTTCACAGGTCGGAGATCATTGTGGGATTATTAGAGAGATTGCTCTGGCCGCTGACAATGGGATAAAAAGCACACTACACTTATAGTAAGAAAATTCGGTGAGATGGATTAATTAACGATGACCTCTTAAAAGAAGCACTACAAGTGAGTGGATTGCTTGAAATACCTTGTTGGGCGATTTTTTTTTCCCCTCTCAACTCGTTATTCAAGTTCTCGCTTAGTTGATTGTAACAAGTTGAAACGACATCCGGAACATGGGTTTAAAAAATAAACATAAATAATCCATGATAGTTGAAATTTGCTGTTTATACTTTTTAAAGTATTATCTTTTCTTTGGTGAGATTGAGACTGAGCATTTGATACGTAGATATAACAAGATATAATAAAATTGTTTTATTTCGGAAACATTCAGGAACATCCGTACTTAGTTTTTACTTCCGGATGAGACGAAGACAGCTTCAGTTTCAGGTAAGTCTAAAAACAACGTGTTTTGCGCACATGCATACTAGTGTTGAGGCACTTTTTTTCTTTTTTATTTGTCATCCGATACCATGGTGCACATAGCTAAGTAGATGTAACAGTTTATTAACAAATGACAGCATATATAATGTGTATTTATAGCAAACTGAAAGTACATGTATTTTTTTACGTAGTGGTAAATCGGTACAGAGAGAGAAAGAAAGTAAGTATTTTTTTCACAAATTGTTATTTTACATATGGTAATTCCACTAGTTAATTGCGTTGACCCTTTCAGTAGCATGTGTCTTAATTGAACATTTTGGCACTGCTGTACTGAGGATGTTTGTTTACACAACAATAGCAAAGTTACCTGTACATCTGTAGCTTGTAGCATATTATAAACAATTTGTATGAACGTGTCTGTATTTTCCTAAATGCTTCTACTGTCTGTAGCTTGCATGATGACTTGAAGAATATGTCTAAATATAACCCAGTTACAAAAATATGTACATGTGTGCTTATTTGCTTCCTGGTTTCCAGCTCCATTATTATTTGCATATTTATGACAACAAATACATTAAAATATTCAAATACACATGTAATTGGCTGAAATACCATCATTTTTTGCCAAATATGACTATAGACTCTACAGTATGTACAAATATGCTTTTAACAAGCTTTTTATTAAGGGGCCTACAAGGAATATATATACATTAACAGTATCTGCGATTACTGTGTGTATACCATTAATCCACAATATACATGTACAACTATACAGAAACATATAATATCTGTATGTCGCTGAACTGTTTATAGTAATTAAGATACAACTTGGCTCAAAAAAAAAAAAAAAAAATTACAAAAAACAAAAATTTGTTAGAACATACATATAGGAAAAGGTATAAAGTTCAACATGGGATTTTCCAGCAGTGAACAAGTTTGTGGTGCTTTCATTATCTTCTATTAAAAGGATATATTTATTACTTAAAATCAAAACTTTTGAGTGAAATATTCATGATATATTGGGGAAAACCATTTGCTTAATCCAGAGATTGATTGATAGATATGAAAAAATATCTATATATCCCTCAAGTATCAAATACAAAAAGATGTCATATATATACATGCACAGGATGAATTTTACAACAAAATTTTAATTGAGGAAAATTTTCATTTTAGAGAATATATCCTCCAAACTCAACCAAGGTAGTGAATCATACCCCTTTAAACAATTCACAATACATTTAAGAAAGTGTGACAAAAAGTAGATGTGTAGTTTATATAATGTATTTTTTGTTACCAAGAACCTAGCTAGCTTGCTAACTCCTAATCAGTTTTCTTCTGAAAAGGGTTACATATAGCACTTCATAGATGAACTCTAGATAAATGTCCCTGACAAGAAGGTAAACAGTTGTATAAGTTTTGAAAATTCATATGATTAAAGAAAACTTATTCATTAGTCAGTCTTAAATATATTGATTCATGAGCTGAATAGATAGCAAGATACATATATTTTTTTTGGGGGTGGGGGGGGGGGGGGGGGGGGGGGGGGGGGGGGGGTTTAGAGAAGAGGAAAAATGAAATACCAAGTTTAATTCCTCAACATAAAAGATTTTTACCTTGCCATCATCAAACGGTGGCTATATCTAATTGTGTTTTGTGTGTCATCTGTTCATAATCAGTTGTTGTTATCATAATTTTTGAGAAGTACTTTAGAGATATTTCCCAAACTCTGTATGTTGGTTCCCTTCTGTCACTACTTGTGTCAATTCAATTTTGACTGATCAGATTGATCAGTGAAACAGAATGGGTGACAGGATTGTTACTGCTATTTCTCAAAAAGTTCTCGTTAGGAATTATATTTCATTTGTAGGATTCCCTTATCTATGATTAATTGATCAGGTATAGCCTTGGAGGAAATCTTAATACATTAGTACATAATAAGTGTACTCTACCTGGTCTGTGTTACAGGTGAAGCCACAGGTAATCTCAATACACTGACCAATTAGTGTACTTTTCCTGGTCTGTGTTACAGGTGTACAGTATAGCCTTGGAGGAAATCTTAATACACTGACTAATTATAATGACTAGAGGTACAACTAACTTGATGTAACAATTGACAAATGAGTGATGATTGGGAGCTGATGATAAGACACAAAATATATAAAGATACAGTTGTAGCACGTGTCTTCTTTCATCTGATACAATCAGTGACTTATCATTTTGCATTCAGATAAGATTCTTGAACAGAACACTTTCAGTTTATCTGTTGATAATCATGATGCAGACCAAAGATTACATTAATGATCAATAATTTCTGTAAATCATTCTAATTGGTATTAGAGGGACACGAAAAACAATAGCTAATTCCCCATCAAGAGACAACTAAAAATTTTAGTTGACATGAAAAATAAATCCCACAAAAAAAATTCACAAAAAATAATCTAAAAAAACTTGTTCTTGTTCTAATGAAATACAATGTAGGAAAACAAGGAAAGTTCTTCCAAATGGAGATTTCTCATCTTCATCAATAAAGCATTTGATAATCAGGAGTGGATCTAGATCTCTGTGGAATTATTTTAGCGTATTTACAGGACTGAAATAAATTGAACTTAAAATATCCAAACACTTCATATGACAAGACAAAACTGAGCAGTAAGAAGATGTTTAAGATAACTTTAATGGGTCCATTTGAGTGAATTATAAGAATATTTGAGTATATTTTGTGTATTTGAGCATATCATTTGAGTAAAAAGTCATGCCCCATAGATACACCTTTGCATTATACAGGAAATGAATACTATACATACGAGTCAGTGTATGTAACCGTTATCTCCAAAACCTCATTCATTTCAAAGACTTCTACAAATATGCAGTAATACTGAAGACAAAAAATGTACTGGTACACTGTCCCAATTATCATCACAGCAATGCACAAATTTCTACTGAAGTCATGAAAGCCAAAAATTGTGAATTGATTCAACAATTTTGGAAGTACAAATATCAGAAATCTTAGATATATGCAAGGACAGTGTTGATATGAACATTTGCATGCTTTTATTGAACATGTTCATTGAAAAAAAAAATAATTATATACAAGGTGGTCTTTATAGACAGGAATTTGGTATATATAGTGTTGGGTTTTAGAGACAGGTATTTGTTATATACAGGTGGTCTTAAAAGACAGGTATTTGGTATATACATGTGTCCTTTTTAGAGAAATATTTGTTATATACAGGTGGGCATTATAGACGGGTATTTGTTATATATAGATGTCCTTTATAGACATGTATTTGTTATATACAGGTGGCCTTTACAGACAGATATTTTTTATATGCAGGTTTCTTTTAAAGACAGGTATTTGTTATATACAGGTGACTTTTATAGACAAGTAGTTGTTGTATACATGTGACCCATATAGATAGGTATTCATTGTTTACAGGTGGCCTTTATAGACAGGTATTTTTTATATATAGGTGACCTTTATAGACAGGTATTTGTTATATACAGGTGGCCTTAATAGATAGGTATTTTTATATATAGGTAACTTTTATAGACAGATATCTGTTTCATACAAGCAGTCTTTAAGGCATCTTTGACTGTAGTGTATTTTAATACCTTGTATACTGAAAACATTATGGAAGTAGTTTCACTTGGGTCTCAAATAAAATTAATCAATAGTTTTCCTCCTTCTCTCAGGGTAAATGCATTGCAGACTGATGAAATTTATAAGTTATTGAGACCGGATCGGTATGGTGAAGGTAGGACTACAACATGATAGAGTAGGAGAAGATCAAATTGACGGATTTGGATCTGAACAGTCATCTGGTGCAAGTGGCTCATCCAACTGGAATCAGAAAAGAAAAGATGAAGATGAAGGTGATCTGAAATATGAGTTTAACAGATTGGAGACATTCTTGTTCTGGCCTGAGGAGTCCCCAGTTAGTGCTAAAGCACTTGCTGAGGATGGATTTTACTTTTTAGGACCAGCTGGTGAGGATCGTGTGCGCTGCGTGTTTTGTGAGGTGGTTCTTAAAGGATGGGAACCAGGTGATGTTGTCTCAGACGATCACAGGAAATTTTCAAATGGTTGTCCATTTAAATGTCAAGCCAATGTAGGAAATGTTCCATTTTTTGGGCCATCTGATAGCTGGAATTCCTATAATTATGAAATGATCAGCTGGAAGAAAAGATTACTCTCTTACGAGAAATGGCCAAAATATTTGGCTCAGAAACCAAGAGTGCTAGCAGCTGCTGGGTTTTACTATAAAGGTAATGTTACATACATTTACTATGATAATGTCACCCAGGAGCCTAGTCCATAATTTCTGACTCTGAGTAGGGAAGGGAAACTTCCTATTGCCAATTGATTACAAGGTACAAATACAATTTGACATTTGTTGTCATCTTGGCAAAACTGAAATAGATCTCAATTGGATTAATACATGTACCCGCCACTGATCATTTACCAGATTATGATGAAGTAACAGTATCTCCAGACTCAAAATTTAAAAGTATTTTCCCACATTGTCAAGTAGAATGATTAACTCTTTGTTCTACAAAATGTAAAATTTTAAGAATTTAAAACCGTTGGTGTTTTAGTTCCTCTTTATAAATATAATTGCATTAAAGATGATAAGAATAATATATCTTTGAGTGAATTTCAGATATCTTATGAAAGTTGAAGTATTTATTCAAAATCTATGTAAGTGAAGTTTCCATTTAGATTTATTTCTTTAATAACATATATGTAAGTGTTTTATTTGTGTTGAAGGTCGTGGAGACATTGTGCAGTGTTTTTGCTGTGCAGGAATAGTGAGACAATGGCTGGAAACAGATGACCCATGGCTGGAGCACATGAAACATTTCCCAACGTGTTATCATATTCTAGAAAATATTGCATATCATAAAATGCCATCATCTTTTCACGATATGCCACCCCCTGGACAAGTACCCAGGCGACCTGTTCAACCCTCAGCAACGCCGATTGACAGACCAAATACATTACAACGCTCAACTTCAGAGATTGCCTTGGCGATGGGATACAGGGAGGACCTTATTAGAATATACAGGCAGTATCTGAGAGCACAAGGCTGTAAGCATAGATTGTATTTAGTATAATTAGTATCACTATGAAGTATTCTTTGGAATTATGTCGTCAATGTTATGAAGTCTTAGAAATATTTCCTTATGACGAAAAATCCAAGATGGCGGACACATGTACATCTCGTGAACAGGGGGATTGCCCGCAAATAAGCTCCCTCCCCTCTTTTGACAAGTCTTTTTGAACTGGGTTGGGGGCTTATTTGCGGTAAAATGCGGTACATAAGAAACTATGCACATAAAATATATACATAAAGTATATAGATGTAATATCAACATTAGGAACATATGAATATATATATTACTTAGGTCAATATTTCCCTTGTTCTGATTCGATAAGAAATTATTACCTGCAGGTCAATATATACATATATAACATATGGACTCCACATTTCTAAGTTTAGAACAGCCTGACCATATGGATCCCTGGAACAGGCTTATGTTTGTGTCTTAGAGGACAATTTGTATAGTCGTTTCAATTATTTAAAACTCTTAAGGGTTAAGAAAGTTTTAGTTAGAAAATGAACACATTCATTATCAATATATCATGTATTTGTTTGAATGTTGAATTTTAAGGTTAAGACTATTATGATGTAATATTAAAATTAAGGATCTTTGATTTCAATTAGTTGAATCTCAGTCAGTATTATACTACCATGATAATATGATATCATATTTACCACACCAAAGGTCAGTATTTGATCAATATAAACTCAGATGCTCTCAAGGATCAGTTTCTTTGTTTTGAAAAACTTTTTGAAAAGTTTGTAACACTTTTTTAGGACTTGTGCAACTAAATCAATCACTATATGATATGACTTAACATTTTAGCTAATGGCATTAATATTTGAAGTTCAACACAAGTAACTACTGTCTAGTTTTATAGAACCATACCTGTCAGGTTGAACAGCATCTCGGACTGTCATCTCCTTCAGAAGTCTAATGAAATATATATCCACTTTGGGAAATATTGACATTTTACACCTGTCTAAATCTGCCCCAGATATATTGAAATGTGTTGAAATAATACATTTTCACAAAGCAAAATCAATGAAGATTTCTCCCATATATTAAAAATTAGAAATTTAATCTCCAATCTTTTACCAAATCACATTTTAGGCGGGGACTCTTACAGGGTGAAACAGAATGCCATTTGCTCCTTGGCTGATTAAGTGTGTAGCCCTTTTATTGCTGATTAAGTGTGTAGCCCTTTTATTGCTGATTAAGTGTGTAGCCCTTTTACTGTTGATTAAGTGTGTAGCCCTTTTACTGCTGATTAAGTGTGTAGCCCTTTTATTGCTGATTAAGTGTGTAGCCCTTTTATTGCTGATTAAGTGTGTAGCCCTTTTACTGTTGATTAAGTGTGTAGCCCTTTTACTGTTGATTAAGTGTGTAGCCCTTTTATTGCTGATTAAGTGTGTAGCCCTTTTACTGTTGATTAAGTGTGTAGCCCTTTTACTGTTGATTAAGTGTGTAGCCCTTTTATTGCTGATTAAGTGTGAAGCCCTTTTACTGTTGATTAAGTGTGTAGCCCTTTTACTGCTGATTAAGTGTGTAGCCCTTTTATTGCTGATTAAGTGTGTAGCCCTTTTATTGCTGATTAAGTGTGTAGCCTTTTTACTGTTGATTAAGTGTGTAGCCCTTTTACTGCTGATTAAGTGTGTAGCCCTTTTATTGCTGATTAAGTGTGAAGCCCTTTCATTGCTGATTAAGTGTGTAGCCCTTTTACTGCTGAATAAGTGTGTAGCCCTTTTACTGCTGATTAAGTGTGAAACCCTTTTACTGCTGATTAAGTGTGAAGCCCTTTCATTGCTGATTAAGTGTGTAGCCCTTTTACTGCTGATTAAGTGTGTAGCCCTTTTATTGCTGATTAAGTGTGTAGCCCTTTTATTGCTGATTAAGTGTGAAGCCCTTTCATTGCTGATTAAGTGTGTAGCCCTTTTACTGCTGAATAAGTGTGTAGCCCTTTTATTGCTGATTAAGTGTGTAGCCCTTTTACTGCTGATTAAGTGTGAAACCCTTTTATTGCTGATTAAGTGTGTAGCCTTTATTGCTGATTAAGTGTGTAGCCCTTTTATTGCTGATTAAGTGTGTAGCCTTTATTGCTGATTAAGTGTGTAGCCCTTTTATTGCTGATTAAGTGTGTAGCCCTTTTATTGCTGATTAAGTGTGTAGCCCTTTTACTGCTGATTAAGTGTGAAACCCTTTTATTGCTGATTAAGTGTGTAGCCCTTTTATTGCTGATTAAGTGTGTAGCCCTTTTATTGCTGATTAAGTGTGTAGCCCTTTTATTGCTGATTAAGTGTGTAGCCCTTTTACTGCTGATTAAGTGTGTAGCCCTTTTATTGCCGATTAAGTGTGTAGCCCTTTTATTGCTGATTAAGTGTGTAGCCTTTATTGCTGATTAAGTGTGAAGCCCTTTTACTGCTGATTAAGTGTGTAGCCCTTTTATTGCTGATTAAGTGTGTAGCCCTTTTACTGCTGAATAAGTGTGTAGCCCTTTTACTGCTGATTAAGTGTGAAACCCTTTTATTGCTGATTAAGTGTGTAGCCCTTTTATTGCTGATTAAGTGTGTAGCCCTTTTATTGCTGATTAAGTGTGTAGCCTTTATTGCTGATTAAGTGTGAAGCCCTTTTACTGCTGATTAAGTGTGTAGCCCTTTTATTGGTGATTAAGTGTGAAGCCCTTTTATTGCTGATTAAGTGTGTAGCCCTTTTATTGCTGATTTTGTGTGAAGCCCTTTTACTGCTGATTAAGTGTGAAGCCCTTTTATTGGTGATTAAGTGTGAAGCCCTTTTATTGCTGATTAAGTGTGTAGCCCTTTTATTGCTGATTTTGTGTGAAGCCCTTTTATTGCTGATTAAGTGTGTAGCCCTTTTATTGCTGATTAAGTGTGAAGCCCTTTTATTGCTGATTAAGTGTGTAGCCCTTTTATTGCTGATTTTGTGTGAAGCCCTTTTATTGCTGATTAAGTGTGTAGCCCTTTTATTGCTGATTAAGTGTGAAGCCCTTTTATTGCTGATTAAGTGTGTAGCCCTTTTACTGCTGATTAAGTGTGTAGCCCTTTTATTGCTGATTTTGTGTGAAGCCCTTTTATTGCTGATTAAGTGTGTAGCCCTTTTATTGCTGATTAAGTGTGTAGCCCTTTTATTGCTGATTAAGTGTGAAGCCCTTTTATTGCTGATTAAGTGTGTAGCCCTTTTATTGCTGATTTTGTGTGAAGCCCTTTTATTGCTGATTAAGTGTGTAGCCCTTTTATTGCTGATTAAGTGTGTAGCCCTTTTATTGCTGATTTTGTGTGAAGCCCTTTTATTGCTGATTAAGTGTGTAGCCCTTTTATTGCTGATTAAGTGTGAAGCCCTTTTATTGCTGATTAAGTGTGTAGCCCTTTTATTGCTGATTTTGTGTGAAGCCCTTTTATTGCTGATTAAGTGTGTAGCCCTTTTATTGCTGATTAAGTGTGTAGCCCTTTTATTGCTGATTAAGTGTGTAGCCCTTTTACTGCTGATTAAGTGTGTAGCCCTTTTATTGCTGATTAAGTGTGTAGCCCTTTTATTGCTGATTAAGTGTGTAGCCCTTTTATTGCTGATTAAGTGTGTAGCCCTTTTATTGCTGATTAAGTGTGTAGCCCTTTTACTGCTGATTAAGTGTGTAGCCCTTTTATTGCTGATTAAGTGTGTAGCCCTTTTATTGCTGATTAAGTGTGTAGCCCTTTTATTGCTGATTAAGTGTGTAGCCCTTTTACTGCTGATTAAGTGTGTAGCCCTTTTATTGCTGACTAAGTGTGTAGCCCTTTTATTGCAGATTAAGTGTGTAGCCCTTTTATTGCTGATTAAGTGTGTAGCCCTTTTATTGCTGATTAAGTGTGTAGCCCTTTTATTGCTGATTAAGTGTGTAGCCCTTTTATTGCTGACTAAGTGTGAAGCCCTTTTATTGCTGACTAAGTGTGTAGCCCTTTTATTGCTGATTAAGTGTGAAGCCCTTTTATTGCTGATTCAGAGTATCTTTCTTAGTTTAAGGTTTTATCATTGTGTTGTACTATGTTATCTATTTGAATTTTGTCTCGGCAAATGTGCTCTTTTTAAGTTGATTAGAGGATGTAGATATTTTGAGTTCTGAAAAAGAATGCTTTTAACTTATTTGAAGTTTTGGTGTTTATGTTTGATGCTACATTGCATGACAAATTTATGTTCAGTATGAATTCTTTTGCTGAATATTCGAAAGATTTTGAAAAAAATGATATATTGTGAATTTGGCAATAGTGAAGGTCAGAGGTCAAATGTCAAAGTCAGAGTCACTCAACACATGTATAAGGTTACAAAAGTCATTCATACTCGAACCCAATATGAATGTTTGTCTTTTATAACATTGATATTGTAAGGACACATCCCCACCAGATTACTTTGATTTTTCTTGTGCCTTATTATTTTAGGCCCAGAAGCAGAGGATCCTAACCAGTTTATTCTTGACTTAGAAAGGTTCAAAGTTCAACCAGAAACACAGTCACCAGGAAGCTGTAGTGGAGAATACACAACTGATGGTGCTAGCCTTGCACAGACTTGTGATAGAAGGAGTAAGTTTAAATCTGTAGAATGCATTTCTCACATAGGTGATGCTTATTATAGCAATTGCTTTACAATGATTTCTTTCATATTTGATGCTCTTTAATGTTTGTTTCACTTTGGTGTTCAGATGGGTACAATTTTAATACAACCCAGCAAAAACCATGTCAATACCAAACTAAAATTGAAAATCATTGTACAATCTATATATATAAGTAAACCCTACTGGAATGTTTTACAATTTTTCATTGAAGTTACATGTTTACATGTTTGTTTTCAGCACGACTTAAGAGCGTTTCCTCGTTCTGTTTAAAATGTGATAGTCCAGATGAACCAGACTGTTGTTATGTAAAACTGGACTGTGGTCATTCTGCTTGCTGTGAAGGAGATGCTTTTGACATTGTGACATGCAGAGATTGTAATCAGAAGGTGAAGGCTTGTCTGAAGATCCCAATGCAAGAAGATTGAAGGAATACTGTAGAATTCGATTAATTCTTATTTAGAACTCTCTGAAGTGACGTTCTTAGTACACCATTACTGAATGGTGGGCTGTTCAAATTACTTAGGAAAGAAGAGAAAAGTGAAAAAGCTCTCAATTGGATCTCTTTTTTTTCTGATTTAGATAACTTTCAGTGGTGTGCTATACACATACAATTTATCCAAACTTTGAAAAGTGACTGCAATATAGGAAGTTTTCTATTGAAAAAAATCTAAAAAATATATGAAGAACATGGTTAAAAAAAACTGTAAATGATTACCATTTTTGTTTGTATTGTATAATTATTACACAATTGCCATGGAATGCAGTGAATATACTCATGTTCGTTTCTGTCTGTCGTTCGTCCGTCTGACATTAACTTTTCCATTCAAACATCTCCTTCCCAATTATTACCGGTAGCTGACCAAATGCCATGGTGTGTGGCTGGTGCATTGCTGGATTGAAGCCTGACTAAGAAATGACCTTGACCTATATACAAGGTCACGTGTAAAAATTTGTTGAAACCATTAAACATCTTCTTCTGACTATCCATAAGGTGCAGAAGCATGTTATTTGGGCAATAGATTTCTAGTATGAAGCCTGACAAATTTCGGAAAATAAATGACTTTGACTCCTAATTAAGGTTACAGGAGGCAGAATTGTTAAAACATTTAAACAACTTATTTTGACTTAGCAAAAGAAAAATAAACGTACTATTTGGGTGATCTGTTCCTAGGATGAGAAGCATAGTATTTGGGTGATATCTTCCTGGGATGTAGCTTGACAAAGTTTGCGAAAAGAAATGACCTTGAAGTATATTCAAGGTCACAGGGGTCTTTTTTAATCTGTTAAAACTTCACAACTTCCTTTTACTAACCAAAAGGTGCAGAAACATGGTATTTGGCTTAGAGCTTCCGAGGATGACGCCTGACAATTTTGCGTAAAGAAGAAAAAAACAATAGTCCAAGAAGCAGGATATTTGGTTGAAAGGTGTTTATAGGTCAAACATGAACATTAAATACCAGTGAGCGATGCAGGCCCATAGGGCCTCTTGGTGTGTATTACAAATATGTGTAATATTACCTGTTGTGATGTCAGGTTAGGTCATGAATTATGTCACCCACCCACATATTGCATTATGACTAATAATGGAGACCATAGAGATATGACAGTTCCCATTTTTACAATATTTTCCTTCATGTGATGAAAAGGATTTGAAATTTGTTTCTATTAAGTATTTATTTCAATATGAAGTAGAAACTTGGGACAAATTTTCTGTATATCACGAAACTGCTTTGTTACTAGTGTAATAGTAACCATGTATGTACAGTGTAAAATGACCTAGTGTAGATGTAAATGACACAAAGTTTCCACTGTTTACGTGGTAACGTCATGTATTATGACATCATTTAGATTGATATCAGTGTTATGAAATACTGTTTTCACGAATTTATCCAAGAATGTCAAAGTTTTGTAATAAACCATGAACTTAAAAAGCCCATAGATAAACTTGACAGATGAAGTACAGCTCAGGATTGATTATCCTGTCAGGGTGTTGTGTCTAGGTTATGATATTTCAGCGTGATAGCACTATAAAGGTGTCTGTCTTTTGCCCAATTATTCGTGGACGCCCTTCTTCATTTGACCCAGGCACCGGCTTGGACAACCACCCAAATATAACTTTGGAGAGAAATCATTCCAAAGTTTCAGTAATTATAATCTAGAGGATTATAATCTAGTCAGTTAATCTATCTTAAAAATTAATGTAGAAATAAAGAGGTTTTAGAGGCAATGAAGGATTTTCCTTAAAAGTGAAAAAAGTCATAAGTTAAGATCTGCCAGTTTCCATTGTCAGTACTCCAGGGGTTACGATAACTTTCACTCTCTTCACCCCTTGAACATGTCTTGACAAAACTGAAGGTTCCATTTACAACACGTTTTGGGCAATATGATAAGAGTAGCTTGATCCTTTGATGTGCATCAAAAGAATCTCGAGGTCGCATAACAATATATTGTTATGGCTTTGAAGTCGGATGCCTCTCCTTTGTAATATTCAGAAGGGGCGTATCGTCCTGTGATTGGTCAGTTTTTTTGTCTCCTGGAACCAATCAAATTACTTATCTTGTGCCTTCGATTTTGCCATGACATGTTCCAAAGGTGCAGAGAGCAAATGTGATTAACCTTTAGAATATCGAGGATGGCCTCAAAGTACTCAAAGACTTGGTGTTTTGATATATCAAGCATGCCCTGTAGTATATCAACATTGTTTACTCTTGACAGATATACAATGTAGCTTGAAAAGAGACAAGTGTGTGATTTTGATTTTTTTCGGTCAATTTAGAAACTAAAACATAATGTAAACACGTGAAGCATGTGTTGCATTTCATTTTTTATCGAAATGTTATTGACCCCAATTATATATTTTATTTTGCTGCATTTAAATATATCCCCTGGAAAATCACTTTCTGTCTTAAAAACCAATAGAAAGAAACTAATGTGGAACCACCTGCAGATTCGAAGTTTTTCATGTTTTAGTACTGTGTCGTCTTCTAAGTGCCACCCAAGAAACAAAAAAAATGGACTTTGCTCATATACAAAATACCGTATGTTTCATCTGTCACACCAACTAGTTACGATTTTTCGACCATGGTCGTCTTGTGATGACTAGTGATATTTACAGTAACTAACTTATTCAAATGTCAGGGGGATAGGAAAAATGTCAACCTTTAGTATTTTACAATTGAAAAAATATTTTCTGGATGTTATATTTTTCATTTGAACAGTTGAACGGGTGTTGCATTGCATTTAACAGATGATTAAACATGCATTATCATTTCAATGATTAATGGTAAACGACATTGAAACATTTTGAGCAAGTATCTGTGTTATTTGATTAACAGTGTATATGTATTTGTATTCGACTGGTTCTTTCAATATTCATGTACTATGAAGTAAAAGTTTTCCACTTTCATCTATTGTGGCATTTTACCGAACTAACTTGAAATAAGTCAGGCAGTAGAGGATTAAAATAACCAGTATGCTTATTTAACAGCCTTCTGTTTCATTTAATTATTTTCTGGATCAGAAGTTGCATTACAGTAATACATAGATACTTCTGTATGCTAATTCCACCCGTTTATTTGTCAACCTGTTTTCTTTTGGATATTGAAACTAAAATTAATAACGACCTAGCTAAAATTCAACATTGGGCAGAAAAGTGGCTTGTTAAATTCAATCCCCTAAAAACGGAAGCCTTACTTATTTCAAACATAGAGCATGATCATGTCATAGATATTAAATTTAATAATGTGAGTGTCGATTTTGTTGAACATCATAAACATCTAGGTGTAACTTTAGATGAGAATTGTAAACATATAGAAAACATTTGTAAAGATGCATCTAAACAGGTAAGTATCCTACGTAAATTAAAATGCATGTTAAATAGACAAACTTTAGTCAAAATCTATAAGGCTTATATACTTCCATTATTAGAATACTGTTGTGAAGTTTGGGATGGGTGTTCTCTCAGTGATGCAGACAAACTAGAAAAACTTCAGTTAGAATCTATCAGAATTATCACTGGTTTACCCTCTTATACCAGTAGAGAATCACTGTATTCTGAGAGTGGTCTAGAACCATTATCAGAAAGACGCACTAGAAGAAAACTACAGCTTTTCTACAAAATAGTTAATAATCTCACTCCAAATTATCTGTCTACTCTATTGCCCCCTTTAGTATCTGAAAATTCACAATATAACCTCCGTAATGCACAAAATTATTCTTTACTAAATTTCAGACTACAACTAACAAACTTATCTTTCTTTCCGTCCACTATCCGACTTTGGAACCAACTTGAACTTGAACTTAGACAAAGTGTTTCTTACTCTATCTTTAAACATTCTCTTCGACCCACTACACTAGTTCCATATTATTATTTGCTTGGTAGTCCTAAGGCTAATATACTACACGCTAGGTTAAGAAATAAATCCAGTACCTTAAATAATGACCATTTCAGATCCAATCTAATAGATTATCGTTTCTGTCAATGTGGACACCCTGTTGAAGATACTTACCACTATTTTTTTGTTTGTAATATTTATTCGGACCAGAGAGCCATTCTGTACCGAGAACTAAATAATTTTATCCCTCTAGACCTGCAGTTACTCCTACATGGTAGTATTATCTACTCATATGAAGATAATGTAAAAATATGTCAAATCACTCAGCAATATATACTTAATTCAAACAGATTTTGATCTTTATCTCTCTATCTACCTCCCTCTATCTCTTTCCGTGATAAATGTAAAAATATTTGGTCTCTCCTTGCTCCGACACAAGTGTTTTTTTTTTTTTTTTCTGAAGGACCCGGATGCCAGGAGAAAGCGATAATCGCACGGGATGTGATGAACTGTAGAAAAGTTTGGAAGTTATGAAAACCGTTTTGAATTTTTACTTGTGTTGTTTGTATCAGGAGAGACCGCTCTACATGAAGTTATTTAAACTCTCTCTCTCTCTCTCTCTCTCTCTCTCTCTCTCTCTCTCTCTCTCTCTCTCTCTCTCTTGTCTTTTTATATCTATTTTGTAAAATTTTATAGGAAAGGGCTTTATATAAGCTTGTTCAATCCTGCTTGTATACTTTGTACAAATAAAATATGTTTAAATCAAACCTGTTCTCTATAGCAGTGTAGTTAAATTCTGAAGTCTACTGTATGTATTTACTTTTCAAACAGTTGTAATATTGTTTTGATGTATCACCAAACCTGTTAAAGTAACAAAAAGCTATTAATGTGATGCTATTATTTTTCAGTATTTTGTAAAACACTCTGGTGGGTTTAGATACTTTTGTAAACTTATTTTCTATTTATGATACCAATGAGTTATTGCTACATTATTATTTATTTGTGATGTTGTATTTAAAGGGCTATGCATATATTAGATTACTATGGATGGTTATGGTTACAGTGAGGATGTATTCATCTGGGGTCAATGCTCTATCCATACAGGTGTTGTTTTCAAACAACGTTAAATATCTCTATGAATATTTATTTTTCAGAGTTCGTTCTTGCTGTAGCTATTTTATAATTTTAGATATATAAAAACACAATAGCAGTACACTATCACTTTAAAAGTCACCGTGTCTACATTTACATTGTAGATGGGTTTTACGATACAGTTGTAAGTATTCAATAAATCTACGTGATCTTCTATCGTTTTTATGGCAATTGGACATTAAATATTTACTTGACGGTGGTATTCAGGTGTGATGTAATGTTTATGACTTAAGGGTCCAAGTCCTAGTGTTTATTAGGGCCATTGAGCAGATCCAGTCAGCAGAACCTTGATCAATAACAAATAGATTGAATCCTGACTGCAGAATGTCTGGCTAATGTTGTAGTCGCTTCGAAAAAAAACATAATTGTTATAATTTTTGTACCGGTAGTAATAATAAACACATTCCTTCCCGGTTTCTTTAAACGAAATTGATACACGCTTGTAAACATACACATATATGTGTATATACTGCATTATGAGCACAGCTGTAGCATTCAAGCAGCTATGAGTGTATGGACGCTACAGCAATTTCCTTATTATTACCCGTAAGGTGTATGTACATGAACACAAAAGAGGACGGAAAGGGATAAAAGCTAATAATTGGGCGTAAACTGTTACACTGGGTTTGTGACATGACAATTTATTGGTGTTGTTGGCTACAAATGTGAATATACACAGCTAGCCTACATCACAAGGACTGTTTCATCTGGATGGTTTTGTAACACCAAGTGCGATATAACACGTTCAAGTGGTCTGACTTTTACTGTGGGAAAAACAAATACATCGTGCTTATCAGTGTACGTTTGTCCGTTAAGGAGAGAAACGATATTTTTCGCTGGATTGTGTCTCCTTGGTGAGGATTATATATTTTAAGCGAAAATGGCAACTTATCAACAGCAGCAGCAGCAGCAGCAACCAGTGATGATGTTAACAACATACAGCGATGGAGTCACTGAATTTACCTGCGACTTATATAGAGAGGTGTGTCGGGGAGAGGCTATTAACTCCGTGCTATCGCCGTACAGCGTTTCAGCAGCCCTGATGTTAGCGATGCTCGGAACAGAAGGGACATCCAGAAGACAGATTATCGAAGTACTTTGTTTGAATGACGTTCTAACAGAGAATATTCATGAAGAGTACCGTAAACTCCATTCGGAACTTAATGAAACTGGAAGTGATGTATTGAGAATTGCCAACAAAATATTCTCAAAGGAGGGATTGAAACTGAAAATAGACTATACAGAAAACTCCAAATTGTATTATGGAAGCGAAATGGAATTATTGAACTTTGGCGAAGATCCTGAGGGTTCTCGAAAGACAATCAATGACTGGGTTGAAGCACAGACTAACAATAAAATTCAGGATTTGATTCCCGCAGGGTCTATCAATGCGTTGTCTCTGATAGTTCTTGCCAATGCAATCTACTTTAAAGGGAGCTGGGAAACAAAGTTCCCTTTGGACTCGACATCAAAACGGAACTTCCATGTTAGCCTTACAGAGTCCATGAGTGTGGATATGATGAAAACAAGTAAACTAACTATTCCATTCGGTTGGTTCGGAAAGTATGACTGTACAGCTGTCGAGCTGCCGTACCAGGGCAAGAGAAGAAGCATGGTCATCCTTTTGCCAAATTCAGTTGATGGACTTTCAAAAATCGAGGACAATCTCTCTGTAATAATGATCAATGAAATAGTAAAAGGAATGCGGCGTCAGGAAATAGAGGTGGCACTACCGAAGTTTAAGATTGAAGCAAATTTTGATCTCAAGAGGGTGCTCTCAAAACTTGGAATTCAGGATGTGTTTTCTGCAGGAAATGCCGATTTAAGCGGAATGTTTGATTCACCCCCTGCTGACGCACATATCAGTGACGTAGTACACAAGGCATTTGTTGAGGTGAATGAAGAGGGAACAGAAGCAGCTGCGGCGACCGCAATAATGGTGCGTGCAATGAGTATCACTCAGCAGTTCGTAGCTGATCACCCCTTCGTTTTCGTTATCCGCGATGTTATTTCAGGAACTGTCCTTTTTATCGGAAAATTCACGCGCCCATCGTTGAGTTGAACATTTCGTTTACTTTTTGCTGTGAATCAGGAACTAGGAAAGAACCATCTGCTTAACCAGTAGTTATCTTTTTACCAATCGAGCGCCTATAAACTGGAGAAGAAGCATAGGTGTTTGAACTTGACGATAATTCTAAAGTCTGTAGAAAATGCCAGGACGCAAAACAAATTTGATCACCAAGGAATTTTAAACATAAAGCGATCATGATACGTTAAATACAAGTAAAATTGCTTTAATGTGAAGATATAATATATTGACATTGCAGACTTTCATTGCTTCTTGCTTTTTGATGTATTAACAAGAAAATAAATTATGATTTATGAAGATTTAAGTGGACATGCTGTTTAAAAAGATATATTATTTGACGACTTTGTTGATATATATAAAAAAATTGAGTTGCGGATATTTTCCCCCCATTATATCAGTGTTTTGCAAATGGAAAATACATTCTACCATATTATACATGTACATTTCCGTATGTATTTATTAGTCTTACGCATCGCATAACTATTTAAGGAGCATACTACGTTTGGCATAAAACATTTGCTTGCAATTCATTTAACTAATTTGAAAAACAAATCACAAGACTGAGCATGGTTATTTTTATAATCACTTTTAGCCTATATCGTAATAACATCGAGGAATTAGCATAATACATATAAAATAGTAACATTAATCGGCATGTTAACAAAAATGATGGAAGATTTTTTTGTTATTCAAAATACACTATACTGTATGATCATATTTATTTGCGGAACAGAATTTTCGTGACTTTTCATGGTGAAAAAGTTACATTTTCGTGGACATTTGATTTTACGGAAAAAAAGAGCTAAATAAATACTCATACTAATTAAGATCATATGAATTCATTGATTAAGATTATCCACGGAATTAACGAAAATAAATTTCCCACGAAAACTTATTATTCTACAGTATGTAATACCGTCGCAATGTTGTTTTACCGTTTCTTTTGTTTGTTTTCTCGAACACATGTTATAAAAGAATCACTGTTTTGATAATACAGTGTATGTTCCCTTTTGATTAATTTATCATTCTCTGATATACAATGTGTGTAATAAGAAGAGCTTTTTGCTATAAAATTTCATTAAATCAGAATGCAATTTGTTGTGCGGAGAGGGCTTAATTAATGTTGTAATAACTTGTGTCCAATCCCGCTACTGATGATTTTATGGCAATGAAATATGTTAGAATTGAAAAAAAATGCGATTAGAAACAAATTGTGTTGTTTGCAAATATAATAAAAATGCCCTTGTGGAAATCATACTTAAACGATGAATGTATGGAATACGTTATTTATATTTATAAACATTTTACAACTATTCTTCAATTTCTTATGCGGAAATTGTCCCAGGTAGACGGACATGTGACACCAAACCTATTACGTCAGATTCGGCAATCTAACCCTAGTCTCCATTGTTAGTGGAAGACAAAATTACGTGACACAGAGTAACATTTTGAACATGTTTATTTAACAAAATGATTAATCAGAACGTTTGCAATATACTAGCTGCCATAACAATATATCTGTGTGTAATAATTTACATCCCTTGTTTGCTACCATTACAAACATGTAAAATATTCCATGCACTTAAACACCGTCTAGTGTGACGTGTGCTTTCATTTCCTGTTTTGTAATATGCGTTTTACATCATAAATCTTATCAGTGTATAACATACCGCGGCTCCATAAAACCACATACGGGAGTGAACACCTCAAAACTGAAAACGGACATTGCAGATCTGTTTTCTGAAATGTTATTAACATTGAAATCTATTTATAGATTAGAATCATTCAACGGTAAACATTTTGAAACTATTCCGAGTAGTGTTACAAAGTAAAGTAGGGATAAATTGATAAATTAACTACATGTAGGTACTCTACTCATGTAGACTATTGTTGTAATATGATTTTAACTAATTCGTATGATATAAGCATAGTCATATCTTATAAATTTAGGAAAACAGCGTATTCATGTTCAATATTTGCCTTTTAATTATTTTGTCATCACTTCCATGTCACAATTTTTCTGCTGCTTCTAGTCTTGAAGATACAAACTTTGCTGCGTAATTTGAGGAATCTCTGATTTTTTTTATTTGTTCTTTTTTTTTTTTTTGAGCTTTCGAATGACAGACTTTTAAAAATTAATGACTTTCTTAACACGAGAAATACTGCCATGCAATTATTTTAAAGTGTTTAATTGAAAGGGGAATGCAAAATTATTGGAAAGAAGGTAAATTCCCTTAGAGCGAGGAATACATCACTAAAAAGATTGACTTAGTGTCTATGGAGGAGTGCTGATTTATTTACATCTAGCATCTTTTGATAAAAAAGAGTTTACTTGAACGTTTAATTAATACAAAGATCTTGAAAACCATAACATCAAAAAACAGCCTTTTTGACTGCGTGAAAATAACAACTTTTTTGATTAATCAGATCACTGCATTCGCAGTAAAAATAAAATTGCCCAGAGTGCCTTACGGACTTCAGGAAAGATAACTCTGTCTTTTAAATATGACAGGAAACTCTCACTTAATTAACTGAATTAATCAATAAGTGTGTTGTATTTACTTACTTCATCATAAATTATTTGAAGACTGGTGCCTTGGATTTGAAATTATACTATCTGGTAGAATAACGATGGTAGAACATTCATATAAACAAAGCTGGCATGTCAAAGCTGGAATCAATGAACTAAAAAAGGTGTGAATATGATGCAATACACTCGTGTAAAACATCGGAGTTTACACGCCAGTCAGTGAAATATACTTCATCAAGAAACTCTAAAATGATATTGTTTATTATTGTTAACTTACACTCTAATCCGGAAGAATATGGCTCTACTATCACATATCTCACACTGAATGGAAAGGAATGTAAAAGTATGTTTCTTACACATTTCCTTGCAAATATTCTCAGAACCAATCATTTCCAGTAATACCATTTTTGATATTTTTGTTACGTAACAAAGCATTTGACAACACGGTTGATACAACTGAAATAGCAGAATCTACAGCAAATTACACCAGAAAAAGTGTTTTCAAAACGAAGTAAATCCAATGTTAACAAGAACTGTTTAAATAGGTTTAAACAAACAAAGAAAATACCAGCATGTTAACAGAATCATTATCCAAACTTAACTTCAATAGGCAAAGGGCAAAAAGACTCCCGAAAAACAGAAAAACTTTCCCATCACTTTCCTAAATATGTGGGAAAATGCATTGTTTTTAATATAAACAAAACAAGAAATATTAACGATTAAGCATTACAATGTACAGAGCAAAATAACTTACATCACTAGAAGAGTTTTGTCCTGAAAAATGTATGTACATGGACATGCTTGTATTACAGGTAATTGATAACACACAACTTTATATAAATACTAAAGTATATAATATTATCACAAAAAATTGATCATGGAATTTCCAATGGTTATATCACCATAGGGAATGTCTGACGGATAAGCGTACGCAGCAATATTGTTCTTTGACAAATATTCTTCAGTGTACGCAAATCAAACTCATCAAAGGAATACTATTATGCATTAGTTATATGTCACTTATGTAATATACCCTGTGGCGTTAGACATTGGCTTCGCCAGTCAGGAATTGACTGTATCGTTATAATATGAACATTTTGACCAAAATTATTTAAAATGACAATTCAGATATAACACACTAAAGTTTACCACAATGTTACTAATGACATGCAATTCCATGACAACGAGAACCTGCTCTGTAGACATTATTATTGACCTTTGCATATTAAGGAATGGCAGACAGACGAACTGTAAATTACACACATAATACTATTTCCTTACCAAATCCTTGAACAATTTTTGAACTCTTGTATACAGGATATGAACTTCAGGTGGGGAATTTAATTAAAATATTCTCATTAACTGCATATCTATGTAGTCAGATGAAGTAGTTCGGAGATAGTACCAGCTGTCATAGTTTTAAAAAACCTTACTGCTTCTTGTGCTCGTTTGAGGAACCACATTAACATTTACTATTATGTATAAATACCTTGTAGGATGCATTCTACTGAGTAACTTTCGTTTATTTTATTTTACGAAGTTTGTGAGGGCTTTTTCCTCTCTGCCTTTGTACCAAAATAATCACTGCTATTTACCATTTATCAACGATGTATTTGGTAAAAAACCCGGCTTCACTTAGTATTCCACTGTCCTCGCCACTATCATTTAACAACATTGCTGACGATTTACGTCGCAATAATATTTTCGGTGAATGAGAAAGGTTGATTATTTCATAATTTCCTGTTGCAGAAACAGTCTGACTACAACTGTTTTGGCATGTGTTTGAGTGTGCGTAGCTTAGTTAAGTATTTAGCAGTATCATCTATACTTAATGCAACAGATAACAAGAAAAATTCCATTTGCCGACAAACCCGTCTGTCTAGGAGAAAACACCATCCAGCGCGTCATCACTGTATGCAGCAAACTTATTGTCTAAGAATAGCGTCATCCATTTCGCTGCATATCTTACATGTGTTAAGATATGTGGTATGAACAATAATTCCAGGTTGAGTACACAAGAAGTCTCAATCCTTGTATGATATATTTTGACCAAGTCCTTAACTCAAACACAGTGTTTGGGCGTTGGATTATTTCTATCTACATCTTAATAAGATCAAACATCATGGTGCTGAATGCTGAACCTTGAAAATCTTATACTTGGACTGCGAACACTGCTAAGGGGAGATAGATACTGTTAATTTAATAAGAGATCTTCACTGTAAAACTGTTGTTCTGATTCTTGATGTGTTTCATTCGTGTGGTGCCAAGCTTGCACTTACGATAACAATAATCCTGTTTCCCTTGGAATGAAATACACAATATAATACTGATAGGTTGATGATAGCAACCGCTGTTATATTTGGCAAACATGCGAACACATTATCGAATTATCCAATCGAAAAGCTGCAAAATCTGCTTCTAGGAAGTTTGCCAACCACAATGACATAATCAGAGATGTAATTCCGGTCTCAATATCTACAGAATATTGAATTTGGTGATTTATATGACGTCACGGATTATTCAGTATATCCAGTAATCGTCGTTATGTTTAATCAGTAGTGTATAGCTCACTATCCGATCAGATATCACATATCAATTAAATAACATTTATCACTGACGTCATAATAGAAGGCAAAATAGAACCATTGACGTCACGTCTGTATGCTATGTCTTCTTCCGCCTAAACTGTCTTGTTCTCTGACAGGCGCAAGAAAGTGATTACTAAAGAGATTGTGTCCGTTCCCTAATCTATTATGTGGTGACTTTAGAGAGGGAATGTTTGCGGACTTTGGCCTTGAAGGTCGCGTGTCAAGGTCATAAGCCTCCGTTTTTTCTGTAACAAATAAAACACATGTTACATGTTATCTACAATCTTAGTAATATTATTCGAAATTTCATCGTTATGATAACTGACCATCCAGGGAACGCCTATTTGATATCTGAGTAAGCTCTTTAAAATATCTGCTATAAGATGACAGAAACGATACATTATGTATGTATATCACACTGTGTTTAGGGATTAATGATGTTAAATCTCTACCTAGTAGTAATCTCCAGAGCACGACAGCATTAGCTTTGATTATTCTGTGCGTACGTAATTAGAAGTTCGTATTAAACAATGACCTAATCCGTCTTATTTCAGATATAGAAATCAGCGTTACAAAATAGCAACAAACAATCGGTACATCGTTATTGATAGTTTTTGAAGGAAGGAAAATCAATGCATTTACAATATTTACAAAACACTTGGTACCTGTTTGGAGAAGTCTAGTCGCTGGCTTCAACGATGTTTTCACGACTGGGGTACTTGAACCTTCATATAGACCGAAAAATCCAAGGTAAGGGGAGATTACTCTGGCAGCCAAACGTTCAAGTCTAGCATAGTTCTCGGTGGGAGGTGAACCGTCGTGTACACTCTATGAAAAAGATGTAACCTACTTACTGTAGAATATAAAATAATATTTTATGAAGATAAATGAGCATTTAAGCCCGAAAACGATGAATATATGTTCTCGCTTTTCAATGTGTTGGATTTTTTGCTTTTAAGCCCTCGACATTTTACCAAGACTGTTTGTTTTGTTAATGATATCAAAATTGCTTTTCAATACCTGCATACCTTAGTTGAAATCATAGCTGTGTATTAAAAAAAACTGATATCTACCAAAGACAGTACTTGTGATTTTGTATCAGCCAAAGTCATTCACGTGTTTCATTTCAATCTTTAATTTGTTGTGTCCTATCAATATCAAAGTCATTCCACGTCGCTCTTCAGATTGGTACATAATGATTTAACTTAATTATGTACATGAGACATCCCAACACAGACGCTCACCGATTTTTAGTAAAACAAGCTGACTTTCGGCAACAACCGAGTGCCCTTTAGTCGTACTTATCATTGTAAGTAGTATTCTGTGACAACTTTTCTAACTAAAAGTACATGTAAAAGTTTGTGTATTGATTGTGTATTTGACAAATGGTAGCAAAAGCTATTTGCTATATTGCAAACTTATTCATTATTTATCCTATAACGTATGCACGTAATTTATTGCTCTTGTTTTTGTTTTTTCTGGCATCAAAATATTTTCTGTCGGATGCATTCAGCACGAATACATAACCTTGATCTATCCCTGGTAGTTACGTGTTTAGTTGAAGACAAAATTAATACCTGTATTTTAATTGTCCACACTTACCAATAAGACTAAAAACATCTGACGTATAGCTGCAGGGACTTCATCTGGCAAAACTGACCCCAGCGACTCTGAAATAGACACTACAAGTATTAACCTCAGTACGATGTAATATAACAAACAGTTAATGAACAAACAATTAACTACAACACTGACCATTGCCTTACCAAAAATGCATAAGCATTGTAAAAGTGTTCATGAAATTAGTGTGATATTAAAACAATAGATCAGTGTAATTAATCATTGTTTTAGAATAAAATTTCAAGCATCCTTCGGAAACGATACGATGCACAATGTGATAACGTGCAGGGATATATGATGTGTATGTGACGGTCACCGTAAAGAAAAACATTTTGGTACTCAGACATTTAATGTAACAGTTAATTATATATTTTTATAATAATAGCATCCTTTAGTTTTTTATATACATGTCGTATATTTATGCAGGAGAACAAATCCTGTTAGTCCAACAGTATATCAGATTTACAAAAACCTGCTGCATAAGTAAACGCTTAATGTCAATTGATATGTAAAACGAAAACAAAAATCAAATTAAATCTCGATATGAAAATATTTTTGGTGCAACAGTTGATTGTTGGACAAGTTATTACATTCTATTCCCTCTCATATGCATATATACATGAATAATTAATTTGGTCACGTCTAGGAAACACTGACATCTCGTCACATTCTAAACATCTTTCCTGATGCAAATCATGTCCATTACATCCATGTAAAATGGAATCTCATTAACACAAGGTCTATATAAGTGTATCAACATCTCTGATTGTTCGTTGTCATCGTTTTTCAATAGACAAAATACACATCTAACTAAAACTAGGAAACGTCCGAATATCTTATGTGTTGTCATATCGCTCTCTGTTACAGTCGATTTCATCTGTTCAAAGATTGGAGGATAAACCTGCTTTAACTTAACTGCCTAATACATGAGCGTTTGTTCTGCATTTTTACCAATCATACAATGTATGTCAACTGTCTTATATCATGACCTTCATAATACTTCTTTTGAAAATGACTTTTCTATATCTACCATCAATATTCAAAGATAATCGACAAAAACATGCTATATTGATACATATTGCCTTATCGTGTATCACCGAGACATTGCTCAACAACAACTTACTGTGTTCGGTTAAATGTGATTCGGTACATATATTTTGACGTCATAAGGATATGAGTTAAACAGTATTGTTGGGCG
This sequence comes from Ylistrum balloti, assembly GCF_031769215.1. Taxonomy (NCBI): domain Eukaryota; kingdom Metazoa; phylum Mollusca; class Bivalvia; order Pectinida; family Pectinidae; genus Ylistrum; species Ylistrum balloti. The sequence goes on along the minus strand of NW_026782226.1, from coordinate 203,232 downwards.
TTGTCAGCATGGTAAGGCAAATTACAATCACATTTTGTTTAGGACTTCTACCGACTTTAATGATTAACAAAGGTTATATTGACATTGATGATTAAATGATTTGAAAGATATGAACGACATGATAGAACACTGTCACTGTTGAAGATAAGGATTGACAGACAGGTTATATTGATATTACCTTCTATTCCAACCTTAAGAACGACGACGTCACGGAATTCCAGTAAAGTCGCTTTTCGTATGGAAGTATCCTTTGTCTGAAGAGAAACGTATCATATTCTGTTGATGTTACAATCATAATCAAGCATTTTCGGCAGACTCGGTTTAAAAAAAAAACAACGATGTGAAAACAAGACTACATCTCTAACAAAAAAATCGGTGAAATCGGAGCATCAATGATTTACACAGAAACTAGACTAAAAAATGGATCGACCAATATATATGTTGCCCTCTTATTTTATCGATTTCAAGTTTAGCTTACTTTTTAGTCGAAATGTCGATGTTCTCTTTTAATAAGAGGTTCAACAAGCAAAACTAATGTAAAACAAATGTTCTTAAATTTGTGGATCTAATATGGTCGTTTGTCAATGTTGACGTAGTGCAAAACAACAAACATAATTAGATAGAAAGGAATCAAGCTTCTTAAAACAATTATTTCGTGTCAATATGGCCTACAAGATAGTTTTACATACAAAGAAACTAAAGTCGTTATATCAACCTCTTACCGGAAGTGGATAAAACATAGCTTGTAATGTAGGGAGGATCTCGCATTGAAGGTAAGACCACTGCTCGCCCATCTTTTTCAGTAATACAGATCCTGGAAAATAATGAGATGGTTATTAGATATTGATATTGTACTGATATTGAAGAATCAGTTAAGTCTCCGTATCCCCTATAACACATGGATGTCAACCTAATATCATTACAATCAAATCGCTTTAAAATTGTATATTATTTTTGAAACAGTATCAAAATATGGCATTCTATGGTAATCGTGGTATGTTTTCAATTAAGTAAAAATCGTTAAAAGTCAATATTGAAAAGAAGAACTGGAAAAACATAGCAAATGCAACAATTGATAGCCAGACAAGATAAACTAGAAGCCGATGGATGCTCCCCGAAAGGGCAAGTTCTGACAAAATTTAAGTATGAAAAATAACAGGACAAAAAAGCTCCTAAATGATGCAAACAAAAATTATTGTACATTGCACTTCTCATTATCGAAATATATATACCTATGAAGTTTCATGTTAATACCTCTTACAGTTTTTGTGATATGCTCCGAACAAAATCATGACGGACGGACGGAGTGGAGACTAAATGCTCCCCGAAGTATGCTCTCCCTTCGGGTAGCATAAAAACAGCAAAACAATCGCACAATATGTTGCAACTTCTTGGACAACACGAATAAAGAAAAAACTACATCACTGTAACAATGGAGTAGTTAATCCCTACAAATGACATCTATAAAGATCTGCCAACAACTATTCCAATCAAAAGTTCAGATTCTGAAAAATATCTTCCAATAAAATGTGTGTACATGTATTGTATCAACAGACTGTTGAAGGATACACCGAATGAATATTCTTGCTGAAAATATAATTATGAGATACCTGGTATTGAAAGTCATTTTGTTTGCTGAAACACCAGCTTCTGGAAAGTCTTTACTGGTAGTAATGACTAGTTTTGGTCGATAAACTGATTCCGTCTGAAGACTGTTTCCGACATTTGAACATAATACAACTGATAAGGTGTGATTCAATACGTTTCCTCAACATATTAAAATGTAAACTAACGTGGGTGGCTTTATCTCATTCTTTCACGAAGTATTGTTTAAATGTAATATTCGATTCGAAATGAAATCCTCCCAGGCATGCAATTACAGCAAAATTATTTGTAATCATCTTAGATATACATAAAATTTGAATCAATGATCCAAAACGTCAGCTTATAGAATGTGTCTGGAACGATCGTATGTTCGGAACTAACTATCAATATGTGTCGCTTGCAACTTTACATCTCAAACATTTGAGTTACCTGACTCCGTGACCAATAAATAACATTAACAAGTCTTATCTATCTTATCTGGCTGTCATACTATAATATAGATAAACGAACTAAAAAGGACTTTCGCTGACTACAATTTCACGCATTTTATAATTATAGAAATAGATACATCTAACACATTGTATACATTTAGTAATTTGGTTGGTACCCCACGGGACTATAACTATATAACAGTTTCCTGTGACGTGGTCAAATATTCATTTCTCTCAATGTATACATGTATATGCACTATGTATGTATTTTGAAAAAATGTACTGATGATTCTTAAAAAACCTTTAAAGAACTAAATTATTTAAGTTATTGAAATCCCTACCTAAATCATTTTTCATTCCCTCTCTCAGGATCACCATTCCTTTCTTCAACAACTTGTCCTGTAATGAAAACAAATCATTGAAATTCATAATGAAATAATTTTGAGAACTGAAATTACATCATCATATTTTATTAAAGCAAACCCCACGTCCTCGAACTCAGTTTAGCGAATGTCTCGATTCATCCATGTGATTTCTAAGTTCTAAACGTGTCCTTAATAAATTATTTGACGCTGGGTAATTCCAACCGTACTTCCTCGAATCTGTATCAATAGCCATCCATTTATGTTCATATCATCCTTTTTAAATTGACCAAAATATCCTACAGGACAGCATACTAAACTTTTACTTTCATGTTTGCATCGTATACTTGCATAAACCTGTACATTCGTGGATTCGTAAGTCTTACTTGATATTTGTTCGCTATTGAAAGACATTTTGTATGTAACATTCGCTGAAGGGAATATGTTTCATGATCAGCACACCAGTCTCACAGAGCTCAGAGCTCAAGCCACGTTGAGAAAAATCATATCACATATCGCCTTTCCGGCTAGTTTTCTTTAATTTGTGTGCCTTGCAAGATCAAACGAACGCATAATAATGAATTTATAAATCACTTGTAAATCACAATACAAGTCCCACTTTTGGTAATTTTGACAGAGACTACATGGTCTTAATGGTATTCAGGCCCAAAGTCTAAAACCATCGTTTTCCTAATTCAACAAGCCGGTTTGTGTAAGACTTTACCTTAAGCAAGATATCGGTACAAATACTGCAAGGTCAAAGGTATACTTGGAAGGAGACCTGACGGAGGCATAACACCCAACAACTATGTCTACAGACATGTGTCTGTAGTATATTTATTAGAATGATCGATTTCCACGACCGTTTGGCCCATATCGTCCTTCAAAATGTATCTACTTGGTGATGACCACAGTTCGTATTGAGTAATCTCAGTAAACGGTGCAAGGATTTTCATATGTATAGTTGTATTTGTAATTGTGTAGTAGTGAAACTCTCCTAGGCAAAGGCGATCGATAGCTCAAACAGCTGTTTACAAAAATCCTTCATTAGGTGAAAGGCATAGATATTCTTGTAAATGGATAAAAGCAGATTTTATTGCCATATAAGCAGCATATGTTGTAGTCATAGTGCATCTGTGGATAAGGATAGTTGTCTATTATCTGCTTTGTATGAAATAGAACTAATTTTTAAGCCCGTTTGGAAGAGATGATATGATGTAATGATAGTCCATCTGTACTAAGGTTATTTATCTATAATCCTCTTTGCATAACATATAACTATTAAACCCGCTTTGAACAGACTCCGAGATTCAGCACCATTTCAAAATATATACCAGTTGTCAGTAGAATGTCACCGTTGTCATAAACGAACATCCAGAACATAAACATTCTAAAATATTTAATAGTTGATTCTCAAGTTTGAAATTTTTGGTAAACCTGTCATAATGAAACCTATTATAAATACAAAAGATCACAGCCACAGTTTCACCGTAAAGCTACAAAGACAAATAAGCTTTGCATCCTATTAACAGGTAATTGGCTTTCGTTATGGAGACCTGTCCACCCTTTCTTATCACATTAAGGAGATCATTGTGTTCAGTCTGACATTGACAAAACGTCTATATCATTAGTGTACGTATCTCCGCGTGCTTTTATCACGTCTATAATCATCCAGACATTATAGAAAAGGTGAAGGATTTTTTATGACATAATGACGGAAAACTGATTATTATCCACTTGCATAGTGCGCCATTTTAAATGTCATCACCTCCATTGCCTCACAGATTAGTTTGTGAAATACACAAAAGTATATATACTTTATATATTACGACATCGACATTCAAGTTACATGTACGTTACATTTAATAACTAACATCAGCGTTTAAGTACGTCTATTATTTCTTACCAAATGAAACCTAAACTATTTCGACCATAATGACAAGCCATGTAATGCATTTTAATTATTTTTCAGTTGAAAATTACGTATATTATTGAATTTTGGTGTTCCTCCTCATCTAGGTTTGGAAAATTGCTCTGTCAAATTCGGATCTTATTTAGCCGCCTACTAGCTTTCAGCAATTTAGACCAGTAGCATTACTGACGAGTCCTAGAAGGACGAAAAATCCTTCCGATACAATTTATTTCTACAATGTTATTTAAGGTTGATATTGAAAGCGTTTTCACTTCTGTGTTTTTGTAAGATCTTTTGAATTTCAAATACATGATCGTTTCTCAAATTTTATGTACGATTTGAACAACTAGTAAGTTTTTACATTACGTACATTTGCACTGACATGCTGAGATATAACCAGACTAAATTTACCTTTGTCATAGATAACATAAGCTACTACATGACTAACCATCATGCTCAAATAAGTTTTCTTTCACTCTGGATACCATTGACAATGAACGGGGATGTATATCTGCAGACAAAATCAATATTTACCTATCATTGAAATTAGTTATCTAAAAAATATGAATATTTTTCAGACAAAAGCAATACTGAAACAAATTCAATTAGTTGATAGAGGGATATGAATATTTGTAGATATATCGATACTTAAACATCAATTAGATTAGTTATTTGAAGGAGATGCATATTTTCAGACAAATAAATACTTCAATATCACTAAAATTAGTTGACAATGACAATGAAAGGGGATGAATATTTTCAGACAAACTGAATACTTAAAGATCATGTTTTAAAACATAATATAATTGAATTTTAATATCTAAGAAAATGACAAGGTCACAAATCATAAAATTATGGTACAAATTTGTAAAACTTCGCTCGTAATAGTTAAACTCGTTGTAATTTATTTATACTACACCTATAATAATTGATGTCCCTTCCTTTGATTTCGATTATATTTACATGTATTTATACAAATGTACTTCTTCCATAACAGTTGATTTCGTTTCAATTTATTTATTCTCCGCCCAAAACAGCTGATGTATCTTCTATTTATATACACTCTTTGCTGATACTTACTTTGTAATAATCAAATATTAGAGGTCCTGCGTCAGATTTGATCAGGTTTCTGTAATACAAATACACAAAATCAATTTCAAAGTATAATTGAAATGCAAATTAGAATGTAAAATGATATTAAATCTTCATCATCGATTCGCATACGAACTAAAACGTGTTAGCGAATAAGATCGAATTAATCCCGCAATGAAATCGTAGAGTTAATATTCTCACATATTTTGGATAGAAAACTTGCTACAACTAATACATATGTTCACTCAATGAATTATGACCAGTATTGTTTTAGCGTAATTACGTCTTTAAGTTTATATTTTCCCGTCCAGAATTTTTAATAGAATCTTCCCCTACCCTGAGGGTGTGATAGAGAAATCTCCAACCCGAGGGGTGATTTTTGTTGTTGTCTAACCCGAGGCTCTGCCGAGGGTTAGACTACAAAAAAATCACCCCGGGGGTTGGAGATTTCTCTGTCACATCCTCTGAGGGTAGGGGTTGATTATTTTTCTCCCACCCCATTATTTCCGCCACGACGTAAAAAAAAAAAAATCCCACGGTACAAGTGCCTGAATGGCGCATGAATATCACCATTCACGTTTCCAAAATTCTACATTCTTCCGCGAGAGCAAAATGACAGACTACAAACGCAATATGAATAACCATTAAAAATATTTATTTTTTGGTAATTAAATATTTTAATTAGCGATAGATACATGGAAATACTTGTATTGAACAACATTAACCTCCGTATCATTTATTAAGGTAGGGTAGGCTTGCCGCGAAGTCATGGACAAAAAGGGGATTTCCCAGTTTATAATGACGTCAATTGTTTATGCGCGCGAAAAATTGCAATGGTGTGAGTGTCACGCGTGTGTTCATTCAGAATCAGAGTCATAGATGATCCTCCGACGTTTATCTGTGTTCACTGGACAAGGATTGTTATAGTTAATGTTAACTGTGATGTTACAGTCGCGCATTACGGAACCTGCAAACAAAGCATCCACTCGTCGGTTTGAGTCAGTTGTGATAGCCGACTGAGGTCACCGAGTGCAGTCATGTGGGATAGATTTATCCTCCATGGGTGTTCCACATGGGACATGTCTATCCTACATGGGCAGAGGTGGGAGAATAAATGGTCTCCAGGTCAATATTATACAATGCCGAAATACAAATGATTCGCAATAAAACATCACCAGGTTTATTTTTCAACAAAAGGACAGCCATAATCTATAAATAACTTACCTAAACATTCAAAATTCCAGATATCGAAACAGATGGTATACATTGTAATTAATTCTATACTTTACAGTTGAACACTTTTATGACGCATGCGCAATGGTCATGTCCATTATCAGCAAGCGTTATTGTGACGTGTTGGTCCATTCCTCAAAGTTAAACGTAGTTATGGATATCGACATAACAACAGTGCAACATAACACACTGTCGGGATTAAAGACCTCATGATTCCACTGAAACCATTAGATTGTCAAATGTGGACCCGCCTCATTTGTATGGAATTCCTATCAGCAATGTTTATCATTGAACAAACCTTGTTGTCCTTTTCTCCTCAAAAATATGGAAAACTTAATATGAAGAAAATCCTTCAATCTTTATCTTACCTCAAAACGTCTGTCATGAGAGATGACATTGACATTTCCACCGGTGATGAAACTATTGTATGTTAGCTTTCTCGTTATGATTTTTTTTTCATTCATTTAACCGTGAATGGCAACTGAAATACATCTTTGAACTATACCTTTTTCCTCGGGTTCAAATACATCATTGAATGGATAGGATTACAAGAGGGTCTGGTAGCAATTACGTAACGAACTGTTGACATACAAATTGAAACCATTTGTGGCCTTTCTTAAGCGGTTGATTTGACTTCAAGTTAAGCAAGACAGGAAATACACATCTTCGTAAATTCATCTTTCTCCCTTTAGATACTAAATTAATTCCTTAACAAAACATGTTTTGATCCTATCGATCGTTTGCTGCACGAAATGGACACTGCACATTTTGCCACAAGCAGCACGTACATTTAAATAGTGAAGTCTATTCGATATTAAAGGAATTGCAGAAAAGGCTACAACAGGAAGGGGTCTTTCAATACAAATTAAGAATTAGGCACAGCAGAGCCCAATGATTAATTAACCTGTACGAGACAGTTGTTTCGTCCATCTAGGATTCGTCTGTGATGCTAGATGTCTAAAGTCTAAAGTACCACAAATTTCAGACATTTTTTCAAATTAATCAAAGCTTGGCATGTTAGCTCATTTAACAATAGCGCGGTCATTATTCTTGTTATCAATATGAATGCAGCCTGGGTAACAGATGATAAGCGTGGCATTCGTTTGCAAGTCATTATTATTGATATGTCACACAGATCGAATTGAATAAACGAGGGCAAAACATCAACACTGTAATATTTACATGGCGAAAACAACGCTAAAAAAAAAGTCTTGCGTTCTGGATGGGAAAGCGTCTTCAGCTTCACCGAAGACACAGAGCATGTAAGTAATGGTAGTATCACTTTCTCAAATGCCAGCATGGTTAACAACAACAAAACTACTTGCATCATCGAGAAATGTAAGACTTCCCTATGCGGGCATGGGCGCGACTATCAGTCTTCATCAATCTACATCTCTCGAACTTTTATGTTGAGATCTGTCAGCTTTTAATCGTGATATTGAGGACAACCTTCCTAATATCGAATCGACTGATACATGTAAACATGGTAGGTTTGGATACACTCATGCAGTATAACAGAATTAAAATGTCCCATGCACTAGACAAGATAATTTCCACAATCGATAATTTACTCGCGTCGGGGAAGTCATGAGCGATTTTAAATGTCAAAGCCTTGATCTATCACACGTGCAAACACAAACAAAACAATTATACATCCGCTCCCCTGGGGCGAATTGCTTCTCTGGCGTCAAAATTGAGTTCTAACACGTTACAATGAAATTAAACATGTTCTTTTAAATATCTGTCGTCGTATAACCTTTTTATTGCTCGGAGAATGCTTAGGACGAGGTCTGAAACGTGTTTGCTAATTTAGGCAATTTGGATGTTAAGGGGACATTTCACGTTTCCTCTGCTTTTAGACAGGTAATTATAAGAATACTAAAAACCAGAACAATTGAAAGTACCTAAGCGTTTCCTGTAAGACAGCTAATTCTCCCTCCTGCAGTTTCTTCCTCTGGAAGAGCTGTATTACTGCTATCTGTATACTGAAACGTAAACAATAACCTCAACACAAATATTACGAATTTCATGTTAGACAAGTATTTTTTAGTCAGTTTGTAAAAGGTTGGTCGTATCACCGAAAAAAGTGGTAAGGGCGATCTAAGACTTTTCACAACTGCATGGTTAATTGTCGTGTTTGGTTTGGAAATATAAGTTAATTCTTTTTTTTTACAGAAATAAAAAAACATTGAGCAGTAATTGGTTTCCACCATGAAGCGCATTAACATAATTAGATCAAATTACTTCACAGTGCGTTATGTGATTCGACAGGGTGCAGTGCTTCATCCTCAACAATATGAATACAATTAATGTGTGATTGTCCAAAACAACTTCTTCCGTCAGCTAATATCAGCAATTCTTTTGCCGTATACGTGACTTACCTTTCAAGTGTCTCATTTTTAGACGCATAATCGAGAACATTTCCGGCAGACAAACGTATCTGCGACGTCATAGATAGTCGCCTGCTACTGTGGGTGACTCCCTTCCATGCTTCAGCTACGTTAGCCAAACTATGTCTGTTTGAAACACAATTACAAATTAGTCTTAGAAACATTTCTTATTGTATTAGTTTGCGTGTACTTGATAACTGTTTTACATTATACACATACATTATGTATAAACATTGTTTTACATGCAAAATAACTTGCATGTACAAAATCTGCTGTGGAATTAAATCACTTCTGTATTAAACTGATGAAAAGTTGAAAAAGCACATCTGGTGTTTCTCAGTATTCAACGTCTCAACACATGACTTCTCTGTTGAATAGTCCGACATTTTGAAAATTATTTATGAAATTACAAACTCGTTTCATTGCATTAGATATTGACTCATGTTGAGTCAGATATTGGCATCGGCCAAATTGTCCGTGACTGACGCTTCAGTTTTATTCATGAGTGGGTGGGTATGGCCAAACTATCAGTCCCTTATGATTCAACTTCTGAGTCTACATGTTTTATTCATTGGTTTCAAATCGACTATAAAACATTGATTAACAATTGATTTCGTCCCACTGACTGTTTCCAAGGGTTGATAATGACAATATAAGATTTGCCCTTTTCTGTATTGTATTCTATTAGTCACTACCATATGTTATCGCGTGAGCGTGTCCGCTGGGGACGCCGTTGAATTATGTAACGTTGAGATAAGAGGACAGATCAATCTATGATCCCTGTAACAGCACTTTCACGTCATTGTTTCTGTCCAGCGTGGGCTTTACGATGTCGGAATGATTGATTTTGTAACCAATAGTCTGCACAAATTACTTCATTATTGTGCTAATAAAGTTGTTTTTTATTGTAGTACAATGATCGCAGACAAGGACACTATTTGAATACATCGTATAAAATGCCGTTTTCCCTACCAATGCCAAAATAAGATTTTTTTATAAAGTGTAATCCTATCTGAATTGCCTGTCTATCGAACATAAGTTAGAATAATCAAGTTTGGTTGCCTACACGTTCTATTAGATAATGGAATATTGGGAGACTAGACAAAAGGCGTGTACGTTGTTACTGCTGGACCCAACCATCCTAATGTTGACCACATGTAACCAACATGATAGCATTTTTTGGTTCTCTCTTTGATTTTATTAAATGCCATCTTACCCAAATCTAATTCCTTCGAATATTTGATTTTATTAACAAACAGGTGTATATTTTCAACAGTAATGCAGTTGTCGAAAATCAAAACAAAACTTTTTTTTTAAACTATTGCAAAAATATTAATTAACGGTAAATCTACACAAAAAAAAACCTGATAAATACGGGGTGAATACGACCAGGAGTTCTGGAAGAGCAATATCCTCGATACTCCAGGGATTTGGATCACTTTCGTTCTCTGCACCCCTTGTACTTGTCATGACTTCGCACAAACGAAGTAATTTGATTGGTTCCAGGAGAAAAAGCCTGACCAATCACAGGCTGATACAGTCCTTTTGAAGAGTACAAAGGAACGATACCCAACTTCAAAGCCGTTGCCGTTATGCGACTTCGAGATTCGTTTGATGTACATCAAAGGATCAAACTAGTCTTGTCGTATTGCCGACAGAGTGTCGCATATGGAACCTCACATTTTGTCAAGACATGTTACATGGATGCAGAGAACGAAAGTGATCGTAATCCATGGAGTAATGTCACGTTCCCTAATGAGAGTTAGGTAAACATTGGAACCACCAGGTGAAGTAAAAAATTCTTTCCTGTAAAGATCATCAAAATGAATTTCTTACCGAAAAATAGATAGATATTGTATTGTACTCTTACTGCCACGTGTTGTCAGTTCATGATGTTCACGGCAAACATTTGTCAAACAATTTCTACATACTGAATCACATAAACATTTGTATACATATACATTTTGCCTAATATTTTCATATCCGAAAGGAGACAGTGGTAGCAATGATCGAGACCAGTGCAATACGCATATACTCCAGGTAAGTGTAATGGAACATCTCGTAGAGAGTTGTATTAAATTTCTTTCTGTCAATTACCCCCTTTGCGAGAGGATTGGTAGACACGCTGTTGTCTTTGTTAGGATAACTTCTCCCAAATAATGTTTTTGGAGAAATTAAATAGGTATTAGTATGAAAACAAAGAATTTCTGATAAAGCATTTTAAAACATTTTATACGTAACTATGACGACAAAACTTCACAGTAGTTTTCATCCTAAAAACAATAACAACATTTGCAACACTCACAATCAGCCTCCTTGTAAATAGCGACCGTCCTGTAGGAGGAAATCATGATAAGTGGACAGTGCTAGATCCAATGAGTTAATACTCGCTGCCCTGTGTTTGAATTTTACGTCAAAATCATAGTGGTTAGAATTCTTAGGCCCGATTTCATTATTTGACTGGAGGATATACATAGCTTTTTGTACACTACACAATCGTGATAGACATGTAGTAACTGTTGTATGCCTTCAGTGGCAAACAGCAGAATTTCATATCTAAAACTGTAACTGACTACCATTCAGGGTATTTATGAACATTTGTACCTGAAAAAAGTATATCAAACTCGTCTTCGGACTTAGATAAAATGTATGGCAAATGCTGAATTAAACTGCATCATACAGTTGTCTCGTACTTCAAGGGCTAATCGGGATTGTTTGGGGCCTAAATCTATATCTTTATCTTTTTTCGTAGTTTTCTCAATTTGTGTACTACGTGATGATTAATACAAAACAATGCCACACATGTAGCGTCTTGCACAGCATGTCGTAAGCTTTTAGATTTTCGACCCAAAATGACCATTGACGCCATTGGTACAATAAATATCATTACTAAACATGACATCTACAAATGACTTCTACTAAAGTTTGTCGTAAATTTTTCGATTCTCGACCCAAAATGACCTTGGACGCCATCGGCATAATAAACATCAAAACCAAACATGACAGACTCCATTAAACATCTTGGCAAGTCATTGCTACATTAGTTTAATTTTCCCCTTGTTTGTTTTTCCTCACGAACAGTATATGTGTATGACTGCGTCATGCATTTCTTCTGTAATTAACACTTAGCTTTGCACGAGGTCAGATTTGAATTTCAAGGACTCTTAAGTTCTACATACTTCATAGATTTAATCACATTTTTGAGAATTTTAGACGAAACGATCGCGTAAACAGGCATGTGTTTCTACATAAAACGTGCATAACTAATTAAATAATTGCATTTACAACACAGCCAGGGACGAGTAAAAATATTACATGCACGCGATGTAATATGCACATTTAAGTGAAATTTGACACAGGGATAATACGGAGAGAAACAAGACCCCCTGTTTTACACCATCACGATTTTATAATGGTTATCTACACAGATGGAACGTTGACGTAGTGTTTTGTTAGAGTAGGTCAATCTGCTGGATATTTTTAGGAATACCATATCTTTTCCATTATTAATCTATTTATTTATTTCTTATATGTATTTATCTATTTCATTTATGCACATGTATTTGACATTTCTTCAAAATAATTTGATGTTTGAAAATTATAAAATTTATTGATTTATGAGGCAAGCGCAGCTTCTCTTCATTTTAACCATTTTTGCAAACAATTTTGATTTCCCAAAGTAACCGCCTATGTTTCAGCACGTTAAGCCTTTAGCACCATTGATGAATCCTAGAAGGACGAAACAGCTGATATACTATGATTATTTAGATTTTAGATTTGTATTCCAGCCATCTATAAACCAGTAATTCTCAAGAAATTAGCAATTTTATTCACAACGTCACAATTATTGTTTCAGCAAATAATCGATAGTACATGGTTCTGTGTTAAGAAAAATACATTTTTTTATCAGGGAATTTGATGGACGTCGAAAGCACCCTTGACCCTCTAACCAGAGAGGCTAGGGACAAAAGTTACGACGCGACGAAAAAAAAACTGAATCACTGACAACCTAATGCACCATTAGGCCTAGGAGCCGTCATCTAAAATTACTCAACACTGTTAAAACCCCAATGACGGCCCCATCCCATGAGAGAGATGCAGGTCGCCCCCTCACGTTCCTGACGTTCATCGGTGAGACAACGCCTAGAAATAGGACGGGTTAGGGCGAAGAGAAACCTGCAACCAGCCAACTTGAAACTGCAAAATACGAATCTTAAAAGATTCAGCAATCGTCTTATGACAACTTGTACCACCTGAGAGTAAAAAATGCTATACTAAATCATTGTCAGCTACAAGTGGAAATGTCTTGTAAACACTTATTGATTTCATGTCATATTGTAATCGATAGTATCCTTAAGTAAAGCAAGTGATAAGTCATTCCCAGATTTGAACATCCTATTGTTTTCTGTCTGATACTTACGTAGAAACCGCATGTCTGTTTAACCGGTAGACAGGGTCAATAACAACCCGTCTTAGATCTTCGTCCGACATCTATAATGAGTTTAAACAGAAACCTGTCAGTAGTCAATACAGTGGGTAAACCACTGACCTCATACAACACAGGGGACCGACAATGTGGTCATTCACATCCGGTAATACCGGGACAGGTGATAGGTATGCACCTCAGACAGGAACCAGTGTTTAAGCAATAGCGGTTAAAATAGGCGCCACATAGCAACGACAGTACTGTGAACCGGTGTTATAAATTTAGCAGAACCGGTCATAGATTCCACACAGAAATAGGTGATATTTCAGTACAGGTTATTGAGATATTCCACACAGAAATAGGTGATACTTCAGTACAGGTTATTGAGATATTCCACACAGAAATAGGTGATACTTCAGTACAGGATATTTCAGTACAGGTTATTGAGATATTCCACACAGAAATAGGTGATACTTCAGTACAGGTTATTGAGATATTCCACACAGAAATAGGTGATACTTCAGTACAGATTATATAGATATTCCACACAGAAATAGGTGATATTTCAGTACAGGTTATTGAGATATTCCACACAGAAATAGGTGATACTTCAGAACAGGTTATTGAGATATTCCACACAGAAATAGGTGATACTTCAGTACAGATTATATAGATATTCCACACAGAAATAGGTGATATTTCAGTACAGGTTATTGAGATATTCCACACAGAAATAGGTGATACTTCAGTACAGGTTATTGAGATATTCCACACAGAAATAGGTGATACTTCAGTACAGGTTATTGAGATATTCCACACAGAAATAGGTGATACTTCAGTACAGGTTATATAGATATTCCACACAGAAATAGGTGAATTTCAGTACAGGTTATTGAGATATTCCACACATAAATAGGTGATACTTCAGATTATATAGATATTCCACACAGAAATAGGTGATATTTCAGTACAGGTTATTGAGATATTCCACACAGAAATAGGTGATACTTCAGAACAGGTTATTGAGATATTCCACACAGAAATAGGTGACACTTCAGTACAGGTTATATAGATATGATACAGCCATACCGGTTACATTAATATTCCAAACAGAATCCGGTAATGAAGCCAGTTTATATCGATTTTCACACCGAAACAGGTGTCACATCAATACTGGTTATACACAGTGGAAAGGTAGTTTCTATCTTTTGTAATAAGCAGTTCCGGTTATAAAAACAGTTCCGGTCATACCTGAATCGATTATTTCAACTCCATACAGGAACCGGTGATATGACTGTTCTGGCTATTGTAACCTTGATATAGCAGTACATGTTCTGAAATTATTAAATACGTTGTAACGACGCCAGCAGGGACCGACGACCGCCTGTCAAGCGATGTCCGGTCAAACATCAGGACAGCATCGGACGTATAAGTCATCGGGAAAGACGTGAGAATTCGACATCGGACGTACACCGTTTACACGGACACACAAGGGAGCGATATCCAAAGTTAATCACCAAACATATGAATTAATAATTACACTACAAGGAACCAGAAATCACGAGAATCACCAGCGATGCTATCTATATATCTATATCATATATATTAGCAGCTATCACTGGTCCATATTGCACCAAGGTCATTATCTATCAAAGTGGAAACTGATAAATAGCTGACGTTTGCTTTAGAGACAACAACCCCCTGGTGATTTATCACAGATACACCAAGCACACGTGTACTTGTCAAGATAAAGGAGCATATGAGTCCACGGTAAATGTGTCAGTTCACGTGTATTAAAACATATAATGCACGTGATTACGTGTTTTCTGACAAGCCGTCAAATCCGTTTTTGTCAAGATTTTTGGCACAGAAATCCCCTTTGCTTGATGTACACGTGTGTTCATATTAAGTAAATTGACGTTTCGGGCATTTTATTCTATGGTCACGTGTTCTGGTAAACTGGCAACATCTGTTTATGTAACAACTTTCCTCAACGTACAGTTGATGAAATATAGATATGTGACAATACATATATATACATACTATTAATGTTCTCATACCGATGTGGCATGATAACTTGTCTCCATGCGACTGGTTGCATCATGTGATATATTCTAGACGAATCAAATGAGGTTTAGAATTCTGGACATAGGTATACCAGGATGTGAGGTATATAATAATGAGGATTCGAGACAAAATGACGGATGTTACATCATCTGAGAAGTCAAAGTAAGTATCTATGTACGTGTTATAATGACAGCACTCAGTTAACTTCATAGCATCATTATTCGCTTCTAATCCGAAGGTCAAGTAGACCTATTCTGCGACGCGGCGGCCATCTTCTATAAACAATTTAAAATTTGCTTAATTTTCTTTTGAAAACAAGAAGCATCAAATTTAATTTTGCCCACGGCATTATGTCTTCTACGTATTAAATTTAAGTGAATTAATGTTATTTCACTACTTTTAATGAGATGAGTCAAGCGTGCTGGGATAACATATTCAATAATTTAATAAATCATTTTTTAGGTAAAAGGTACAGGACCACAGGTACCTGTATTGATCACGATCTACTCGAATGCTCATTAGGATGGTCTAAATACAATGTATCAGTGTGTAGAAATGAACGACTGGTGACCTTCCTAAAGGTAGCAGGGGTCAAACTGGTAAAAATACTTTGTACTAACAATTTCTATCAAACATCCTCAATATAGCCTATAGTGTTTAACCTGTAGTAAGCGCCGACAAAGAACTATCAGTTGTATATGTTATGGCCTTGGCATTAATGAATTGTCAATTTCATGAATCAGTTACTTTTGACCTCCATCACATTTATTTAAACAAATGACCTTGAAATATAATAAAGGTTTAACAACGTAGTAATCTATTTACAAAAAGCCGGAATGCCTAAGGTAACTGACGGGCGCAGAAAACACTGAGACGGTGTCTCATCTGCGTTTGAGACAGATACACGCCAAATGGCCCCCCTTTTTTTTACATGTTTCATTCCTGTACGTATGTCGGTTCCGTTATTGCTAACCTTGTTCTTGTTTTGGAACGTGGCATTACGTGGTGGATGTCGTCTATGAAGCAGCAGACGAATATCCTTCCCGTACACCTTTTTCAGAGATTTCTGTGTAAATGTTTTTTTCTTTTCTGATCATATTTGAATTTTAGTCTGAATATAAAGCTTTAGTAGACAAGTTAGTATCTTCTTTGTTATTTTATAAGCTTTCTGAATTTAATTTTCTCATTGAAAATAGATAACGCTTTAATTTGTATGAATCATTCGTACTCTTCCTATAAGGAATTCTCGCTTATATGACTACATCACCTATTGTTAGGTTGCTTTATCAATGGTCGTCGATGTTCTCACGACACCGAGGAGGTAAGTCAGAAGGGCTTCCATCAGTGCGTTTAGCACAATGATTTTCTAGCTGATGTCAACAACACAGCTATCTGTTGACAAACCTGCTGACTGCATAATGAGAGAAAAAATCACCTTTACCACTACGCCGCGCTGATAAGCCTTCTTTCGGTGTTGTGTTCTCTGAAATCCATCCCAATTAAGCAATTAATTATATGTGCCGTACCGTGGCATTACATTAAGATGGCTACAAACATCTGTCTTGGTAACATCGTTTCTGGTGTGGTGTGTACTCTGGGGCTTTTCACATAGAATCTCCATATATTTCCACAGTAATGCAATTCAATACTATTATTTGTCTGAGTGTAAACCAATTGATCTTCCTCTGTCTATAAAAAGACTTTATCCGAGGCTCAATCTTTCGACAATGTAATGCAAATGTCAAAACATTGGATAAACCTATATAAGACTGACTGTTTTTTTTTCTGAAACAAGAGAGTAAATCTGAATATATCATTCTTCCCTGAATCCAAACCCCTGGGATCTGCATTCTACATACACGTCTACGTTATGCCAAATAGAAAACATACTTGAAAGAAATTTGATTTACTTTTTTTGAAACATCAACTTTCAACAGGGTTTCGTTTAAAAGATACATAGAATTTTTGTCATAATCTTATATCAAGCTGAAGTTTGACACTATATCTAACGCTAATTGACTTCGTCACTTCTGTATTTACAAATGATGTAATGCTCCCCAAAAGTCAGCTATAGCTGACGGCCCTTTAACGAAATCTACCAGTCAATTGTTAATGCTAACAAATTGTTAAAATATTTGACATTTACTCGCTTTTATGGTCACAACGATTAAAAATGTTTACCCTTAAACGACTTACTGTTCAAATATTAAAACAGTTCTGTTAATTGCTGCTTAGACGGTCCCTTTAATCATTATCCAACATTTTATTGTCAATATTCTCAAATTCTATTTCTAGATATCCCCCCGGAGAAAATGTTCGCCATCACACGTGGAAGTGTATAATAAACGTGTATATAGCTTCAGTATAACGGTTATGATGGTTGATAAACATTCAATGTCTGTTTCGCTCTTTACTCTCGAGAATTGAGAAACATTCGCAAAGTAACGTGAATTCCAACATCGCTATATATTTACGAGCCATGCAAAACAGTCGGGGAACACATATTGCCTATTTCAAAAGGTCAGTTTTGAATATCATTGCAGAGAGCAATCCGGTCAATTGGTCAATCGCTCTCCGGACACCATTAGCGAAAGTAGCCGTGGAGCTAATATTGGTCAAACCGGCTTTGCCTAGTTCTTCTGATTCTTCAGCAAAGTAATTACGTTTTTCCTGATCTATATCACGCGGAAACGTCATATGTCGGTACCAATGGTCGATAGTCTACATTCAGATCTGTCCAGCCTAAGATTTTTCAGCGTGCTTTTACCTAAACTACAGATTGGAGATCACTAAAATGTTTTGACATGGACCAATGCTACACACTTGACACCAGCTGTGCTTATAAATAACATTGTAGACTGACAATACTCACGAGACCTATACGATAGAGTACTTGGTAAGAAAGTAAAAGAAAAAAATCATAAGTCTTCCTGAACATGTAGGCTTGTCAGTTCAGCCGTCTGCCCATCTTGTGTTTGCTTCCGAAACATATAAATCATCATAGGTAAATAGGATTTATTAAAACTTCCCTAAAGAATCCAACGCGTGAATGTTTTAAAATTTTGTAAAGAATGACAGACTGATATTTAACATTTTTTTTTGCAATTAACATACAGAAGAGGTGCAAATGTTTTAACTGTTTATGTTTAACAGCTATAACAAGGACATCTCCATTCTATTCATCTCGTTCTCAATAAAACTTATATCATACTCCATGAAAATAACCTCAGATTAAAACTAAAAATGTTCACGTAAAAAACTTTATTATTGTGTGTGTCACAGATCAATTTTGGGTGAGATTTTGAATTGTTTACCTACTTAGTGAAAATCTCAAAAAAAAAACTCAGAATGTGCAATATTACATGAATATAGAAAAACGGTGCTTTATAGATATCGCAAACGTCAGCGTGACTAATGACCAGTGGTCAGTGGTTCATTATACAGAATAGTCTGGAACATGTACATCGTCAACATAAAAAAAACGGACATACTGAATTTGATCTTGTATAAAAAAAAATCTTACCTTTTCATACTGGAAAGTCTCGTTCCTCCAGGTAAAAAAGACATCCTGTCTGACATGTAGGTAGCGCCAACAGGTACACTACAAATCCAATTTTCTTGTCAATGTCAAATCTTATTTGAAATCGGCCCACCACAACTGTTGTTGTCCAGTATTAACCTGTATACATGATTCCATTAAAGTTGTTCTTATTCACAGAATATTCGCGTAGTCAATAACACCATCGATTTTAACAAAATCTAACACTGAAGTTAATAGTTGTTTTGATACAGGTAACAACAGATATCGTGTAGGTACAGGTAAGTAAATCTTCCGACAGGTATTTTCTTTGTCGATCTGTCAATCTTCGACGAGTTTCAAACTGTCCTTTATCAAGCACATGTTGCATGTCATTCAAATATCTGCCCTCTAGGTATTACATTTACGTAATTATGTCGTCGCCTTGTAAATATATACATTAAATGTAAAGTCTAGAGAGACGTCCTCATGTAAACACCAGTAATCGCCGGAAGCTATGTCATGTAAACTAGTATCCGTACAAAAGTTCCGAAAGTACTTGTCGATTGGCGGGAATGTTCCGATGGGATCCGGTAATCTTCGGCATTGATCGTTCCCTGTGAGAGGAAAATAACAGTACATAGTTGCTTATGTAAATGTATATCAACAGTGCGATTGTACATTCGAATTTGTAAATTAAACGTCCTCTCTATTTTAGAATTTTGTAACATCATAATCGGATTATTCTCCCCGTACCGACAAAACATTGACGTGTTTTGTAGGGTACCGCAATGCACTCTGGGAGATATTGAATCTGATTAAATACAAAATGATACCATCCGATCGAAAATATTATTACCGTACCAAATTTTCCATGATTAGATAATTTAACATTACCCTATACCACAAGTTCCATCCAGCGGTCAGGTTCTTCATAATTATAGCTATTCTAAAGAGTAGAGATCTGATATAGACTTTTCGCATCACGTACAAAGCTACGGACATATGTCCGGAATAGATCACGGAGCAGGTGCTCATGAAATATCACTAAATTGTCATTGGAAATGAAATCTTAGTTTCATATTAGATATGGGGTTGGAGGACAACAACTTAATTAGCACTAAACACAACCTGCGGGATCTTTAATTAGGTTTTGAAAATTACCATGAACGTATGAATTTAATACTATCTTTGAATATATGAATTTACATATTTGTAAAACAAACAGAAATTTGCAAGTTTTCTTACTAACAAATGGCATATATACAAATATACAAAGGTAAATCTGGTTTAAAACAGTATATATGGTAAGTTATTTTATCACAGAATTAAAAAAAATGTCGGGTAATGTTAAACACATAATACCTGTATATGTGCGTACATGTATGATAAAAATATCGACAAAAAATGTATATTAAAAATATCTGTGTTGTGATTAAGCATATAAACATATAAAAGTTGCACACGTCTCCCTCTATAGAATCTGTTATAAATCTCACAAAATGGTAAAACTGAAGATAATATTCACTTCGAGTAGTCTATTTTACTTAATGTGTCCAGTCCATTTCTGTATGTAGTGGTTTTACACATTCATAGGTGGCGTTGAATTCGCCATTAAGATCAACGGCTGGACATTCGCCGGAGGGTTTGTCCTACTGATTCTATGGTCATTTTGTCTTAGACATCACGTGCACCCGTAGGTCATCATCCGGTGACTTTAAGGTCAATAATTCTCATTATCATAGAAAACGCTGTCCGTACTATCTACAGATGTGTACAACAGGTACAGATGACCATAACTTGATTAACGCGATAATTCAATAACCTCTGGACATTGGTCAAATGGCGAACCAAATCAACCGCCCGTCAGCCACAAAGTAATAAGGCATCACACTGACCGCATTGACCAAATCAACACTGACCAATCTAATTAAAAAGAGAAGACAAAACAAGAAAAGTTTGATCACGTGTCTGACAAATTTCGAGCACGCCTGTTCGGACTATGAAGATCAAAGATAGGGATGGAGGAAATATCTATATTATAAATCAATCGATAAATATCGATTACATTTTAGGAGAAAAAATATACTTTCGTGAGATTCTGCTTTGATGTTCACACACAGATGCTATCAATTCCACACCTATTTCAAGGAAAAGTATTCGGAACTCGTCGATTGGTATAACCTACAGACCAGTGATACTTCAAAAACTCAACAACTACTATAGATAAATCAAGCAATAAACAAGCAAACATATAAATCAATTGAAAATAAATAAATAAATAGATACCAAATAACGGATATTTAAAGTGAGATAAATTAAATCCTTTCAGCTGCTTAAAAAATGTATACCTGATTTTGCCATAGACGACCAGGCATAAAGATTTATATCAAACAGGATATAAAAATAGCAACAAAGATATATAAATATATACATATATATATACATACATGTAGATCCCTCTCCTGGAGGATGATTCAAACTGACACGTATATACACTGACTTACATCTGGTATAGCTGTGAGCGACACTTCCGGAAACAGTAACATACGTAGTTATATAAGCTAACTCCGTGTCTTTCGCACAGTCTCCCATAACGTTTGACGTTTGAGGTCACTTACAAATTACGCGTGACAAATGTGTTTATTATGGTGTGTTGTTTTTCCTGGTTTAGTTAATACAATTATACATATAACGTTTATCAATCATAAACGTATGTAAAACAAGTCGAACATCGTATGTTGTTTTCTAAGAATGATTAAGTGTATGAACTAGATCGATACATGTATATCGCTAGTGTATGGTTAGCTTTAATTGTGTATACTTTACTAAAAAGCTCCAACTTTATCCGATCGACGAATACAAGTTATAGAATGTTCAACGAAAAAGCAATACTTTTTATCTTATGTCATTACGTGTAAGTCGAGAATTTTATCGTGTGGTTTGCAATCTATTCTGTTATTCTGAGCTATTTAATTCAATGTTTCTGATTTCGGATACAAAGTAAAATTACTCTTTTAATTATGTTCAGTGGTGAGGAAACTTGAATCGACAGTAACATCAAACAACGCTAAACAGAACACAATTACTTACTCAATAGGAGTCTGGTATTTCGGATCAATTGGATGAGGATGTGAATGGTTTGAATACACAATGATATACAAGGCGATTGACTTCCGAGAATTACTATGTCTAAAATCGAGTAAGTTTAACGCGTACAGAAAATTCTTATAACCATTCAATATAATTAAGTAAACATCTTTTTAAGCATTATATATTTTTGACAGTTAAAGATTCGCAAGTAATACTTCGAAATAAAGACCAACTTCCTAAAGCGGCGACAAGAAGTTAGATAAAAATAGTTTATATAAAATATAGAGAGATCTCAAAAGGATCTTTGAAGCAATAATGATCGATCTTTATTTTTTTTTCTCTGATAGACTAACATTTTCCTTACTTTCCCCTTCGTTTCCCTTTTAATAGTCTAGTAACAAGGGAATCGTACATATGAAATATAAGAAAGATCAAACCAGAACTCTCTGCCAAAATTCAAAATGGCAATTTGTCAGCCATCTTTGTTTCACTAATCAAACGAAGAATACAATGGGCACACCTAGGAACATACACATCGAGTTTGAGAAATATCCTTCTTATACTTCTGAAAAAATGACGATAACAATGATTATTAGCGGACGAACAGACTGACCATGGACCATCAACAAGGACCGATTTGAACAGCCGAGCACCTGATGATGGTTGGCTTAAAATCCCTCGGAATTGCAAGAAGTCAAATGTCCAAACGCTCCCACCCATGTTACTTATGATGTTTTATTTCTGAAGGGTAATCATGTAGCAGTTCGTTGAGTCACACAAGTAAATATTCAAAGTAATCTACTTTCATTCTGACCTTTGAGTCAAACAAACACCCAAGAAGACGTTTGACATCCGACATGTAATGAATGTTGTCAATTGATTTCTTGTTGTTTGATTCTAAGTCACCTTTCAGTTGTTCATTACAATAAGGACCCATGTCACCTAACCAGATGACATCCTACATGAAGAAATCACTCCATAACCCACAGGGGCTACTAGAGTTTGCCTTCCCACAGGGGAAACTAGAGTTTGCCAACCCCACAGGGGCTACTAGAGTTTGCCTTCCCACAGGGGTAACTAGAGTTTACCATCCAACAGGGGCCACTAGAGTTTGTCATCCAACAGGAGTCAATAGAGTTTGCCTTCCCACAGGGGCCACTAGAGTTTGCCATCCCACAGTTACCACTAGAGTATGGCATCCCACAGTTACCACTAAAAATTGCCAACCCTCAGGGGCCACTAGAGTTTGCCAACCCTCAAGGGCTACTTGAGTTTGCCTTCCCACAGGGGCCACTAGAATTTGCCAACCAACAGGGACCACTAGAGTTTGCCATCCCACATTTATCACTAGAGTATGCCATCCCACACTTACCACTAGAGTTTGTCAACCCTCAGGGGCGACTAGAGTTTGCCACCTACTACGGCACTCAAAGAGTGGGAGCAAAATCAATCTTCACGTACCTACCCTATGGAGCGATGAAAAATAAATGTTTAACGAGAAACAGACGGACGACCAGTTAGCCTGTATCTACCTCGGTACATATGTACCTACGTACTTTATCATGCATGTATTCGCATCACGTAAGCTGTGTTAATGATTAGTAATAAACACTTTCTCTATACAGAAAATTTACAGGCATAAGTCTAGCATCCCAGGCTTTGTGTTTATGTTACAATATAACACCAACAAGTTGAAGAACACCACACTCATCTAAATCTGTTTTTAAAATGTAAATAGCTGCGAGTCAGTCGATCAATGCATTACATGTATTATATAGTACATATTCAAACCATAACAACCTAAACGTAGCGCAATAAAATAAATCATTGAGGATAATTAATATCATTGTCGTTATTTGGAAAAAAATAACAATGACTAAAATATATCAAAATGAATGAAATGAAATAGTTCGGCACTGTCCAGATTTCGAAAGTTGTATCTTTAAGTGGCTGTTTAAATTTTCGTTCTTCTGAGAAATTCGAAATCGAAAAAGAAATATGTAGAAATGAAACTTGGGTGTAATACCATTTGATAATTGTAAATGATATCTAAGGTAATAAAATCCCAGGTATTTAGCTTACATATAGCTGGTAACTGTCGCGAAAGGACCTGACTCTTTATCTGTACTTATTTACTGTCATTTACAAATTCATGTATTTCCAATTATTTACAAATTCATTTATTTTCTATCACTTACAAATTCATTGATTTACTATCACTTACAAATTCATTTATTTTCTATCACTTACAAATTCATTGATTTACTGTCACTTACAAATTCATTGATTTACTATCACTTACAAATTCATTGATTTACTATTTGTTTACTAGCTCATTGATTTACTATTATATACAAATATCATTTCCTATCAATATTAGATTTGATCAGTCCACAGCTGTTACATTAGCTGTAGATGCGTATGCAACTTTAGAATGATGTATTATTAATGTTAACAGGTAACCAGTGTTCACCTTTCCAACTGACAAGAGAATCATCAGAGGCTAGCATGTCAACGGCAATATATCTGTATGTAAAGAGACTTTCCTAGTCCTTTAAAAAGTACGTAATCGGAGTACATGGATATCTGTGTCAGCTGAACTTCAAATGTCATGGAAATCAACCAGATGAAAATATATTGAACAAGTATTTAAGGTCAGAGGTCACGGCAGCCAAGTTAAATTCCGAAGATTTTCCAAGTACCAATGACTCTAGTATACACACATTATGAGTGAGTTTAGTCAAATAATTCCCGAGATATATAACCCTACTGAAGTAATGAATGGTTTATCATGTGGTGTTAGGATTCTATTACACTTCTACTGATCACAGACAAGTTTGACGATTGATTTCATTCTTAACAATACGTGTTGAAAGACACTTACAACATTTCCTCAAACATTAACAAATTATCTATATATTTTGACAGAATGTTTATGCTTTATCAATTAGTTAACTGTCCTAAAGTCTGTTTGTAGAGACAGCAAAATCAATGTTGTAAAAAGGACATCGATTACGTCACACAAACGGTCACCAATTAGTGTTATCGTCTGTTAACACGTACTACATTCTTTGTGCATTGCAATATCTAAGGAACAGCGCAAATGTGAATATTATTCAAACAAATACTACTGAGCCGGGATTGGCACTTCTACACAGAAACCCGTCGGAAAAGGACATAATTCACAATAGTTACATTGATAATATTATATATCAGGTTCATAGTTGACAATGTGTGCAAGACAATTTGCATATGTTATTAAATTAATGTAAATGACACACACAAATATCTTATAACATATAATATATATCTATACCATAGTAACTTAATGAAATGCGCCATTTACGAAATAAGACATAAATGAATATTTATGAAATTTTTGATGATGCAATTTAAAACTAAGCGTACATACCAGGAATACGATAATCACATGTCAGTGTGTCCTCTGGTAGAACTATACAGCCTGCTGTTACAGGATGGTGTCCGTAAAAACATCAAGATTGTAAAGTACTAAACAGCCTTGAGTGATCAGTCACTAAAAGACAGCACGCAAATAACATCCACGATGATAGGGTTTTGAAAAAAATATATAACATTCAGAATGTTACCTTGTCCATTTAGTATAACCTTGGGAAAAACAACAGTGTTTTTTTTGTTGAAAATGTATGTCTATAACTAGGGCAAGGTGACACAGTGGTAAAATGTATAAGCTCTTGTAACGGTGTCAGATTTCTCAACTGATAATTCTCATGTACGCTTTACACTTACACAAGAGAATCTCCATATCACCGCGTCAACATACCACGACAAAAAACAAGAACACGCCATGTGTCTGCTTACAATTGTACACTAGTACATTAAAAGTCCACACATATAGACATTGTATCCGGTCACCGGCATCTTAAATAAGAAAGTCTAAAAGAAATCTGTTGAAAGTATAAAAAGAAGGGTGTGATATACCAGAACAAATAATTAATGAATTCTAATTTTAAAACGTACCAAATTTCATCTCGGTTACAATATAATGAAAGAAACTAACAATACGTTTTAAATATGTTCTTCTATGTAATTTTGTAGGTATACAAACATTCCATTTTACCTGACTAAATATACTGATACGTGCCTTTGAGTGTAAATAAGGATCAGGTTACCTATATTTAGGTGAATGGTCTCCCGTCGTCTTATTGAGGTAATTAACAGTGTTATCAGTTGTGTTCGGGTCTACGTGGGTTCAACTGAAAAATTACCGTCTAGATTAAACATAGACTGTAACATACAGGTAAATGCTTGATGCCTGTTAGATCTACTGTGGCGAATTTTGATTAAATTTTAAGAAAAATAAGTAAGAAATGGTGGACATTTGTATATATATTTACGTCACTGCTTTGGCATACAAAATATACGTACACATAGACTAGCTGAATTATAAAACATTTCTTTACATACAGTCTACCGTATCGCCGTACATTAACATGATCGCGAAAATCTTATCCATGAAATATTGAGAAATGTTTGTATAATTACATGTCCCCTACATCCAGATCGTGAGATTTCAATTCTTTGAAATATCAGTTGATCGTTTTAAATGAAAATCGAGAAAGTTTTGACCCGTTAACATTACCAACTATACAGTATAAAGTTATGAGGCAGTAAATTTAACAGATTTATAACATATACACGTCGCACAAATTATTTACCCCTACATCCAGATCGTGAGATTTCAATTCTTTGAAATATCATTTGATCGTTTTAAATGAAAATCGAAAAAGTTTTGACCCGTTAACATTACCAACTATACAGTATAAAGTTATGAGACAGTAAATTTAACAGATTTATAACATATACACGTCGCACAAATTATTTACATTTGGTACAGATCTCATAGATATCACCCACAAATATCGACTTGTCATTTACTGCGTCAAATTCCTTTCACTGGCATCTCGTTTGAGGGACTTAGTAGACAATAAGCAGACCATGTGTTATTATGTATTATTGACAAGTGTTATTCACTTGTGTGTCGTGTGAACATGTACCTGCAATTCTTTAACCACAAGATTACATGCTTATGCAGGAAGCGTTATAGCAGTTTCAGAACGTGCTCAAGAAAAGTATAGGATTGCTGCTGCAACACATGTTCAGGAATTAATACAGATGTAGCTCTCTTCAAATTCGTACAATTACCATTAACAATCACAGATCGTCATTCCGGCAGGTTACTCATACGATTATCGATATCCACAGTCACTTACATTGCCAGGGGTAGATAACCCAGTATTCGTAACTATTAGCGAAAATGAGAAACGTCCGTTGTGAGATTCAATAGGAATGAAAAGCAGATATTCGTGTATGACTGTCTTCCTAATGATATTCAAATGCTTCTTATTCATAAGAATAGGTTAAATAATACTTTCCAATTTCTGAAATGGTGATTTGCTATTTGGCATTATGGTTTAAGATACATTAATGAATTTTATTCTCAATGAAGCCCGTAATTAGAAAGTTTAAATATGCAGAAATATACATATATACATAAATATTCAAATGTATAAATAAATATGTAATACTTACTTGATGAGAGTATCCATTAGTGTACGAAGTACTGTGACTGTACACCGACTACCCAACCTACAGTAACACGTTGGGAGTCTATGTATTTGATAGCTGCTTGTGTTGTCACTTCGACTCTGTAAACAAGGTTGAAGACATGTCATTACTACGAGCACATTTGCTGTGGAGTTGAAACGGCTACAAAACACGTCCCATTGACCGGGCAAATACCAGACGATAAAACTACATATTATCAACCTACACAGAATCCTGACCTTATCTCAAACTCTTACGATTTTTCTCGGCTACATAACAAAAGTGTAAAAATGTAAGTACTTGTATATCTATTTATATCACAGAGGTACACCATACCTTAAGTAATGTCCGTTGCTAACGTGATTATCACCGACTTCCTACCGTATTAACATGCATTAAAGAAATATTTAAACAAACCAAATACAGCATGGAGCGATTCCAACAAGCCTGTCTCTATCACTTTTCCGTTATAGATAATATTGCAATACATTAAAAACACAGAGGATATTTATTATATTGATCACATCAACAATGCGATAAATGTAAATCTACATTTTAGCTAATCTTGTAGTTTCTTAGTCGCTTCCTATGCTTCAACTTTTATGTCCTTACTATCACTGACGAGTCCTGGAAGGACAAAACAGCTGTATGATGCAGTTTAATTCATGGTTTGGCTCTACTGTATCTCTCTCTAAATTATGAAAAGGTGCTATTCACTTGTGGGTCTTTTGTACAATCTTTAGTGTCTTTTGTACAATCTTTCGTGTCTTTTAAACAATCTGTAGTGTCTTATGTACGATCTTTAGTGTGTTTTGTACAATCTATGGTGTCTTTTGTACAATCTTTAGTGTCTTTTGTACAATCTTTAGTGTCTTTTGTACAATCTTTAGGGGTTTTTTGTACAATCTATGGTGTCTTTTGTAAAATCTCTAGTGTTTTTTGTACGATCTTTAGTGTCTTTTGTACAATATGTAGTGTCTTTTTTGTACAATATGTATTGTCTTTTGTACAATATGTATTGTCTTTTGTACAATCGCTAGTGTCTTTTGTACAATCTCTAGTGTTTTTTTGTACGATCTTTAGTGTCTTTTTGTACAATATGTAGTGTCTGTTTGTACAATATGTAGTGTCTTTTTGTACAATATGTCTTTTTGTACAATATGTAGTGTCTGTTTGTACAATATGTAGTGTCTTTTTGTACAATATGTATGGTCTTTTGTACAATATGTAGTGTCTTTTGTACAATCGCTAGTGTCTTTTGTACAATCTCTAGTGTTTTTTGTGCAATCTGTAGTGTCTTTTTTGTACAATATGTAGTGTCTGTTTGTACAATATGTAGTGTCTTTTGTTAAATCTATGGTGTCTTTTGTACAATATGTAGTGTCTTTTGCGCTAAAATATTGTGTTAATTGCTTTACATGTATGTTGATTATATAGTAATTACTCGAGATATATAATTAATATGCTAAAAGTGAAAATGCGCAAACAATTTGATAACGCCAATTTAACTACAGTATCACTTCCTTATTTTTTAAAAAAATATCATCACCTCGGTTGGTACGAAATCCTTATATTATATAACTCTTTTGAATTCGTCTTGACAATGACGTTATGATGTGTTGACGTACATGTAATAATAGGAACTATACATATAATTGACCAATTAAGACTCCTTAACCAACACGTATAATTCAACGCGGATTAAAAACAAAGTTCGTGACATGAATGTTCCGAAACCGACAACAGGATAATTAGTTGCTGAATTTTAACAGCTGAAAATGTGTGTGTGTTTGAAAAGCATGTTGTTATATTCATTGTTCAGATCTTCCAAACAAACTCGATGATAAGTATTCACCGGAATATTGAAAGTTTGACATTTACCGGACACCGTTACTTGCAGTTTATATTGAGATGCAAACATATTTATGAGGATTGTAAATATTATTACAAATCATTATAATCACAACTTTAATAATTATGATAGTAGTGATTAATGGTTCAAATGTGACATGGCGCAAATGCATATCATGCACGTGCGATACACACATATAAGGAAACTATTCTAATGCCGATCTAATGAAAGGGAGAATTGGAAAGAAAGCCGATGAACATGCCTTATTCGACAGTGTTTCTTTTTAAACTCAGCTTCATTATTCAAGTGGGGACGTTTCCTCGTTTCCTCGTTTGATAGTTAAGGTCAAAATTTACAAACAGGAAAATGTCAAAATTTGCCAACTTGATTATTTTTAGCGAGAATATAAATCTTGTACTTATGTCCATATTTCAGTCTGACTTTTATATTACCGTTGTGTATAAATAGTTGTTCGTGTTCACATAGTGGTGTTTCACAGGCACTTGTAAACACTGAAGCCTCCGAGGCTTTTCGTCGGCCAATCCTTCCACAGGTGGCATAAACACAGGTGTATCCGAGGTTACTTAGGTACGAATCAACGTCATAAGTATGTCTTTTAAATATATACAACGAAGAAAACTATCAAAACTTGAATTTTAAAGATATATTTTACAGATAAATAAAGGTACGAGTAAGTATAATAATTACGTTACATTAAAATGTGATTTACATAATTCTATATCTACATGACAGCACTTCTTTTATGATGTATGTTGCTAAGGAAATAAAACATTTAAGAAATTTAACAGTTCTCATACCAGTAATCTACAATGGTGTATGAATTTGAGGGATAAGTATGCAAACATCACCAATAAAACAATTATAACTTAGTTTGTTGTTTTAAACAGGCAGTCATCTTATGATGAAGGAAAAAACGTGTAAAAATGGCGTTGAAACGAAATCGATAAAACTGTAACAAATTATGAAAAATGGAAGAATCTTCAGCTTTGCACCTATTGAAGGAACCGCACCATAATTAGCATTTACAAACTGTGATATGTAGATCGGGTCTAAGCCTCACATTGTTCTCAAAAAGCGAGCTGAGGCATGAAACAGAAATACTAACAAATATAAAGACAATCATATTTCCTTTGTCTTCGTCCTCAATGCTGGCTTAATCGTTGATTATGCAGTCTTTATGATTGTCCTTTAAACAGACAAAATGTAGCCGGTAGGTTACATAACTCATTATCATATTGCTATCTGGGTAATTATATTTCTTCTGAGTTACGTGACGTGAAAGTAAAATCACACATGCTAAATGTTAAGTAAACATGACAACTATTTTACACTTAAAATTCCTATGTTTGAACCACTTGACAGAAATATGTATCTATAATTACTAGTCTGCCGTTAAATGGAAGACGTAATAATATATTTGCTATGTCAGTGTGATTGCTTTCACACATGAAGAAATGGAAACACAAACTGTAAAATACATTTGTGTTGCATCCTTTTTGGGGGCATACATACCAATACATAATTATATAAATCATTACTAAGCTCGAAAAAAAACAATTATCAGCACCTGCATGATGAATTATGATAACTACATGTACTTCGTCATAGAATGTCAAATGATTAAGTGCCAACAATTTTTTTACATATTAAGATGCATTGTATTACTGATATAAGTCAGTAAAGCTGTTTATAGTTCATCCAGTTGATGAGTAATTGGATATTATTATCAATATACATACCTTTTAAGTGGTAGATTCTTTATCTATCACGGTTAGTCATCTGTGAGTGATGTTTACATTCAGTTCTAGAAGTGCAAACATAACACAATGTTAAAACATCAGTACCGTAACAAATCAATATTTCGAATATTTGGCAACAACCTATATGTGAAAACCAATTTCATTTTGCAAAGAAAATATCACTTTTCGTCGCGATTAAATAAAATTTCCTTTCAAAGAAAATTTCCTTTAAAAGAAAAATGTTAGATATGTACTTGTATCTATTCAGCCTCTACTTTTTATGCAGAAATATTTCGGTTGAAAGGAACATAAAAATTCGTTTTTATATACTAGGTTTTCCTTTACCTTTAATACGTCTAACATTCCATGGTGTTCCATAGTGAACCTTTGTCCATAGTTTGGGCTATGTAGGCTCTCTATCAGGCATCTGTTCTACTTTCGGTTTATGACCTCATTTAATGTCATTAACTGTCATGAAGCAAGCCGCGCTTGCGACCTCAGTAAGGTAAAATGACATCAATATCTCTAAATCAGAAATTATTAAAATATGATGTTTACTGTAACTATCCTAGCGTGACTGGTAATATACTGAACTGGACACTTTCCTGTGACATGTTACGAAACACACCGAATGAATCGTGCAAGAAGGATGTAATATCACTATCCATGTAAATATCATAATACATTCAATGCAAACCTTCCTGAATATAACGTTGTATTAGCTGAATGGCCACAAGTCGATACGAAACAATCTTTATTACAAATCTATAGAACAATAAAGCACTGGTAATTGATACGGTGTAATTTCCATTGATTATTTATCCCAGGACGACAAAATTGAGACCAATGCTGTATCACATCACATGCCAGTTCGTAGATATTCCCACGTGTCCTATCGGTGTTATCCACTCCGAAATAATATCCGTGTATCTCTCCGCGTATTTACAAACAGTGTATATTGCAAATATTCACATTGTCCGCGTTTCACCTCGAAAATAATTCCAATATCCTGTCATTATCTCTGATTAATATACCAACTGATTAACCACAGTCGTCATCCTTTTCAAAGAGCACATTTCATTTTCATAACTGTCACTATATAACGATACAAGATTTTCTGTACAAGTATTGCTCTATAGCCCCACTCTATACGTCCTCGACTTAAGTCGCTATCTGTGTAGCCGACTCTGTGGACAATCTATACCGGCACAACATGTAGTACGTACTTCCTCTACAAAATCAACATAAACACAACAAACTTATCCGTGAGTATACACGGTCATATCCCCATGTCGTCCGGTGTGTAACAAACACCACGACTTCACATACAAACCCGTCCCTCGCTTAAAGAGTGTTACTTTGACATTTTTTGTTTTTTTTTGTTAAAAAAAAAACACGACTTCTATGGCTACAAATTAAATGAGGCGAGACGCCCAACATATCCATTTGAGTCCTTTTCCATGATTTTCTCTCCGGTCACTGTGTCAGTGTGTTCACAACGTCAGGCTATACATAAAAACTATATATAACTCGTACACAGCCGCGGTTTCGACAGAATGCTGCTATTTTAGGCATATTTCTGTTACTAGGATAAACTTGCACCGTAAGCGTGGCTTTGTGCTCACACGTTTCGCCCTAGGATGAGATTTCCGCATGAACAATTTTGCGGTTCATGTATACTTGAGTTGTTTTTGGCAACTGATCTGCAGTCATGCGTGTCGACAACTAACATATAATGTTTATATGAC
This sequence comes from Ylistrum balloti, assembly GCF_031769215.1. NCBI lineage: Eukaryota > Metazoa > Mollusca > Bivalvia > Pectinida > Pectinidae > Ylistrum > Ylistrum balloti. The sequence goes on along the minus strand of NW_026782226.1, from coordinate 170,158 downwards.
TATTACTTTTCATACTTGTGTGCATTCAATTATTATATAGATTACAATGTGTCTATGTCAGGAAGTAGACAAACGGAACTGACCTCTGTAAACTGAACAGAAGAATAACCGGTACTTATTTGTCATGCGTTCTCATCATGGCGCCTTTGCCATCCAAACCAAATGTTCTGTTTACCAACAATAACTAAGCTGTTTTATCGACATACCCTCATTGTTCCTTTTATGTTCATAAATAATTAGCAAATGTAAACAAATGATCAAAATCAATCTGAAATATTTTAGTAATTGGTGTCTACATAAAGGCACGATCGATACATCAATGCTGAATCGATGTTGCTTTAACCTCGTGATTGGACCAAGGATTGGTCGAATACACGACTCAGTCTTGTTACAGTGGTACGCAAAATTATTTATTGTTTTCACGTTATACAAGTCATGGAATAACAAAACTTATATCCCGCTTTTATTAGAATCAATACCATGCCAAAGGAAAAGTGTATATCAATCCGATGGATTTGGATGTCTTGAAAGGAGTCCGATGAGAAACATATATGAAGGAGGTATTTGCGTTATGTTTACAAACGTTCCAGTTGGATAATCTGAAGTGTTTTAAAATTGTTGGGTCAGCGGGAACAAACACTGTTTTGCGTCTTTGATTTGAAACCACTGTCTGAAGATTGAGGATTACCAGTTTGTATGTCCAGGGTCAACGGTAATCATTTGTGTAAACATTAGAAGAGAAAAGACTTAAAGTGGAAGCTAGTCTGATAACATTTTGTGATCGAAAACCGAGCCACCAACGGAGAGTAGGCTTAATGATTTGGAGTGATTATAACTGTTACGTCGTTTTGATCGTTCCATTTATAACCATATTGATTGCTTGATGTTATTCATATGAATTAAACGTCGCTTTAATATTATTCTCACTGGTAAATGCTTTAAAGAGAGCCAATGTTGTGAACAGGTCTAATTACACCGTGCATATCGATTCTCTTCTATTCAAATATCAGGTTTAGTTTTTTTACTCGTTAAAGAATGTCAAACTCGTCTTCACAATGAACATGGAAGTCAATTTCAGTGATATTCAATTTTCGTTATTGTTTACACTCGTTAAAACTAACATGATTTGACTTAAACGTGTATTCACCTATAACATTACTAAATTTAACCATCTGTGAAAATGATAAGGTGTTATGGTGTAGAGTGTTCAATACCAATTATGAAAATGTGAGTTTTTTTTTTAAATGATTCTTATACGTTGAGGTTATTTAAAAAAAGTTTATTAAGTATTTCCGAAATATACATAAACAAGAATCCACGTGGTTGTCTATAAAGAAAGTAGATATACACCATATTATTCTTTTTTCATCATTTTATTATTTTTATATTAAATTATGATGTTATTTACGTCATTCAGTTGATACTTCTAAAAGGGATTTGTTAAGATAACCATGCATTCAATATCAAGACCCTGAAACGTGTCTGTATATACAATTATTTACACAAATTGGACATTCCTGTATTCTACATATATCTACCATTCCAAATGTTTAATGTTACAGACTCCCGTATATCCGGTAAGTGATAAAAGATTGATCGGACTATAAATCTGACATGTCACTATACACATCAGTGGTAATCTGAAATGCTAACAAGATCACAGACAACCTTTTTCTATTAATATTCAAGTGTCTTGTTTGTTTATTGTCTAAGTGGAAATGTTTTATCAACTTATCATGTTACCGACTTAAGAGGTTTCTTGTTCTGCCCTTGTAAAAGGAATTTAACACAAGTGAAATGTTTTTGTGGCTCTGTTTTCAACTATTGTGTTGTTTATGAGTTTTGTTTTTGTTTGTTTGTTTGTTTTTTTATATCCTGAATATGAGGTCGCAAACCATATCTCACAGAAATTAGATAAGTCTCTTTGGTTACCACATCATATTATAAACAGTAAACCAATATGATTTAGCTATTGTGAGGTTTTAAAACCCTTTGTGCACAAACAAAACCATAGGGGAATTCAACATTTGAATGCTTCTTCACAACAAGCTGAATGTAAATAAACTTTAATGCACGTGTGAATTCCTTTAGCGTTGTTTGCAATATAGTATAATATATTGCATTTTTTATTGTTAAGATTGGGGAATTTATTCAGTGAAATTTGGTTCTCTGGAATTGGCGTTTCCTAGATTTATTTGTTTTTTTTTTATTGGGAATCCACGCGAAAGGAGGTCCATAATTCTGTACCCAGATGCCACTGATGGTGACACCATATGGTATACATTTATAAGTCATTTATGCATTTGTTACTTACACAACGTCGTCACAAGGATAGCCAAATTCACTGCGTCAGAACTCTGACATTCATCGTAGCACAATCAAGTCGGCTTCAGTTCCGCTCTGTCACAAGGAGGCTTACGTAAACATATTACAGCCTATGAAAAACACAACACATATGCTCCAACCCAACAATAGGCGGGTCTGGTTGTTGACAGGACGTTAAACGAAATTTAATAAAACCAAACCGTCTGTAAGATAACGCTCAACAGTTGAAAGAGTCATGTAGACAAAAAACTGTCACCATCCAGTCATTATAACCACTCTATACTGGGCAAAATCCTTACAGGCACTTTACGTAAAGACACGGCAAACGATGCTCAATCAACTTAGCACAAACTGTAAATCGATGCCACTAAAACAAAGCTGATTTTAGTCCGTTCCTCTTGGTTGTTTTATTTGGTAGACGACAGAGTGTGACATCATTTAATAACCTATATAACATCTAACGCAAAATGAATAATTTACATATACTTGTCATGACCTAGCATTTATATTAACAAGACAAGTCAATTATAAACGTGTACCTTTCTGGGCAAAACGTATTCCTCAGAAAACAGAAATATTTATCATATTGTTGTAATTAACATATTTTGACAACGTCATAACTTGCTTGTCTGGTTATAAATGTTTAGTAGGTACCATTAATAGCACGCGTCAGGGGGCCCGTTTGTTATAGTGTCATTTATCAACTAGGGGGAGATACAATTGTAACTCTAATGTTGTATTTTTAGCCAGAAATCGGATATTTCCATTCTGGGATAAATTACATCTTCACACTTGAGCTCGAAATTTTCTCCTCGGTTTCTTTTCTACCAATTAAAACAATTTAGTATTGAATTTGTTTTAAAGGTTGTTATATATACAACTTATTATGTATTGTATTTACCAGAAACCAGTAGAATTTATTAATATGGACTTGTATACATTAATGAAAAAAAAAGGTAACTGTTTTCCTGGTTAAGGAAATTGTCCATCTCCAGCAAATGTTCATGTACGTGTTGTGTTTTCCTAGTACATCAATTTTAAACCTCATCTGTTATCGAAAACATCTCCTATGTGAAACACGAATCTCTGGACCCATTTTTATCTTGCAATAATGGATACTAAAATATACATTAGAGTTGTTTTAACGTTATGCTATCAAATTCTCTAAACCTAGACCAAAACCCTAATGTAAATATGTAGAAACATTGCGTGCTGAAAAATGAATCCATATTATGTTTGTTGACACTCTAGACGCCGTCGCCTGGTATAATCAATACTGAAGCATATAGGAAACAAAGTTTGCGTATTTTACACCGTCAGTGAAATAACAAGAACCAACATACGAATCCTGTGCTACATATAAGATGGCAATATTGTCTGATCTACTCGTTGTTAATGTACACTTGTCACGAAAACAACAGCCATTGCTATTTTCGACGTCCACTAGGAGTGTTTTACGTAAGACCCTAATGTTCGTTATATTAGTTATTGACCAACAGAGACCAATATCAGAAAAAGTTAGGGAATAGACTTAGAATAAATCTAAGAAGTGCAATCTAGATCAGAATATATATAATATATGTGTTGTAGTAATGCTGTGTCAACAAAATTCGGGAATAAACGGTTTTTATGCAGTCTAAAAGCATGACTACAACTGCAAACTCTACCATCGTTTCTGTTTATATTTAATTAAAACGCGTTAGGCTATTTGACATCAAGTTTCTTAATCAACTCGAAATCATTTGATTCCAAATCAATTAAATGTCCCTGTTGTTTTCGTCGTAACAGCATTGCCTATTTTCTATATCATAGTCAAATCTAACGTTTCAATTCTCATTTATTCTTCGGTAAACAATGATTAAATCTTGCATACGACAAAGATGATCATCGACGACCTACGAATCTCATACCTATGATTCCCTTACTAGTCACATTTTCATGACTGGGGACATCAACATACACTTGTTATGGCAGCGGTTAAATATCGGTTCTTATGTCCTAAATAATTTCCTCGTAAATGTTTCTGGACATATAGGGGGAAATGAATGACAACTCTCAATGTATTCATTGCAATCTATCACATAGGACTAAGACCACAATTAAATACTTCCGGGTTCAGTACCCACGAATGAAGTCCCTAAAAATGTATAAATATTAGCGAAAAATATAATCCTGTTTTCACCTTTACCCCTAACCCGGATGTATATAATTGACGTTGGTGACACACATGGAGGCATATCTCCAGAAAATGCCCAACATGATGGGTTGAAACTTTTACATTTTGCTTATCAGATGTTGATCTTGGCCAGGTGAAATGGAAATTTGCAGATGAAACTTTGGGACTAAGGTATGAATTTTAATGTTACGATGAAACATATAGTGAAATTAATTGTGGTCTTAGTCCATAGTCTTGGTTCACTGAAAGTTGAAATGTAGACGCGACTTATTTTGGATTTAGGTACGCTGACCCTGTATGCCATATTTTAAATCACGAAGATATAATTTGAGTTTAGTTTGTATCGTCTAAGATCCAACTGAAATATATAAGCACCGTGAAATTTAATTTGAAGATTTTAGGGTTTAGGATTAATTAAAAACAGTCACAGCAAGTTTAAGACTGATAGATTATTTTGTTGTACCTCGAACGTTAGAGCAACCAGGGTTTGGAGACCGATTGAACGTCAAACGTTACATACGTACAGGTATAGAATCACCGAAAGATCCCATGATATTTCCTTCAATATCAATACCCATTGAGAGATACCTTTCGGGCCAAGGAAATGATTTGATACCAGCTATAATGATTTGTTGCGTACTTGTTGTAAGTTTTAAATAGGAAAAACTGAATCGCTGATTTCAGATCTAACGAATGATGTAACCGGACGATATGATCACGCAGTATCTGTTTTTTTCAACATCCGTTAATGACTTTTGAATCAGGCAGTATCAGTAATAACCTTTCACCTCAATAACGTAATACATTTTGTTTCATTTTTTAAAAATTTTAAACAACTGAAATATAAACACTAATTATAATCACTCACATGTTTTAATGGTATGAAAAACGGATGTATGTAATATTATGATAATGCAACATTGATCTATACACATTGACTATCAATTCCATAAAAAGGCCCACACAAGACAGGTCCTGCATTTATATATTTTAATCGCTCTTTAAATTGGATTTCATTATCAAAGATTTCTGGCATTCAAGTTCATTTATCCATATAACACAGCCATACTTATATCACATGCATCAAATACTTAATTAAATACATAAATCATATCTCATGCACATCAAAGGGCCAGTTCCAACCACAAACCCTAATATCGGCCCGAGGGGCCGGGGTCCCAAGGGTTGATATGTGTCGAGATTTGATATGGGACAAGGTGAAGAGATATACGTATGTGTCAATAAAAAGTAATGAGACTAATCATTATATACTAAAAAACATAAATCTTGTGTTTCGATAGGTGACTCGTGATTTGGAATTAGTTGTACCGTAATGTAAGATATCGTATATCGTGCGGGGTCGAAGAGAAAACAAGGACAATAAGACCAAGTGTTCCGGAATAGTAAACGTATTCCGATTCATCGACGACACCATCGATGTCTGAAACTACGTGAAAATGATAAGTGATGATTACTGAACATGTTTCATGTGTCATTATGGCACAGTCTATGTACGGCTAATGACATGTCCAATAACCTATTAGCCGAACAACGTTTGATTACTGATATATATTGATACATAAACGAAATGATGTGAACGAATAACTGGTGACAACTTAAGTTATATATTATTCATATCTATAGATACATCAGTTTGACCTTTGGAATGAATAAACACGTATTATTACGAATTCCTAGAGAGAACAAAAAAAAAAAAAAAAAATCACACAAAAATAAAAAAAAAAAAAAAAAAAAAAAAAAAAAAAAAAAAAAAAAAAAAAAAAAAAAAAAAAAAAAAAAAAGCATAATAAACATATGCAAATAAAAATTCGTTCGTTAGCAAAGGGTACAGTGCGAATATGGTTGACATAGTTTATATTATGCTCAGATATGAACTTTTCTTTACGAATTATAAACAATTGATTTACATTAATCTATACATCAATACAATATGTATGTCTTAATGATACAATAATCTTGAAATATTTACATTAAAAAAAGCCCAAAAAACCAAAAAAGTACAAATCTCATATTCATTTGACTGTTATGTGAACCAATGAAATTCGCTTTCTGTCGATTCCAGTAAGTATATGTATTCATGGTATGGTTCATGTATTAACATGCAATATAATAAGCAAATGCATTATACCATATCCAATATAAACTGCATTAATTATATCACAGTCATGTGTCAATATGATTACAAGGACAAATAACTACAATGACGCCATTCTGATCGATTTTACACAACACCAATACGGTCGTTACTGCCATAATAATAAATCTTTTCTTTTAATAAGGTAAAATTCGGACAGGCATTATTCTGCAGCAAAAGTTCCACGAATATCAAAGTGTTCGACGAGCATGAAGAACCTTGAAATTACTTTCACTGATACATAAATCGAAATGTACATCAAATGACTAGTAGAAGTTTTGAAAATTGATGCATTTGGTCGCGAAATCGTAAAATAGGATTCTAAATCATCGCGAAATCATTTGATTCCAAATCAATTAAATGTCCCTGTTGTTTTCGTCGTAACAGCATTGCCTATTTTCTATATCATAGTCAAATCTAACGTTTCAATTCTCATTTATTCTTCGGTAAACAATGATTAAATCTTGCATACGACAAAGATGACCATCTACGACCTACGAATCTCATACCTATGATTCCCTTACTAGTCACATTTTCATGACTGGGGACATCACCATACACTTGTCAGTTATGGCAGCGGTTAAATATCGGTTCTTGTGTCCTAAATAATTTTCTCGTAAATGTTTCTGGACATATAGGGGGAAATGAATGACAACTCTCAATGTATTCATTGCAATCTATCACATAGGACTAGGACCACAATTAAATACTTCCGGGTTCAGTACCCACGAATGAAGTCCCTAAAAATGTATGTATATTAGGGAAAAATATAATATGCCTCTTTGAATTCGATGTTTGCCTATAAATTTGATGTAGATGTGTTATAAAGATGATAATCTAACTATCAGTGTGTAAATCATTCATATTGAACATGTATTTTGTGCTGCAGGATCCGATGTATAACGTCCTGATTTCACCTTTACCCCTAACCCGGATGTATATAATTGACGTTGATGACACACATGGAGGTATATCTCCAGAAAATGCCCAACATGATGGGTTGAAACTTTTACATTTTGCTTATCAGATGTTGATCTTGGCCAGGTGAAATGGAAATTTGCAGATGAAACTTTGGGACTTAGTTATGAATTTTAATGTTACAATGAAACATATAGTGAAATTAATTGTGGTCTTAGTCCATAGTCTTGGTTCACTGAAAGTTGAAATGTAGACGAGACTTATTTTGGATTTCGGTACGCTGACCCTGTATGCCATATTTTAAATCACGAAGATATAATTTGAGTTTAGTTTGTATCGTCTAAGATCCAACTGAAATATATAAGCACCGTGAAATTTAATTTGAAGATTTTAGGGTTTAGGATTAATTAAAAACAGTCACAGCAAGTTTAAGACTGATAGATTATTTTGTTGTACCTCGAACGTTAGAGCAACCAGGGTTCGGAGACCGATTGAACGTCAAACGTTACATACGTACAGGTATAGAATCACCGAAAGATCACATGATATTTCCTTCAATATCAATACCCATTGAGAGATACCTTTCGGGCCAAGGAAATGATTTGATACCAGCTATAATGATTTGTTGCGTACTTGTTGTAAGTTTTAAATAGGAAAAACTGAATCGCTGATTTCAGATCAAACGAATGATGTAACCGGACGATATGATCACGCAGTATCTGTTTTTTTCAACATCCGTTAATGAGTTTTGAATCAGGCAGTATCAGTAATAACCTTTCACCTCAATAACGTAATACATTTTGTTTCATTTTTTAAAAATTTTAAACAACTGAAATATAAACACTAATTATAATCACTCTCATGTTTTAATGGTATGAAAAACGGATGTATGTAATATTATGATAATGCAACATTGATCTATACACATTGACTATCAATTCCATAAAAAGGCCCACACAAGACAGGTCCTGCATTTATATATTTTAATCGCTCTTTAAATTGGATTTCATTATCAAAGATTTCTGGCATTCAAGTTCATTTATCCATATAACACAGCCATACTTATATCACATGCATCAAATACTTAATTAAATACATAAATCATATCTCATGCACATCAAAGGGCCAGTTCCAACCACAAACCCTAATATCGGCCCGAGGGGCCGGGGTCCCAAGGGTTGATATGTGTCGAGATTTGATATGGGACAAGGTGAAGAGATATACGTATGTGTCAATAAAAAGTAATGAGACTAATCATTATATACTAAAAAACATAAATCTTGTGTTTCGATAGGTGACTCGTGATTTGGAATTAGTTGTACCGTAATGTAAGATATCGTATATCGTGCGGGGTCGAAGAGAAAACAAGGACAATAAGACCAAGTGTTCCGGAATAGTAAACGTATTCCGATTCATCGACGACACCATCGATGTCTGAAACTACGTGAAAATGATAAGTGATGATTACTGAACATGTTTCATGTGTCATTATGGCACAGTCTATGTACGGCTAATGACATGTCCAATAACCTATTAGCCGAACAACGTTTGATTACTGATATATATTGATACATAAACGAAATGATGTGAACGAATAACTGGTGACAACTTAAGTTATATATTATTCATATCTATAGATACATCAGTTTGACCTTTGGAATGAATAAACACGTATTATTACGAATTCCTAGAGAGAACAAAAAAAAAAAAAAAAAAAAAAAAAAAAATAAAAAAAAAAAAAAAAAAAAAAAAAAAAAAAAAAAAAAAAAAAAAAAAAAAAAAAAAAAAAAAAAAAAAAAAAATATGTTTTATATCTATTTACTTTGTTGTCTTTTAGTGTAAATTCATATACATAAAAGTGCACAGCAAAGCCATTTGAGTTAGCTCCCTTTGCATAATAAACATATGCAAATAAAAATTCGTTCGTTAGCAAAGGGTACAGTGCGAATATGGTTGACATAGTTTATATTATGCTCAGATATGAACTTTTCTTTACGAATTATAAACAATTGATTTACATTAATCTATACATCAATACAATATGTATGTCTTAATGATACAATAATCTTGAAATATTTACATTAAAAAAAGCCCAAAAAACCAAAAAAGTACAAATCTCATATTCATTTGACTGTTATGTGAACCAATGAAATTCGCTTTCTGTCGATTCCAGTAAGTATATGTATTCATGGTATGGTTCATGTATTAACATGCAATATAATAAGCAAATGCATTATACCATATCCAATATAAACTGCATTAATTATATCACAGTCATGTGTCAATATGATTACAAGGACAAATAACTACAATGACGCCATTCTGATCGATTTTACACAACACCAATACGGTCGTTACTGCCATAATAATAAATCTTTTCTTTTAATAAGGTAAAATTCGGACAGGCATTATTCTGCAGCAAAAGTTCCACGAATATCAAAGTGTTCGACGAGCATGAAGAACCTTGAAATTACTTTCACTGATACATAAATCGAAATGTACATCAAATGACTAGTAGAAGTTTTGAAAATTGATGCATTTGGTCGCGAAATCGTAAAATAGGATTCTAAATCATTGCGAAATCATTTGATTCCAAATCAATTAAATGTCCCTGTTGTTTTCGTCGTAACAGCATTGCCTATTTTCTATATCATAGTCAAATCTAACGTTTCAATTCTCATTTATTCTTCGGTAAACAATGATTAAATCTTGCATACGACAAAGATGACCATCTACGACCTACGAATCTCATACCTATGATTCCCTTACTAGTCACATTTTCATGACTGGGGACATCACCATACACTTGTCAGTTATGGCAGCGGTTAAATATCGGTTCTTGTGTCCTAAATAATTTTCTCGTAAATGTTTCTGGACATATAGGGGGAAATGAATGACAACTCTCAATGTATTCATTGCAATCTATCACATAGGACTAGGACCACAATTAAATACTTCCGGGTTCAGTACCCACGAATGAAGTCCCTAAAAATGTATGTATATTAGGGAAAAATATAATATGCCTCTTTGAATTCGATGTTTGCCTATAAATTTGATGTAGATGTGTTATAAAGATGATAATCTAACTATCAGTGTGTAAATCATTCATATTGAACATGTATTTTGTGCTGCAGGATCCGATGTATAACGTCCTGATTTCACCTTTACCCCTAACCCGGATGTATATAATTGACGTTGATGACACACATGGAGGTATATCTCCAGAAAATGCCCAACATGATGGGTTGAAACTTTTACATTTTGCTTATCAGATGTTGATCTTGGCCAGGTGAAATGGAAATTTGCAGATGAAACTTTGGGACTTAGTTATGAATTTTAATGTTACAATGAAACATATAGTGAAATTAATTGTGGTCTTAGTCCATAGTCTTGGTTCACTGAAAGTTGAAATGTAGACGCGACTTATTTTGGATTCCGGTACGCTGACCCTGTATGCCATATTTTATAAATCACGAAGATATAATTTGAGTTTAGTTTGTATCGTCTAAGATCCAACTGAAATATATTAGCACCGTGAAATTTAATTTGAAGATTTTAGGGTTTAGGATTAATTAAAAACAGTCACAGCAAGTTTAAGACTGATAGATTATTTTGTTGTACCTCGAACGTTAGAGCAACCAGGGTTCGGAGACCGATTGAACGTCAAACGTTACATACGTACAGGTATAGAATCACCGAAAGATCACATGATATTTCCTTCAATATCAATACCCATTGAGAGATACCTTTCGGGCCAAGGAAATGATTTGATACCAGCTATAATGATTTGTTGCGTACTTGTTGTAAGCTTTAAATAGGAAAAACTGAATCGCTGATTTCAGATCTAACGAATGATGTAACCGGACGATATGATCACGCAGTATCTGTTTTTTTTCAACATCCGTTAATGACTTTTGAATCAGGCAGTATCAGTAATAACCTTTCCCCTCAATAACGTAATACATTTTGTTTCATTTTTTAAAAATTTTAAACAACTGAAATATAAACACTAATTATAATCACTCTCATGTTTTAATGGTATGAAAAACGGATGTATGTAATATTATGATAATGCAACAGTGATCTATACACATTGACTATCAATTCCATAAAAAGGCCCACACAAGACAGGTCTTGCATTTATATATTTTAATCGCTCTTTAAATTGGATTTCATTATCAAAGATTTCTGGCATTCAAGTTCATTTATCCATAAAACACAGCCATACTTATATCACATGCATCAAATACTTAATTAAATACATAAATCATATCTCATGCACATCAAAGGGCCAGTTCCAACCACAAACCCTAATATCGGCCCGAGGGGCCGGGGTCCCAAGGGTTGATATGTGTCGAGATTTGATATGGGACAAGGTGAAGAGATATACGTATGTGTCAATAAAAAGTAATGAGACTAATCATTATATACTAAAAAACATAAATCTTGTGTTTCGATAGGTGACTCGTGATTTGGAATTAGTTGTACCGTAATGTAAGATATCGTATATCGTGCGGGGTCGAAGAGAAAACAAGGACAATAAGACCAAGTGTTCCGGAATAGTAAACGTATTCCGATTCATCGACGACACCATCGATGTCTGAAACTACGTGAAAATGATAAGTGATGATTACTGAACATGTTTCATGTGTCATTATGGCACAGTCTATGTACGGCTAATGACATGTCCAATAACCTATTAGCCGAACAACGTTTGATTACTGATATATATTGATACATAAACGAAATGATGTGAACGAATAACTGGTGACAACTTAAGTTATATATTATTCATATCTATAGATACATCAGTTTGACCTTTGGAATGAATAAACACGTATTATTACGAATTCCTAGAGAGAACAAAAAAAAAAAAAAAAAATCACACAAAAATAAAAAAAAAAAAAAAAAAATCAAAAAAATAAAAAAAAAAAAAAAAATCAGGCAAGTAAAGACGAATTTGTTAAAATAGTTTGCCTTAATAAGATATTGTTATCATTGCAATGTATTGTTTCGTCTTATGACAATAACATAGTTTTACAACCAATATGTTTTATATCTATTTACTTTGTTGTCTTTTAGTGTAAATTCATATACATAAAAGTGCACAGCAAAGCCATTTGAGTTAGCTCCCTTTGCATAATAAACATATGCAAATAAAAATTCGTTCGTTAGCAAAGGGTACAGTGCGAATATGGTTGACATAGTTTATATTATGCTCAGATATGAACTTTTCTTTACGAATTATAAACAATTGATTTACATTAATCTATACATCAATACAATATGTATGTCTTAATGATACAATAATCTTGAAATATTTACATTAAAAAAAGCCCAAAAAACCAAAAAAGTACAAATCTCATATTCATTTGACTGTTATGTGAACCAATGAAATTCGCTTTCTGTCGATTCCAGTAAGTATATGTATTCATGGTATGGTTCATGTATTAACATGCAATATAATAAGCAAATGCATTATACCATATCCAATATAAACTGCATTAATTATATCACAGTCATGTGTCAATATGATTACAAGGACAAATAACTACAATGACGCCATTCTGATCGATTTTACACAACACCAATACGGTCGTTACTGCCATAATAATAAATCTTTTCTTTTAATAAGGTAAAATTCGGACAGGCATTATTCTGCAGCAAAAGTTCCACGAATATCAAAGTGTTCGACGAGCATGAAGAACCTTGAAATTACTTTCACTGATACATAAATCGAAATGTACATCAAATGACTAGTAGAAGTTTTGAAAATTGATGCATTTGGTCGCGAAATCGTAAAATAGGATTCTAAATCATCGCGAAATCATTTGATTCCAAATCAATTAAATGTCCCTGTTGTTTTCGTCGTAACAGCATTGCCTATTTTCTATATCATAGTCAAATCTAACGTTTCAATTCTCATTTATTCTTCGGTAAACAATGATTAAATCTTGCATACGACAAAGATGACCATCTACGACCTACGAATCTCATACCTATGATTCCCTTACTAGTCACATTTTCATGACTGGGGACATCACCATACACTTGTCAGTTATGGCAGCGGTTAAATATCGGTTCTTGTGTCCTAAATAATTTTCTCGTAAATGTTTCTGGACATATAGGGGGAAATGAATGACAACTCTCAATGTATTCATTGCAATCTATCACATAGGACTAGGACCACAATTAAATACTTCCGGGTTCAGTACCCACGAATGAAGTCCCTAAAAATGTATGTATATTAGGGAAAAATATAATATGCCTCTTTGAATTCGATGTTTGCCTATAAATTTGATGTAGATGTGTTATAAAGATGATAATCTAACTATCAGTGTGTAAATCATTCATATTGAACATGTATTTTGTGCTGCAGGATCCGATGTATAACGTCCTGATTTCACCTTTACCCCTAACCCGGATGTATATAATTGACGTTGATGACACACATGGAGGTATATCTCCAGAAAATGCCCAACATGATGGGTTGAAACTTTTACATTTTGCTTATCAGATGTTGATCTTGGCCAGGTGAAATGGAAATTTGCAGATGAAACTTTGGGACTTAGTTATGAATTTTAATGTTACAATGAAACATATAGTGAAATTAATTGTGGTCTTAGTCCATAGTCTTGGTTCACTGAAAGTTGAAATGTAGACGCGACTTATTTTGGATTTCGGTACGCTGACCCTGTATGCCATATTTTATAAATCACGAAGATATAATTTGAGTTTAGTTTGTATCGTCTAAGATCCAACTGAAATATATTAGCACCGTGAAATTTAATTTGAAGATTTTAGGGTTTAGGATTAATTAAAAACAGTCACAGCAAGTTTAAGACTGATAGATTATTTTGTTGTACCTCGAACGTTAGAGCAACCAGGGTTCGGAGACCGATTGAACGTCAAACGTTACATACGTACAGGTATAGAATCACCGAAAGATCACATGATATTTCCTTCAATATCAATACCCATTGAGAGATACCTTTCGGGCCAAGGAAATGATTTGATACCAGCTATAATGATTTGTTGCGTACTTGTTGTAAGCTTTAAATAGGAAAAACTGAATCGCTGATTTCAGATCTAACGAATGATGTAACCGGACGATATGATCACGCAGTATCTGTTTTTTTCAACATCCGTTAATGACTTTTGAATCAGGCAGTATCAGTAATAACCTTTCCCCTCAATAACGTAATACATTTTGTTTCATTTTTTAAAAATTTTAAACAACTGAAATATAAACACTAATTATAATCACTCTCATGTTTTAATGGTATGAAAAACGGATGTATGTAATATTATGATAATGCAACAGTGATCTATACACATTGACTATCAATTCCATAAAAAGGCCCACACAAGACAGGTCTTGCATTTATATATTTTAATCGCTCTTTAAATTGGATTTCATTATCAAAGATTTCTGGCATTCAAGTTCATTTATCCATAAAACACAGCCATACTTATATCACATGCATCAAATACTTAATTAAATACATAAATCATATCTCATGCACATCAAAGGGCCAGTTCCAACCACAAACCCTAATATCGGCCCGAGGGGCCGGGGTCCCAAGGGTTGATATGTGTCGAGATTTGATATGGGACAAGGTGAAGAGATATACGTATGTGTCAATAAAAAGTAATGAGACTAATCATTATATACTAAAAAACATAAATCTTGTGTTTCGATAGGTGACTCGTGATTTGGAATTAGTTGTACCGTAATGTAAGATATCGTATATCGTGCGGGGTCGAAGAGAAAACAAGGACAATAAGACCAAGTGTTCCGGAATAGTAAACGTATTCCGATTCATCGACGACACCATCGATGTCTGAAACTACGTGAAAATGATAAGTGATGATTACTGAACATGTTTCATGTGTCATTATGGCACAGTCTATATATATCGTACGGCTAATGACATGTCCAATAACCTATTAGCCGAACAACGTTTGATTACTGATATATATTGATACATAAACGAAATGATGTGAACGAATAACTGGTGACAACTTAAGTTATATATTATTCATATCTATAGATACATCAGTTTGACCTTTGGAATGAATAAACACGTATTATTACGAATATATTGATACTAGAGAGAACAAAAAAAAAAATATATTAAATCACAAAAAAAAAAAACACATATCACACAAAAAAAAACACAAAAAAATCAGGCAAGTAAAGACGAATTTGTTAAAATAGTTTGCCTTAATAAGATATTGTTATCATTGCAATGTATTGTTTCGTCTTATGACAATAACATAGTTTTACAACCAATATGTTTATATCTATTTACTTTGTTGTCTTTTAGTGTAAATTCATATACATAAAAGTGCACAGCAAAGCCATTTGAGTTAGCTCCCTTTGCATAATAAACATATGCAAATAAAAATTCGTTCGTTAGCAAAGGGTACAGTGCGAATATGGTTGACATAGTTTATATTATGCTCAGATATGAACTTTTCTTTACGAATTATAAACAATTGATTTACATTAATCTATACATCAATACAATATGTATGTCTTAATGATACAATAATCTTGAAATATTTACATTAAAAAAAGCCCAAAAAACCAAAAAAGTACAAATCTCATATTCATTTGACTGTTATGTGAACCAATGAAATTCGCTTTCTGTCGATTCCAGTAAGTATATGTATTCATGGTATGGTTCATGTATTAACATGCAATATAATAAGCAAATGCATTATACCATATCCAATATAAACTGCATTAATTATATCACAGTCATGTGTCAATATGATTACAAGGACAAATAACTACAATGACGCCATTCTGATCGATTTTACACAACACCAATACGGTCGTTACTGCCATAATAATAAATCTTTTCTTTTAATAAGGTAAAATTCGGACAGGCATTATTCTGCAGCAAAAGTTCCACGAATATCAAAGTGTTCGACGAGCATGAAGAACCTTGAAATTACTTTCACTGATACATAAATCGAAATGTACATCAAATGACTAGTAGAAGTTTTGAAAATTGATGCATTTGGTCGCGAAATCGTAAAATAGGATTCTAAATCATTCATTTGATTCCAAATCAATTAAATGTCCCTGTTGTTTTCGTCGTAACAGCATTGCCTATTTTCTATATCATAGTCAAATCTAACGTTTCAATTCTCATTTATTCTTCGGTAAACAATGATTAAATCTTGCATACGACAAAGATGACCATCTACGACCTACGAATCTCATACCTATGATTCCCTTACTAGTCACATTTTCATGACTGGGGACATCACCATACACTTGTCAGTTATGGCAGCGGTTAAATATCGGTTCTTGTGTCCTAAATAATTTTCTCGTAAATGTTTCTGGACATATAGGGGGAAATGAATGACAACTCTCAATGTATTCATTGCAATCTATCACATAGGACTAGGACCACAATTAAATACTTCCGGGTTCAGTACCCACGAATGAAGTCCCTAAAAATGTATGTATATTAGGGAAAAATATAATATGCCTCTTTGAATTCGATGTTTGCCTATAAATTTGATGTAGATGTGTTATAAAGATGATAATCTAACTATCAGTGTGTAAATCATTCATATTGAACATGTATTTTGTGCTGCAGGATCCGATGTATAACGTCCTGATTTCACCTTTACCCCTAACCCGGATGTATATAATTGACGTTGATGACACACATGGAGGTATATCTCCAGAAAATGCCCAACATGATGGGTTGAAACTTTTACATTTTGCTTATCAGATGTTGATCTTGGCCAGGTGAAATGGAAATTTGCAGATGAAACTTTGGGACTTAGTTATGAATTTTAATGTTACAATGAAACATATAGTGAAATTAATTGTGGTCTTAGTCCATAGTCTTGGTTCACTGAAAGTTGAAATGTAGACGCGACTTATTTTGGATTTCGGTACGCTGACCCTGTATGCCATATTTTATAAATCACGAAGATATAATTTGAGTTTAGTTTGTATCGTCTAAGATCCAACTGAAATATATTAGCACCGTGAAATTTAATTTGAAGATTTTAGGGTTTAGGATTAATTAAAAACAGTCACAGCAAGTTTAAGACTGATAGATTATTTTGTTGTACCTCGAACGTTAGAGCAACCAGGGTTCGGAGACCGATTGAACGTCAAACGTTACATACGTACAGGTATAGAATCACCGAAAGATCACATGATATTTCCTTCAATATCAATACCCATTGAGAGATACCATTCGGGCCAAGGAAATGATTTGATACCAGCTATAATGATTTGTTGCGTACTTGTTGTAAGCTTTAAATAGGAAAAACTGAATCGCTGATTTCAGATCTAACGAATGATGTAACCGGACGATATGATCACGCAGTATCTGTTTTTTTCAACATCCGTTAATGACTTTTGAATCAGGCAGTATCAGTAATAACCTTTCCCCTCAATAACGTAATACATTTTGTTTCATTTTTTAAAAATTTTAAACAACTGAAATATAAACACTAATTATAATCACTCTCATGTTTTAATGGTATGAAAAACGGATGTATGTAATATTATGATAATGCAACAGTGATCTATACACATTGACTATCAATTCCATAAAAAGGCCCACACAAGACAGGTCCTGCATTTATACATTTTAATCGCTCTTTAAATTGGATTTCATTATCAAAGATTTATGGCATTCAAGTTCATTTATCCATAAAACACAGCCATACTTATATCACATGCATCAAATACTTAATTAAATACATAAATCATATCTCATGCACATCAAAGGGCCAGTTCCAACCACAAACCCTAATATCGGCCCGAGGGGCCGGGGTCCCAAGGGTTGATATGTGTCGAGATTTGATATGGGACAAGGTGAAGAGATATACGTATGTGTCAATAAAAAGTAATGAGACTAATCATTATATACTAAAAAACATAAATCTTGTGTTTCGATAGGTGACTCGTGATTTGGAATTAGTTGTACCGTAATGTAAGATATCGTATATCGTGCGGGGTCGAAGAGAAAACAAGGAGAATAAGACCAGGTGTTCCGGAATAGTAAACGTATTCCGATTCATCGACGACACCATTGGTGTCATTTTGGTCATTCCAAGATTTACATGTCGACTGTTATGCTCCGAGATATATATATTCAGAGAAAGCATTTAAACAAAACAAAATGGAAGGAATAACCAATGAGTGCAAAATATAACTTGCATAGAACACATGGTTGTCTCTTATGTATACCGTCATTTCTTAAACGCAACCCTTGTACTATATATATCGTATTAAAATATATGTACCTATTCTAAGCAATATACATATATATGTTGTGGAATTCATTCCGACGTTTCGGAAATAGGAAACCTTACATATATAGATATCACAAAGATGTACATTTGTTGTTGTTTTTTTTTTTTTATAATTATCCCTTAAAACATTCTTTTATTATTTAGTTTCAATCATGCGATCAGGTCAATGGTTTTTCAGGCGTTCAAAATGTCACCTCGTTGTATTATGGACAGTTTGTAACCCTCACTGAAGATAAATTACAGCTAAAATAGATTTTTGAGAGATTTGTATTTAAGTAAGCTGAAACTACGTGAAAATGGTAAGTGATGATTACTGAACATGTTTCATGTGTCATTATGGCACAGTTTATGTACGGCTAATGACATGTCCAATAACCTAATAGTCGAACAACGTTTCATTACTGATATATATTGATACATCAATGAAATGATGCGAACGAATAAATGGTGACAACTTAAGTTATATATTATTCATATCTATAGATACATCAGTTTGCCTTTTGGAATGAATAAACACATATCATTACGAATTCCTAAATAGAACAGCAAATCACACAAACAAAATCAAGCAAGTAAAAACGAGTTTGTTAAAATAGTTTGCCTTAATAAGATATTGTTATCATTGCAATATATTGTTTCGTCTTATGACAATAACATAAAGTTCTACAACCAATATGTTTATATCTATTTACTTTGTTGTCTTTTAGTGTAAATTCATACACATAAAAGTGCACAGCAAAACCATTTGAGTTAGCTCCCTTTGTATAATAAACATGTGCAAATAAAATTCTTTCGTTAGCAAAGGGTACAGTGCGAATATGGTTGACATAGTTTATATTATGCTCAGATATGCACTTATCTATACACATTATAAACAATTGATTTACATTAATCTATACATCAATACAATATGTATGTCTTAATGATACAATAATCTTGAAATATTTACATTAAAAAAAGCCCAAAAAACCAAAAAAGTACAAATCTCATATTCATTTGACTGTTATGTGAACCAATGAAATTCGCTTTCTGTCGATTCCAGTAAGTATATGTATTCATGGTATGGTTCATGTATTAACATGCAATATAATAAGCAAATGCATTATACCATATCCAATATAAACTGCATTAATTATATCACAGTCATGTGTCAATGTGATTACAAGGACAAATAACTACAATGACGCCATTCTGGTCGATTTTACACAACACCAATACGGTCGTTACTGCCATGATAATAAATCTTTTCTTTTAATAAGGTAAAATTCGGACAGGCATTATTCTGCAGCAAAAGTTCCACGAATATCAAAGTGTTCGACGAGCATGAAGAACCTTGAAATTACTTTCACTGATACATAAATCGAAATGTACATCAAATGACTAGTAGAAGTTTTGAAAATTGATGCATTTGGTCGCGAAATCGTAACATAGGATTCTAAATCATTTGATTCCAAATCAATTAAATGTCCCTGTTGTTTTCGTCGTAACAGCATTGCCTATTTTCTATATCATAGTCAAATCTAACGTTTCAATTCTCATTTATTCTTCGGTAAACAATGATTAAATCTTGCATACGACAAAGATGACCATCTACGACCTACGAATCTCATACCTATGATTCCCTTACTAGTCACATTTTCATGACTGGGGACATCACCATACACTTGTCAGTTATGGCAACGGTTAAATATCGGTTCTTGTGTCCTAAATAATTTTCTCGTAAATGTTTCTGGACATATAGGGGGAAATGAATGACAACTCTCAATGTATTCATTGCAATCTATCACATAGGACTAGGACCACAATTAAATACTTCCGGGTTCAGTACCCACGAATGAAGTCCCTAAAAATGTATGTATATTAGGGAAAAATATAATATGCCTCTTTGAATTCGATGTTTGCCTATAAATTTGATGTAGATGTGTTATAAAGATGATAATCTAACTATCAGTGTGTAAATCATTCATATTGAACATGTATTTTGTGCTGCAGGATCCGATGTATAACGTCCTGATTTCACCTTTACCCCTAACCCGGATGTATATAATTGACGTTGATGACACACATGGAGGTATATCTCCAGAAAATGCCCAACATGATGGGTTGAAACTTTTACATTTTGCTTATCAGATGTTGATCTTGGCCAGGTGAAATGGAAATTTGCAGATGAAACTTTGGGACTTAGTTATGAATTTTAATGTTACAATGAAACATATAGTGAAATTAATTGTGGTCTTAGTCCATAGTCTTGGTTCACTGAAAGTTGAAATGTAGACGCGACTTATTTTGGATTCCGGTACGCTGACCCTGTATGCCATATTTTATAAATCACGAAGATATAATTTGAGTTTAGTTTGTATCGTCTAAGATCCAACTGAAATATATTAGCACCGTGAAATTTAATTTGAAGATTTTAGGGTTTAGGATTAATTAAAAACAGTCACAGCAAGTTTAAGACTGATAGATTATTTTGTTGTACCTCGAACGTTAGAGCAACCAGGGTTCGGAGACCGATTGAACGTCAAACGTTACATACGTACAGGTATAGAATCACCGAAAGATCACATGATATTTCCTTCAATATCAATACCCATTGAGAGATACCTTTCGGGCCAAGGAAATGATTTGATACCAGCTATAATGATTTGTTGCGTACTTGTTGTAAGCTTTAAATAGGAAAAACTGAATCGCTGATTTCAGATCTAACGAATGATGTAACCGGACGATATGATCACGCAGTATCTGTTTTTTTCAACATCCGTTAATGACTTTTGAATCAGGCAGTATCAGTAATAACCTTTCCCCTCAATAACGTAATACATTTTGTTTCATTTTTTAAAAATTTTAAACAACTGAAATATAAACACTAATTATAATCACTCTCATGTTTTAATGGTATGAAAAACGGATGTATGTAATATTATGATAATGCAACAGTGATCTATACACATTGACTATCAATTCCATAAAAAGGCCCACACAAGACAGGTCTTGCATTTATATATTTTAATCGCTCTTTAAATTGGATTTCATTATCAAAGATTTCTGGCATTCAAGTTCATTTATCCATAAAACACAGCCATACTTATATCACATGCATCAAATACTTAATTAAATACATAAATCATATCTCATGCACATCAAAGGGCCAGTTCCAACCACAAACCCTAATATCGGCCCGAGGGGCCGGGGTCCCAAGGGTTGATATGTGTCGAGATTTGATATGGGACAAGGTGAAGAGATATACGTATGTGTCAATAAAAAGTAATGAGACTAATCATTATATACTAAAAAACATAAATCTTGTGTTTCGATAGGTGACTCGTGATTTGGAATTAGTTGTACCGTAATGTAAGATATCGTATATCGTGCGGGGTCGAAGAGAAAACAAGGACAATAAGACCAAGTGTTCCGGAATAGTAAACGTATTCCGATTCATCGACGACACCATCGATGTCTGAAACTACGTGAAAATGATAAGTGATGATTACTGAACATGTTTCATGTGTCATTATGGCACAGTCTATGTACGGCTAATGACATGTCCAATAACCTATTAGCCGAACAACGTTTGATTACTGATATATATTGATACATAAACGAAATGATGTGAACGAATAACTGGTGACAACTTAAGTTATATATTATTCATATCTATAGATACATCAGTTTGACCTTTGGAATGAATAAACACGTATTATTACGAATTCCTAGAGAGAACAAAAAAAAAAAAAAAAAAAAAAAAAAAAAAAAAAAATAAAAAAAAAAAAAAAAAAAAAAAAAAAAAAAAAAAAAAAAAAAAACTTTGTTGTCTTTTAGTGTAAATTCATATACATAAAAGTGCACAGCAAAGCCATTTGAGTTAGCTCCCTTTGCATAATAAACATATGCAAATAAAAATTCGTTCGTTAGCAAAGGGTACAGTGCGAATATGGTTGACATAGTTTATATTATGCTCAGATATGAACTTTTCTTTACGAATTATAAACAAATGATTTACATTAATCTATACATCAATACAATATGTATGTCTTAATGATACAATAATTTTAAAATATTTACATTAAAAAAAAACCCCAAAAAACCAAAAAGTACAAATCTTATATTCATTTGACTGTTATGTGAATCGATGAAATTCGCTTTCTGTCGATTCCAGTAAGTATATGTATTCATGGTATGGTTCATGTATTAACATGCAATATAATAAGTAAATGCATTATACCGTATCCAATATAAACTGCATTAATTATATCACAGTCGTGTGTCAATGTGATTACAAGGACAAGTGACTACAATAACCCCATTCTGGTCGATTTTACACAACAATAAGGTCGTTACTGCCATAACAATAAATCTTTTCTTTTAATAAGGCAAAATTCGGACAGGCATTATTCTGCAGCAAAAGTTCCACGAATATCAAAGTGTTCGACGAGCATGAAGAACCGTGAAATTACTTTCACTGATACATAAATCAAAATGTACATCAAATGACTAGTAGAATTTTTGAAAATTGATGCATTTAGAAGACTGCCACGAGTATACGCGCATAAGTAAAAATATGTCGTTTAAGAAATGGAATTAGCGAAATCAGTCGCTGTGTAGATAATATGTAATCAAAATATTTCTATGTTAAAAACAAAACATGGAGATATTAATCTACATATATACATATATACAATGAATTATAACACATCTAGCCCATTAACTTTGAAATATTCGCCGTAATTTTAACATTATATTTAAAAGTATACAATCATAAATTATTTGGCTCCATTGAACATATCCTTATTGTTATATTTTCATATTTTTTCAAGTCACGTTATATAGATTATAAAGTATATAATTCAAAATTAAAGCTAAAAATGAAGTTTGAATCTACATTGATTAAAAAATAAACAGTAAAAAACCCTTATGTTATAACCCTACATCATCAAGTGTATTTGCCGCCGATTGTATTGTGTACGTTGCAACAGAAACTTGCTGTTTTAACAAATTCCACTTATCCGCCCTTTTGTTTATCTGGATGTCATGCATAGTATCAACCACTCCTGGAAAACTGTTGTCGGAGTAACTATCATATAGGCTAGGAGCAAACATCACATGTCTGAAACATAAAGAAGTGTTAGGTACATAAATTTCAAATTGCATTCATTAGTCAATAAAAAATACGATTAAATATTGAACTTCATTCTCATGTCTTCAAAAACAAAAAATGCATTCTATAGATGATGTTTTTAATGTTGGTATCATTTTAAAGATAAACACAAACTAAACTCACTCCTTCTTTTGAAGATGAATGCTAAGTATCAAATTACAAGAACATTCACATATATCACTGTCAGTAGTACAACCATCGGTTTCTAACTTTCTTCCTATCAGAATGTAAAATGTGCATCCAAAATATAATACTTTTTTATTTTCTGTTTGTTTTTAATTTGAACATACAATGTATGTTACTATTTTCATTTCTCACGATTTAATACGTTCTTAAAAACAGTATTAATAATTAAGATATTGTTATGTTATGACCGATTACATATTGGTAAAATGTAATAATGTGTAACGTAAAGTTTATATATTGAAACTGGTCGTACTCGTTGTATGTTATTTCAAATTCGAGAAATCGGTATTAGCTATAATGATGAAATACAGATTTGCACGTACATAGGTATATCATGATATATGCTATCCAGTAAAGAAATTAATTAGATAACGAAACTAGGTTCCAAAATAAATGTAACTAGCCACATCTGCTATGCAACATGAAGCTTTAAGACTGCAGTTCATGTTACTCTCTCGTCCATGCATGTCTATTTTGTTTCTACCAAAGCATTTTCGTCATGAAATATACAAACAGAAGTAATGACATACTTGTATATTCTTCTGTCCGGAAGTCCCTCTGGGTCTATGAATGCTCGCTCGAATTGGATCATTTTATCATTCAGCATTCTGATAGTCAATGGACTGCAAATATTAGACAGATATGAAAAACTTAGTCATCCAATTCACATAAATCAAGGTGATTTATGTCACAAAAGGATATTTTTACTTAAACATTATGTTTTTACTACGGTTGGTTAAATTTTGTGAAAACCTAAATTTATCACAAAACCCTGAACGATAAGAATGCCATATCATAATAAATTTGTCCAGTTACTTGGCGTAAGAAAAATTCTTATCCAATCCATCTGAAATTTCATATAGTTCTATTACCGTGTGGTAATATATCTACTTTGATGGCTTGCACTTCTGATACGCTACTGTCAATCAATGATAACATATATAATCAAAAGAAGCATACTTATAGAAAGCGATGCATTTTGATAATGATGATTTTCAAAGATGCTGTTTGTCGCCATTATTCATTACTCTTCCAAATCGTGTTTTAATTCTGTATTGAATGGAAATTTTCACAAGTGTGTCTATTTTTACAATCTATGAAATACCTTGCATCTTTAGGAAGAGAGTCTATCTTGATTTTAAATGCATTGGTGCTTGCAGTCAGGTTATTCACAGCAGACTGTAGGGCTTCTGTTCAGATGTAAAAGGAGTTTATTAAGCTGTGCTCGTTTTTCGTGAAAGAAAACAAGAGTAATACAAAGAATACTTGATATTCTACCGTGAACACTTGTGTAATTCACATTTCATTTATTTTAAAGAGGCGAGAATGGCCATCAAAAGGGACATCAAAAATGGAAAATAATGAACAGACACCACGAGCAGACGGGAGAGAAGTTACTATTTTTCTTGACCGCTTCAGGATCTGTTCTTAATACCGTTATCATACTGAACTTTATCCTTTGATATAACCAAGAGAAAGACATTTAAATCCTTAAGAGTATCTTAATAGAAAATAATATGGTTTCACTTGAAACAACATATTGCTTGTTGTACATGTATATTGACCAAACAATAACAATGATTTTAAAACATGTAATCCCTGCTCACCTATATTGACATCTTGTTCTTGCCATACAGAGCCAAAATCTTTTTTCAGACTGTCGACGAAATTCTGTATTGCTGTAGCATACCGTGTAGCATCAAACGGCAGCTTTTCGACATTAGAAAGGTCCCTGGAGAGAAGAAGTAACAATGCTATCGATGTCCACGCTCAATATAAAAATGTAAATATAATTTCAAATGTTAACCAACAAAATATTTAAGTCCTATCTAGAAACAGGATAATCTGGTCTATAGTGAATATATACCACTCGCACACCTTTTAACAGGTAATGAAATACAGCAAAAATTAAGATGGATAACATCTTTTCTCTGTCCACTATTGCCAGAGTGAGGTAATCAAATATTTTCATTCATTGTGGTTACAGAACTTACCATGCCATGATAGCCCACATTTGTGACATAGCTAATGTGTAGTTGAAATTGGGATCAATAAATTTAGTGAACATCTCAAACGTTTCGTATGCGGAGTGGTAAGTCGGATAAGATAGAATGTCCCATCTGTCCTGGAAAACCAATATTAAAGATTAAAAATATAACTTGCTATAGAAGTAGTGAAGAAATGAGTCGATGAAATAGACTAAACACAGTGCATAAAGATTTGCTTTCTGCGTGAAAGGAAATGAATACAAAAAGGGCAGTTTTGATTGAGAAAAAAAATTGATGCAAGTTTTGAATAGGTTTGATAGTGGTTATTGCAGATTACACTACTAACATCGTCATAGGTGAACCACATGTCGACACTAGGGACGCCTGCCCGTTGGTAGAATGTCGCCATATCGCTCCCAGATCCTAGACTATAGTAAACACTGTAAAAACAAAATGTCAAATACTGTAAGCTTTTTTTTCCGAATGATTTGGCGAGGAATACAGAAACACAGCTTCATTGAAGCATGTTTCGCTGTAAGAAAAGCCAAAGTGATGTCTCTTTAGTAGCAATCTTTTTAATCAATTAATTGTATGATTATGTGGGCTTATGGCGATAAAATTATCAGATAAATGTATGTCGATAATATTCAACTTTATCTAAAATGGAAAATGTAGAGAATGTCCGTGAAAGTGTGGAAGCATAAATTGAATTATATGAATAATAAAAACACTTCATGAAAAATTGTTTTACATTAAATATACTTGTACAATATATGTTTTAGAGTTGTCAACAGATATCAACAAGCTTGTTTTCAAGAGTATTTTGCTTTTTAAAATAAACATTACGGTTATGTTTCCACAGATACAAGTATCTCGAAGAAAAGAACATCTCAAGACTCGACACCCACATCAGTAATGTTTTGCTTGAATAGTGAAATCGAAAGAGTATGGATTGTAGGTGTAAAAGTTGTTTCTACACGTGACAGCAAGGAAAAACGTGCTTTAAAGCTGGTAAACTTGTTTTCAAATTGCTCTTGGATAAACTTTTCATTTATGTATTTATCTAAGTACCAATCTATTGTTGTAATTCGATTGTCATATCACGTATGATGCGACTGAGATTAATATCATATCAAATGTACTCCATTTTTATAAATCCATTGTACTGGACTCTTGTTACTCCGTCGATTGTTGCTTAAATCAAATTTCAAAGCGAACAAACATGATGAATTGAGTGTGTTTAACACCTGTAGAGTTACCTACCTTGGTTCTGTACCGGCTGTGTTGGGTAATCGATCGACCCACGCATCGTACAATGTCTTAAACTGACTGTTCTTTTCGGGATTCGGTACCTTTTCAAAACAAAATGAAATTGTTATGGTCACTTATTTCAAAGCAAAGTCATATCATAATATAACACATTTTCGTTCAATTTGTGGTTAATCTTCGTCCAATAATCCATGTGTCCAGGAAATAAACATAGACAATTGACATGTTCAATGTACTTCAAAACAGGTGGATTTCGAGAGATTTATCCACGTACTCAGGTAACGTAAATGCATATATATTTTGCAACGCTGCGAAATCCGAGCCAAGAAAATAAAGATCATTTCACAGTAAACATAACATGTATTAAATACTAAACTAGCAAGACATTAACTTCATAACGTTAAGTTTCTGTTGAATACTACTGATTTCCACGACTTTCAACTTATTCTATGATTAACACGAAAAAAGACTTTATTACAGAATTATTTCGCTCGTTTAATTTTTATCTTTTACAAGTTATACTTGTTACACTCTTACAGCATATGACAGAATATTCCTTACAGGCCATCAACCGCAACCCTACCTTACAATGCATCACATGCAGTTGTACAGTGTGCTGGACGTACTCACCTATCGCACGTCTGCGCGTGCGTTGTGTAGTTCTATCGTACAAATGTGCGATTCTATCGTGGTTAATATAGATCTAGTAACAATTTATAGATAAGTGTGTGATATGATTTGTTTTCAAATATATATGAGTACAATTTGAATAGTTTCAAGGTGCCACACGCGACCAGTCGTATGGAACAGACACTCAATATGCATGTGCGTGCATTATATACGTAAGCATTTAATGGACATCTCTTTCTTCTCAGCAATGAATCATCTAAAATCTCATAACGTCGGAGAGGACATTTATTTTCATCACTTCATTATCATCTCATTTGTCTATTATTCTGTAAACAAAAAACGTAAACTCAGGTAATTTTTAAGTGACGTGTTTGTTACACAGGAAACTTGACCGGTACGTATCCTGACTTGTCAAGTATACACGTATATACACGTCTACAGGTACGTCATGTTGCCCAAGGCACTCCACATGTCACTCTCTGATGTGGGGAACTATACACTTGATAGACTAATTGACTCACGGTCTAATGTTATTTCGAAAACTGTCGAATTGAAAAAAAAAATATATCAACCATTTTCCTATCGCAGTTGTGTGCTAAATACTGTATGGTTCATGTGCACGAAGATGTATGCAGGACGTGTGCACAAAGTAAAATGTTTGATGCGTTTTGCTTGTCACAACTGTAAAACGTGTAACGGATTTGTACCTTGGGCTAGCACAGACGATTAACGTACATCTATTCTTTTCTTGATACCGTCAAAAAGTGGAAAATTGGGAGCGAATGGGTCGCAAATGACACGAATATCGTAGAAGAATTTCTTTTTCGTACCGGACATACCTGTATAAAACATGCCAGAAATACAGACCGAAGATTTCCTGGCTGTAAAACATTAGCAACATGCTTGGTTTTTTTTCAAACAAGTACAGGTAATTTATTTTCATTGTTATCATGTTATAATGCGAATGTTCAATGTAATATTTCCGAAAACATATTTCTATCATCTAGCGATCGACATCGCCATCTTGACCTCATTTGGTATTGCATTTTTTTAATTGCGATGTCCATTTTTTAATCACTGTATGTAATAATCATAGAAAAATAAAAATTATAGATATAATTTGCTTGCTGTGTTTATCGTTCCGTAAACAGCCATAGTCATTTTGAGGCATTTTCTCCTGAACAACGTTCAAGAGGCCCGGCGCGTGCCATCCGAAGCAGCTGGCTTAAATTATCTCGATCAAGGATACAACTGCAAAACCACAGGACGGTTTGGGATCGCTGCTTCATTAGAAACACAATCCATCCCTAACTGGGATCGAACAAACACACCTCCCTCTAGTTTAAACTGCACCGTCCTCTACCGAGTTATGGCGGTCAGTGTCCATCGTCAAGTAAGATCCGTAAGCATGATTAATGATAAAATATGCCTATTCACTGCATTACATGTATGAAATAATGTGTTAAATGTGTTTGATACTATAGATATAAAGTTCCTGGAAGATGGTGTTTACTTATTTCTAACCTACCAAATATACTTACTTGTTTGGCCGACAGGTACAGTGAATCCTGCAGTAGAGGACTGGCACCTGCCACAAGAGTATAAGGATAGTCACAGGCGTAATCCACGTTAAGGTACGCAATGGTACGCTCGTAAAGCACCTTCATGTACTCCTGGGAAAAAAAGGACCAAAACACAATAGAATCGTGTCTGATATTATCTATACATTTCATATTCACATTGTCTTTTATTTGATTTTCTTTACATGTAATACGTATTTATTTCTTGATAAAAACTACAGAATGTTGGACGTAAATAATATTCCAGTTAGAGTCCTCCAAAATAAGCTATAAAGCACAAATGTATACACATACTACATTGAAACGTAAATGGCAGGAAACATTTCTTGTTTTTGAAAAGGTTGATTATTTTTACGATCGTTAATCATAGAAAAGCAAACACTGATAAGACTTTGAATTGGAAGAGAATTACAGGTAAATATCACTCTTAAGTGTTGTTTATAGACCCTGTGATACAATCTACCTGAAGATTATCCCTACACTTCCACGTGGACTCTATCAAATCGCTCCTCAGGTGTATATGATGAACTTATGGTATGGAAGCACAAAACGAGCAACTCAATAATACATAAATTATTCAACATCTGACGGTGGATCATGAAGACCCGAAATTACAATGATTTCCGTGCTCGTTGATATATTTTCTTCGTTTCGTCGATTGAATTCTGCTGACATCTTAAAATTTACTTCATAATATATTCGTTCTATTCAGAGATAAAGAAAAGAACCTTGCGATGTTCCGGCTTTCATAAAAAACAGCGAGTGAACAACATGTTATTTTTGGATAAATCGTCCACGTAGATTATAAAGAATGGCGTGCGCGAACCTGTGCAGTAGCGAGTAATCGGAAGTTTAGATGAGTAGGTAAAACTCCTCAAACTGATAATAATCTTATTGGAATGTAAGATGTCCTTCCGACATAATGTGAGTCATCATAACGAAGGTATGGCCATTAACGTTACATGGATAGAGCAAAAGCCAGAATACATCATTAGCTAAAAGATATGAACAGAAATATAAGACATCCAGAGAGCAAAAGGCATTTTAGAGATGAACGGCAGACTCTGACTTCAAACAACGGTAAAAGGTCAATTTGAAATGTCAAACAAAGAAATATTAAATGTTCACTGGGCTGGTGTTTTTGTTCGGGCAGCACACCTATGTAACGAAAGGCTCTTTATATTGTTGCTGATATGTGTCGCAACGAAATTACGATAATTACTTTGTCTATACACTGTAAAAGATATATGCATGTTATTGTTAATTTGCGCCGAGGAGCGAAAGAACGACATTGCTTAACAATACGAATTATGTTAGGTCGCTAAACAGCGATTTTATGTGTTCTATATTCCAAGTTTCTTTTTTTTCGCAGTATTGAATTGTCTTATAACGAAAGAGTGATGTCAAGCGGAGTAACGATATTAGCGTAAAAAACGAAATGGTAGATGTAAGGCACCACAAGTTTGAGATAAAAAAGTCGCACAGATCACCGTATACAAAATATCCAATCTTCCTGAAATATAAAGAAAGCAATGCTCTCTCACGGGTACGTTTCGAGATGTGTATGGGTATACGTTAAGCACCCAAGTTTTGAAAACTCCATTACTAACAGTTTTATTTTATCAGTTTCATCACCAAATGTTAACTGAATGTATGTAAACAGAAAACAGGACATACCATCTCACTTTACAGAAAACAACCTCAACAGGGAAGGAGGGATTTAACCTCTGACCCATCTACGGTAGACAACTGCGTGGTATCATCCCTACCTAACTTAGCGTAAACGAGTGGAGTGACCAATATGACCAAGATTGACAGCGGCCACTAAGACGAATTAATGAATATCAACACCGCTAAATCTTACCTCTACCCATTCTGTAGAACCTATCAGACCGTGCTCCTCCGCTCCCCAGGACCCAAACACTATGGTTCTGCGGGGTCTTAATCCTTCAACAGATAAGTTTAGAGTATATGTTGTTGCAGAAACAACCTGTTGACATGATATATTATGTATTGAAATAAGAAATACAACACGTGCTTGTTGACTAGTGAAGAATATCTGGACATATTCGAAATTCCATCCTCGTAACATAAATAAATACAGAATATCAAATAGTGTTTTCAGTAATAACAAATTTATTTCACAGGCGTGTCTAATATTTTAGTATCTTTCTAGACTGCTCTTCGCGGGCACTACTCACTTATTATAACTTTGTAGTAAGCCACAAAATATAGTCCGCTTTTTAACAAATCATAAAAAAATGTTAACACAAAAAATAAATGTAAAAACGTTCAGAGAGTTTAAGCTGTGACAAGTTACTACACGGCTGGAAACATGGCGGCGACCTACAGCTGTCGCTGTTGATAACACAAATCCTCTTGTCATGTCTAACGTGTTAGTTTCATATCCAAAATGATTGGTTGGGGGCTGGGTTTGATGTCTGATAATGTCTTTTGTGATACATTGTTTGTTGACTTTCATGGAAATAAAAGTTTACCATGGAATTGAATTTCGTGGTCCTAGTAAGCAACGTTTTCAGGTTTCCGGTTTTCATGATTGTTTGTACGGGGCTTTATGATTTGTCTATTATATAAGATGATTTGTGTAAAAGTGTTTTTTTTTACCAAAAAAGAGGAAAATCTCACTTTTCTTAATGAGATACTTCTCTATATTTCACTGGCAAACATGTAATAAATTGAAATTGGTTATGCTCTTTGTACAGAAAGTGGTTTGTTTTTTTTTCAAAAAAAAAAAAAAAAAAAAAAAAAAAAAAAAAAAAAATTCTCACTTTTCTCAATGAGATATTTCTCTATATTTCACTGGCAAACATGTAATAAATTGAAATTGGTTATGCTCTTTGTACAGAAAAAGAAGTCTTCTTTATTTATTATGCTTTGTTTTGTGATGGTGTAATGAATACGACTGTGATCTCAAGCGTTCCTGAAAGCGGAAACTTAGATAAAGTTTAGTTCATTTCTCTTATGCAGCACTAAAGAACGTGATCTAACGTCATACCAAGTAACATCATATCAGTAATGACGTAATCAAATAAATAGATAAGTGAAATAAGGAACACACCTTGTTTCAGCATGTTTCCCAGTACACGAATGATTTCCGTGAGAGCAGCCGATCCTGAGAGTGGGTCTATTGCCCCGAACACCCAGGAATCGTGGTGGTTCCCTAGCATCACATAACGATCTGTCAAAAAAACAAACAAAAATGAATAGGTATTTTCCAATAGTGAAATTGTTAATCGCTATTAAAGTATGGTGATTTTAAACCCATCATATATTCATTTCTATAACCTTGTTAATCCTTTCATTCACATCCTTATACAACATGATGATACCATCAAGACCGTGTGTCTACTTTGGATTGGGAGTTATATCGTCCAAAGTAAGATATAACTGTAAGAACTGGTACCTGGTTCGATCTCCCCACGAATGTATCCAATCACATTCCTCACTGTCTTTACCTCTTCATAATTATTAACTGTGAGACGGGCCTTTCTGTTGAAAACAAAATCAGAAATTACTTAAAATCTTAATTCAAAATCATAAAAGAACAAGACCAGGTGTTCCGGGAGGAAAACCATAAAATATTGAAAAGAACTGATGTACGTCGACGCAGTGAGGCGTGAAGGCAAAATTGCATATTCATTTACCATGAAACACGAAACGAACCGTGTAAAGAAATTGGTGTATTCTAAGGTATAATGACCAATACCTTGAAGAGGATGACTTCAGATAATGTATTTGTGAAACCGATAAAGCGTCATTGTGAGACATGGATATCTTAGTACGTTTAACACGATAGAAACCAACCTGATATATAAACAAGACTGTTTAAATTTTGTATCAGTTATCGCTGATAGAACAGCTGTTATACTTACACGGAACTGTTTCTAAATCCAGGTCCGAACCTATATGTTATTGGAAGTTTACCTCTCCATGCCATGGGAACCTCCTCTCCTTTCATGCCGCTATAGATCAGAAACAAAACGGATATCAAACTACTGCATCACACGAAATGGTGGTTGGCTACTTTATATCCTGGCTTAAACATAGGACTCTTTAAGGGTCAACACTTTATGGATGCCACATAACTTTACAGTCTAATCTTTTATCCGCTCAACACAACGAATAGTTCACAGTAAACATACTACTAAAAGCTTTTAAAACGACGAGGCTAATAAGAAAAACTAAGATTTGTAAACATATAAATATATAGTTAGGGCGGTGAATTAATTAGAACAGAGAGATTAATAGAACCAACTTCCACTACTGGATAAATTTAAATGAAAATGAAGTATATACAAGTATTCCGCTTAAAATTAGTCCAAAGTAACATGGACGGGGAGGTGCAGTAACCCGATAATTCAATATATTTCGTATTCTTCAAAACTGACTGATCTTAAAAGAACGTCAAGAAGATGTGCATATTCTGAACTGAACTTTTCTTATGAATAAAAATATCGCATGTCAGATAACAGCACGTTTTATATCATCTATTGATAAAGAAGTCCGGCACATCAGCGGGAACAGGATAACTGGTTACACAAGAGTACGTATAATGTTGTGAATTGTGAACTCTCGACAGGAGACAACGGAACACTGTTGAGAGCGTATAATAGGAGGAAGTATGTCACATTAAACTCCACGTATAGAACACAACAGGAAAACAGTGACATGATCATGAATGTTTCAGAAGACACAATTTATGAAACTTTATAATAAATATTCCGTTATGAAAAGGATGCAAAAATGCGTTCATTTTTGTGGTTGCAATATATTCTTGTATTAAAGCAAAAAGGATATTCCAAGGTTAACATTTCTTTTTTTTTTTCGCAATTTTGTTTCAACCTCGAAAATAGCGTAAAAGAGGACAAATCGACAAAAGTAACATTTACAGTATCTGACATAAGCCTTCTCTAAATATAGACATGATAAAAGTACAAGGTTATATTACTCCTCCAGATTTGCAGAACGTGTTGCCGTCAAAGTTTTATTATTACAAGGACGTTGACTGTTAACAGGTTAAGCAAGATGAGGATACAATCAATTGTTCGTTTCATATGAGGAAATCTGGGTCAACTGTTGACCACAAACAGGAAGACATATCTATTTCTAAACAATGTGGTAATGTCTCCACTTGGTACATAACCTGGTGAAAGAGGGGGATTTACCCTGACAAAACGACTGTTCCTGATATACAAAGGTCATTAACACAACATATATTAGGAGGTTCTGTGGGTAAGGATCACATACCAGCCTTTTAATTCATTCACATCTACACGACAGACATGTGTATAACGTTGTCGATACTACGACAAATATATCTTGGAATGACCTTGCGTTTCCTATGATCGTGTAGTGCGCATTATCATATGTTCAATTCTCCAATTATCAGCTTCCTTGTTTGGTAATAATATACCATCATGTTAGTTTTACCATCCCCATTGGTGTCTCCTAGTTCAGAGCATGCGACCTCGACCATCATCCCTGTACTTTAGTACGGTTCTATAATTACTTCTTCAATTTCCAAACTTTTTTCATCAGACATATGAAATTATCAATTTTGTAAAATGAGGATTAAAACAAGTCTAAGAAAGCATACGAAGCGTTTCATAAAAATTTGACGATTTCTAAAACGCGATGACTAACGATTATTTGATGAGCAATGAACATTCAGGAAGTGAAATATATTTGAAATGTTTAATTCTGCTTAAGCCCTCCTCTCTGACTAAGGATGTCCCCGTATTCACTACTTCACTTATCTGGTGTCATTTCCTCCACAGCTTATATGTTTAGTGATGACACCTACTCTTTCCCCTGCTTGTAAACTTATCAATTGACGTCATTGGATAACAAGTACTCGATGAAAACTACGAAGTATAAAACTGTTCCTACCCCAAAAATTGCTGAGCGTCTCCATATCCTATTGGTTGTGCAGGAATTTTAGAATTCCCAATCCAGCTCTCACTTTTGGGAATACGGTAGGTATAATCTTAAAAGAAATGAAAATACAAAAATGAAATGACAGCTTTAAAATAAAGGATAAGTGAGAATCAAAGTTATCATGTAGCAAGACGTTTGGTATGACTTCATCACGAAAAACGTTCTCCACGACATCGCCATACTCTACAGCGTCCATCGCTTATGCTGAGACAAAATCGCGATTCGTCTGTGAAAACTACACGATTCCAGACACGTTTGTGTTGAAATTGACGTTGTGACAAAACCAAACTTGTATATGGCCACCGAGCTTTTAACGAAAAAGATTTCAGCCGTCTTCGAATGAATTGTCCATGGACTGACATTATTCCGAAAATAACGTCGTGACGTCATACAAGATCCCTGAGATGACAACGGCTGATGTACCTGTCCTCGGACGTTTTACGCGGTCGACCATTTCTTGGAAGATCTATTATTGTTCCTGAATCCTATACTTTTTCCACAATTTCACGATTGTCAGTCGTGTTACGTTACGTTTGTCTGACGTTGACTAGGAGCTTCCAAATGCCCTGTTTCTTTGTTTCTTTGTAAGTCGTGGCATGTCTGTATTTATCAATTATCAATGGCAAATTGCCGGTGTACGTCCCTAGTACAGATGTAAGCGCAGGTAACACGATACACACCGTAGCGCGCACTGCACGTGCAATGTTAGAAAAACAGCAACATTCGGTTGAACGTTTTTACGCTTGGATGGTTTTTCGTTTGTTTTCATTTCAGAATATGATTTTGAGTCGGGAATATCATATTTATAAATTATACCAACCTTTCTCTCAATTTTAAAAAGAAAATATATTTTTCGCAAATATACTTACTTTTGCACCTCAGTATATAATGTGTACAACTTTATATCTAATATGATTTATTCGTAGAATTTATGCAAGTATGGACATGATATATATATACACACTTTTTTGTCAGGGGGGCATTGGCTTTCTATTAATTATAGGATAACTCAAAACTTAAGGGACAGATTATTTACAACCAAACTTTACCATATTCCTTAAAGAGGTACAACGTTTATGTTTAGAATATTAAGTCCTATTTCATAAATCAATTCTGTTTATGTTACGACGTGTCCATCACTTTATGATGAGAGAGTAACAGTGGATGATGAAAGTACCTTTAGCTGGATAGAACATGGTCAGCATGTCCCCGTCGGGTCCGGTAGTTCCCCTTTGGACCCCCGTCCCAGGGAGCCACCAGCTATCAGGATATGTTGTATTACCCATGTTAAAGTCAGCTGGGTCAGTATACATTATTATACCAGTCGCATTAAACTGTTGCGCTATTTTCACCTACAAAGATGAAAAAAATGGTTTCATTATCTTAAGTGCAGTTGAATGCGTCATTTTCACAAATTCTGAATAACACACTGAGTTAAAACCACGACACATTTCGTTTAATCCGTGTGAATCATTGAAATTTCAATCCGACTCCTATGATGTTTAAGTATTCCATTCCTTCTTAAGACATATTTCATCATCTACATTTGCCATTACATTTTCGTGAACTCGTCTGATATTTAACACAAATCACTTTTAATGATGTATTCTAATACTGGGCATATACAATATGTCCAGCAGCTTATGCATAATCTCACGAAATAAAAAAAAGAGTCAAACAGAGTAATAATTTGCCATATCGTAGTATATGTACAAACAAATACAGAAAGCATTTTCAGAAGGTCTGTTTTTATGTGAAAACCGAAATTGAAACAAACTGGATGCATTAGACATTTAGGAAAAAAATATAGACATAACGATTCGCAAGCTTTGGCAAAAAGTTTGAGTAAATGCAGAAGAATGGAAAGCATTCAATAAAATACAGGTGGTGCTCGGTCCACGTACCTTATCCCCACGGAAGATTTTTCCATATCTGGCGATAACAATCTTGCCTTCCACAGAGAGAGATTTGTTATCTCGAAGGTAGACAAAGTCCTCAATACGGCCATAATTCACGTATACCAGATCTCCCTGTCATGTGAAAAAATATCATTGTCAATTAGGTCAATTTAAAAACAAAACTTCATCTAAAGTTTGTTAAAAAGACAGGCAATTCCTCTAGTATGATGCTGAAGGAATGCTCTGTGAATGAAAATAAGTTTTAAGGCTTTCTAATGCCCATCAATGAATATCATCTGTGACGTCAGAAGAAGTAATAAATTAACAAGTTCTCTACAGTACCCATAGATCCAATATAACTCTATGTTAATAAACAATGCACTCCATTTTCAGCCCCCAAATAAACCGAACAATCGTGAAGGTACAGACGTAGAAAACGAAATGATGACATTGAGTCAAAATAAAATTTAACCTTTCAATTGTCAATTATAACGTTATAAAAGTGATCGATACATTCAAACCGAAAGCAAAATACATTTTCAACACTGTGGCTTTGTCATTAAATCATTATTCGACAGATGTTAAAGATTAAACCCCACACAATGCCCAGACGTTTACGCAAAGTATGCAAATATTGCGACAAATGATTTTTGTTCTAACTGAATCCTCTTTCACGACGGATGTGTGAAGGAGAAAAAACTAAGTTGTGACAAAGGTTAAAGCAATTATGGAATAATAGAATCTTCCCCTACCCTGAGGGTGTGATAGAGAAATCTCCAGAGCCTCGGGTTAGACTACAAAAAAATCACCCCGAGGGTTGGAAATTTCTCTGTCACATCCTCTGAGGGTAGGGGTTGATTATTTTTCTCCCACCCCATTATTTCTGCCACGACGTAAAAAAAATCCCACGGTACAAGTGTCTGAATGGCGCATGAATATCACCATTCACGTTTCCAAAATTCTACATTCTTCCGCGAGAGCAAAATGACAGACTACAAACGCAATATGAATAACCATTAAAAATATTTATTTTTTGGAAATTAAAATATTTTAATTAGCGATAGATACATGGAAATACTTGTATTGAACAACATTTAACTCCGTATCATTTATTAAGGTAGGGTAGGCTTGCCGCGATGTCATGGACAAAAAGGGGATTTCCCAGTTTATAATGACGTCAATTGTTTATGCGCGCGAAAAATTGCAATGGTGTGAGTGTCACGCGTGTGTTCATTCAGAATTAGAGTCATAGATGATCCTCCAGCGTATATTTGTGTTCACTGGACAAGGATTGTTATAGTTAATGTTAACTGTGATGTTACAGTCGCGCATTACGGAGTCTGCAAATAAAGCATCCACTCGTCGGTTTGAGTCAGTTGTGATAGCCGACTGAGGTCACCGAGTGCAGTCATGTGGGATAGATTTATCCTCCATGGGTGTTCCACATTGGACATATGTATCCTACATGGGCAGAGGTGGGAGAAAGAAATGTCCCTCCTGGTTTTAGATTTACATATTTAGAAATGACGGGAGGCCTTTATTACATATAAGATATACTGATATAGATATTTACAAATAAATTAAAGAAATAGTCACTCGTATACCTCTTGTATGTACAATACACCATAAGCCTTGCTGTAGAGAGAATATCACCTGACGGTGCCGTCAGGAATCAAAGATGGCGGCATAGGAAAGGCTTTGGGGTGCAACGAATATGTTGCTTTATTTACAATGCGTTTTCGTTCCAGAAATGAAATAACATCTAAATTTCAAAGTGTGTCACTAACAATAATTCCGGATTCACATGGAACAGTTCCGAAACAGACAAAAGACATCCACCATATACCAGACCCCGACCATTTTCTAATCATGCTAAATGACATCATAGTAAGTTTTTTTCCATCTTACCTCTGCCACTCCAGCTACGGCGAACGCGTTAAATGGTGGAACAACTTCCGAATTATTACCCTCAGCGTCCAGTGCTGCTTCAAATGTAGCCGCCTCAAATAGGACTTCGTCGGTCTGTGTGAGCAACTGCACCTACAAAAACATCACAAGAATTTTACATATTTTTTCAAAAATCACAGCAACATGTATGGCAACTGGTTGCTATGATATCGAGTATATTCTTGGCTGTGGGAGATTAGTTAAAGCACAGGTAAACATGTTTGTTTATCAATGGTGACTGAATCAGCATTACGATCGGTCAGTCTGACAATTTTCAGTAAGACATACTAACAACTGACCGTATTAGGGTTTGTCCGATTTGGGTAGGACATCAGCACGTCATACGGCGTTACCCGAACCATGTCCAATCCGCTATCCCGCCATTCTTTGGCTATGATATCAACTATTTCGTCACCTCCGGCTGTTCCGGACATGCGCGGTCGACTGGTATATAACCTTTCGGTTAACACAAGTACAAACTTAAATTAAGATCGTATGGAGAAGTACTATTAAGCTGTAAATATGAACAAGAAAATTATATTTGACGAAAATGGACGAAAGAGAATCAAAACACAATTTTGTTTATTATATGTAACTAAAATTGATCTAAAAACGAAATCTTTCAAATGAATGGATGTCGCCTTTTTAAGTAAACTAGACCATGTATGCGAAACATACAGCATACTAATTAAGTCATTTTAAGCTGTTTACAGCATTCAAAAACTTTGAGTTACCTTAAGTATAGAAAAACGTGAAATCCTACTGTGGAACCTTGAAAAATCTCTCGAATTCACTTATAATTACGAGCGGACATAATAGAATATATTACCATTTCACACATGTTTGGAAAGGGCAAATTTTGCAATAGCGACGGATAGGATGGGTTTTTTCACATAGAGTAGCATACCACTGAACATTTTACCTGAGATTCGCTTTGATATTCGCACTGTTTAAACTGGTTAACAGCATATTGACTGCATTTTGGGTTTGTCTGTAAAAGAAAAATATCGGTCACTGGTTTTCTAATAGATCATTTACCTTTCAAGAAACATGATCGATTGGTCCGCGAGGAGAGAGACAGGCACAGATATATTGAAAATATACACCGTATCCCGATTCAGGAAAAAGGAGGGGGAGGGGCTAATAAAAAACAAGATATATCGATGAAGGAAAACACAAGTCCTGAATGATTCTCAAATCTAAGAGTACCGCAGTCATAACGTTTGATTTAGTTATATTGTTTCAGTTTCAGTTTTTTTTTAAGATTTAAAGTTCATTATTTAGTGTGGAAATATCAAAATTCCAAGATTTTATGATGGAAAAACTTCTACTTTTTTGTTTCATCTGTAAACTAGATAATTTTGAATTCTGCCTTATCTGTTGAAACTTTGTTTGTCGGAAATTGTTGTTCTAGTAATAATTGAAATTTCTAAAAATAGTTTTCAATGCACTCAAAACACTCAGAGCCACACGTTCTCCTTACCAGGTACACTGACAACACGTGTATATGTTTAGTGTCCTGAATACTATAGTAGTGCTTGTACTTGTATCGTAAGTTTTGGTTTCCGTCACGAATGACTGACCCATAAACGATCAGCGTAAAGTGCGAGGTACAAGTTAACACGCGAATACAATCACGTGACGCGGACATTTGAAGCACGTGACTGATATGAAATGATTGTATCTTTAATTGGCAGATCACGATTACATAGTCTTTATAAAAATGTTTGGTGTTTTAATAGATGAATACAATACGTACACATCACTTTATCCGACAGAAAACAAGAAGAAAATACTGACATGTTAATAGATTTCGATGAAAGTAGAGGAAAATAAGAGCAAAATGTAGGCAAATAAAGATTTTCACGCGTAAGGACTCTGAAAATGTTGGTAATATACAAGGAGAATAAAACAGTTGTGTAAATCTGCATGATATATTGGCTCAATATTTATATTAAAACATCACTTGGCTCTGTAAAAAAAAAGTAAAATAATTAATTTCGCACAAAAAATAAGTGTTTACTGCCTTGACGTTTATAATTCTCAAAACATGGCGCTGTATAGTATCAAATAACGTACATTCCGTACCTCCAGCATGGAAGAGTTTCAGTCAAGACTTTGGACAATCTTGCCAATTTACGAATTGTAATTGGCGTTACGGCGTATCTTTTTTCTATTTTTTAAGTAAAAGGACAAAAAAAAAAAAAAAGCATTGCGGAATTTGCGGAAATTTAATCAGCTAGTATGTTTGTTTTGGAGGG
Organism: Ylistrum balloti; assembly: GCF_031769215.1. Taxonomy (NCBI): domain Eukaryota; kingdom Metazoa; phylum Mollusca; class Bivalvia; order Pectinida; family Pectinidae; genus Ylistrum; species Ylistrum balloti. The sequence continues at coordinate 128,411 of NW_026782226.1, read as the reverse complement.
AATGTTTACTACCAATCGAATTTCAAGTCATCTGCACTCGCAAGTTACTCGAGTCAGATATGACTGAAAGTTTTTTTTAAGGAAAATAACAATATTTATCAGCTGTTTGATTTAGTGTTAATTCACTGTCTCTTTCTGGTACAGAGATACATATACGTTATCAAATAATAAACAGACACATACGTTTCCTGTGTTGAACTGTCGCCGTTGACATGGGCCTGCTCTGGGCTCGATCCCCTAGCAGCATATCCAATCCCAAAACCAACTGCCAGACCGACCACGCCCACAAGCACTGCGCCGAAAATGAGTCGTGAGCGAATAGTTTTCTTCTTGTTGCTGTCCATCGTGTTGATGGAAAGATTTGAAAATCTGTCAAAACACGAAAAAAATATACAACAATCATGTCGTGTCATTTTGAATAATTGTAATCATGCATCTGTGATTTCACTCTTTAAGCCATCATGCCCACATGAAAAAATACAACCTACATTTCATAGTTAAACCTACAACCTAAAAAATACTCTCGGCTAGTCGTGAAAACATGATGTTTTTTTCAAATTATGTAGTTTCCCAAGAGTCAGAAGTCGACCGTTTTTTTCTCTGAAAACTGAACGGTTGTTACTGTGCAAAATCACTTATTCTAACACTAACTACATCCGAAAAGTATCAATACTCCATTTTGAATAGATTATGTTTTGTCCTTGGGTTGAGATTACAAAACAGACCCGGGTGATAAGATAGGAGAATAAAAAAAATTGATTCCGCTAATATATCGCTCTGATTTCTTGTGGGTCCTTAATCCATCATCAGGATATGATACGCGTTATGTACATCGTGAAGCATACGTTTATACATGCAGATGCTGATGTGGTAAATGTGGCGAGTATGAACGAAAATATCCGATTTACCTATCTACTCTGACACCCTATTTAACACTATATACTTGTTGCTAAATCTAGGATAGAGTGTTATAATATACAACAGAAAAAATCGAATCAACACTCCTTGTGACACAATATATCCGTTCGTTTATTAGATGAGATTGGTGGATTTCAACCCGAGAAGAAGGATGATAAAGATAGCAAATACGAGGCTTGTCAAGTGTTTACAATTCAAACATCTTTTCTCGATGAGAGAACACCCAACAAGGGGGTGGATGGTTAATTTTCCTTTTACCTACTGACTTTATTAGGTACTCGTAAGTGTTCTGTATCCCAATGCTTCGCTTCTTTGACGTGTTTACTTGTTGACATGACGTAAGTGAATTGTAACTGTGACGTCATATCAATGTCCTGACAACAAGGATTTGGTACTCGTCTCAACCCTAGGGCGAGACAAGGAAATCTCACTCCGTTAAAAAATCTTTATTTACCTGTTCATGATAAGAGAATTACCTGTCCATGATAAGAGAATTACCTGTCCAGCGTAAGAGAAATTCCTGTCCATGATAAGAGAATTACCTGTCCATGATAAGAGAAATTCCTGTCCATGATAAGAGAATTACCTGTAGAGCGTAAGAGAATTACCTGTCCAGGGTAAGAGAATTACCTGTACAGCGTAAGAGAATTACCTGTCCATGATAAGAGAATTACCTGTACAAGGTAAGAGAATTACCTGTCCACGGTATGAGAAATCTTTGTCGATGTTAAGAGAATTACCTGTCCATGATTTACCTGTGCAAGGTAAGAGAATTATCTGCCCATGATAAGATAATTACCTGTTCATGATAAGAGAATTACCTTTACAGCATAAGAGAATTGCCTGTCCAGGGTAAGAGAATTACCTGTACAGCGTAAGAGAATTACCTGTACAGCGTAAGAGAATTACCTGTCCATGATAAGAGAATAACCTGTCCAGGGTAAGAGAAATCCCTGTACAGGGTAAGAGAATTACCTACCTGTCCATGATAAGAGATTTACCTGTATAGGATAAGAGAATTACCTGCCCATGATAAGATAATTACCTGTCCATGATAAGAGATTTACCTGTATAGGATAAGAGAATTACCTGCCCATGATAAGATAATTACCTGTCCATGATAAGAGATTTACCTGTATAGGATAAGAGAATTACCTGCCCATGATAAGATAATTACCTGTCCATGATAAGAGAATAAGAGAATTACCTTTACAGCATAAGAGAATTACCTGTCCAGGGTAAGAGAATTACCTGTACAGCGTAAGAGAATTACCTGTCCATGATAAGAGAATAACCTGTCCAGGGTAAGAGAAATCCCTGTACAGGGTAAGAGAATTACCTGTCCAGGGTAAGAGATTTACCTGTATAGGATAAGAGAATTACCTGTCCATGATAAGAGATTTACCTGTCCATGATAAGAGATTTACCTGTATAGGATAAGAGAATTACCTGTCCATGATAAGAGATTTAACTGTACAGGGTAAGAGAATTACCTGTCCATGATAAGAGATTTACCTGTATAGGATAAGAGAATTACCTGTCCATGATAAGAGAATTACCTGTACAGGGTAAGAGAATTACCTGTACAGGATAAGAGAATTACCTGTCCATGATAAGAGAATTACCTGTACAGGGTAAGAGAATTACCTGTACAGGATAAGAGAATTACCTGTCCATGATAAGAGAATTACCTGTCCATGATAAGAGATTTACCTGTAGAGGGTAAGAGAATTACCTGTCCATGATAAGATAATTACCTGTACAGGATAAGAGAATTACCTGTCCATGATAAGAGAATTACCTGTCCATGATAAGAGATTTACCTGTCCATGATAAGAGATTTACCTGTCCATAATAAGAGAATTACCTGTCCATGATAAGAGAATTACCTGTCCATGATAAGAGAATTACCTGTCCAGGGTAAGAGAATAACCTGTCCAGGGTAAGAGAATAACCTGTCCAGGTTACAATTATGACGTCGCGTCATCTGCTAGATCCTTGTCTAGTTGGTGTCTATGGAAAAGGAAGTGATCTGTCATCATCTGATTTATTATGATTTAACGACAGAACGCGAGTAAAATCTGCCAAATCGTCATCAGTTAAAAGTTGCTAGACATTATATATCATCTGAAAATTTCATATTCCTCGTCACCGTACATGTATATAATGCATGTAGATGCACAGACCTGTTACAATTGCCTCGTTAAAGGACAAATACTCTGTCAATCATCATAACCTAATAGTAATACTGTAAAAACATTTATTTTCGAGATGGATTTTTTCACCGTTCAATTCGCGGGTCCACGAATTTATATGTCCACGAAAAACTGATAAAAGTTGGCATTGAATAGAGTACTTGTGGATTATGTGAGGTTTTTAAAGAAATCAAGCGCCAACGAAAATGCATATTTTTTAGAAAACCATGAAATAAGACTCTCTCTGAATTCATATATTTTTTTTTTATACAAGAAACAACGGAATTATCAATATAACTGTGCTATACCTGAACTCATTTTAGAAAATGCGGTTGGCTTCTGAAATAAATAACCAGGTGATGAGATATTTGATAGTATACCCATCCGAAATTATAATTTCGAATAATTATTTTTGTAAGATTTTAGTAATACGTCAAGTTGTATTTTGATGAGAGTTTGCATAACATGACTTTTATGGTTTTTCCATTAAATACAGTATTTTTTTAGACGTAGTGAGCAAAAGCACAACGTAATATAAAGCTATTCTGCTGTAAACGTTTATGATAAACAGTTAACAGGGTCGGTTTGAACGGTAACGCCCGTTATAAATTAATTCCTAGTCAAAGTTTATCATCGTCCCACATTTTACAGGCGTTTTTTTCAGCATGATATTTATGATTTTGATTGGACGTGCCATCTTCTGAACGTTTGAAGATTTTCAGCAGTCATTTGATTTCGACGAATTCCTTACTTTTTTCCTTTTAATAGTTATTGATATTGGCAAACAACGTGGGCTAGACTGAGAGTTTTACCATTTCATGGGTCATGCAAAGGTACATTTAACAGATCCTATCGAATATTTTCCCATCTTAAAGGTTGTGTTTCGTATCTACTATCGACAGAGTTAAAACCCTTTGTTTAGATATGATATAATTTTTTATCATATATGCAACTCATTTTCAATGAGGATACTGGGACGAGGTAAGTGTTCCATAGGTAAGAAGAGGGATGCTGGGACGAGGTAAGTGTTCCAGAGGTAAGAAGGAAGACACTGGGACGAGGTAAGTGTTCCATAGGTGAGAAGAGGGATGCTGGGACGAGGTAAGTGTTCTATAGGTAAGAAGGAGGACACAAGGTAAGTGTTCCATGGGTAAGAACGAGGACACTGGGACGAGGTAAGTGTTCCATAGGTAAGAAGAGGGATGCTGGGACGAGGTAAGTGTTCCATAGGTAAGAAGGAGGACACTGGGACGAGGTAAGTGTTCCATAGGTAAGAAGGATGACACTGGGACGAGGTAAGTGTTCCATAGGTAAGAAGGAAGACACTGGGACGAGGTAAGTGTTCCATAGGTAAGAAGGGGGATACTGGGACGAGGTAAGTGTTCCATAGGTAAGAACGAGGACACTGGGACGAGGTAAGTGTTCCATAGGTAAGAAGGAGGACACTGGGACGAGGTAAGTGTTCCATAGGTAAGAAGGATGACACTGGGACGAGGTAAGTGTTCCATAGGTAAGAAGGAGGATACTGGGACGAGGTAAGTGTTCCATAGGTAAGAAGGAGGATACTGGGACGAGGTAAGTGTTCCATAGGTAAGAAGGAGGACAGTGGGACGAGGTAAGTGTTCCATAGGTAAGAAGGGGGATACTGGGACGAGGTAAGTGTTCCATAGGTAAGAAGGAGGATACTGGGACGAGGTAAGTGTTCCTTAGGTAAGAAGGAGGACACAAGGTAAGTGTTCCATAGGTAAGAAGGAGGATACTGGGACGAGGTAAGTGTTCCATAGGTAAGAAGGGGGATACTGGGACGAGGTAAGTGTTCCATAGGTAAGAAGGGGGATACTGGGACGAGGTAAGTGTTCCATAGGTAAGAAGGAGGATACTGGGACGAGGTAAGTGTTCCTTAGGTAAGAAGGAGGACACAAGGTAAGTGTTCCATAGGTAAGAAGGAGGATACTGGGACGAGGTAAGTGTTCCATAGGTAAGAAGGGGGATACTGGGACGAGGTAAGTGTTCCATAGGTAAGAAGGAAGACACTGGGTCGAAATACGTGTCCATTAAATAAGAAGAAAGGATGCCGGGACGAGGTAACTGTCCCATAAATAATAATAATGATAGTGACTCGATATAATTGTCCCATTAGTAAGAAGAATTATATTGGGACGAGATAACCATAGATGAGAAGGCGAATATTAGGAGGTAACTTTATCAGCGACTCGAAGAAGATGTTACTTTCCCATTGATACGTTACTGGGCGAGATGACTTTACATGAAGATACAGTGATACGTTACTGGGCGAGATGACTTTACATGAAGATACAGTGATACGTTACCGGGCGAGATGACTTTACATGAAGATACAGTGATACGTTACCGGGCGAGATGACTTTACATAAAGATACAGTGATACGTTACTGGGCGAGATGACTTTACATGAAGATACAGTGATACGTTACTGGGCGAGATGACTTTACATGAAGATACAGTGATACGTTACCGGGCGAGATGACTTTACATAAAGATACAGTGATACGTTACTGGGCGAGATGACTTTACATGAAGATACAGTGATTACGTTATTGGGCGAGATGACTTTACATAAAGATACAGTGATACGTTACTGGGCGAGATGACTTTACATGAAGATACAGTGATACGTTACTGGGCGAGATGACTTTACATAAAGATACGTTGATGCGAGGTAAACTTCCCATACCTCAGACAGAGACTATCAGGACGAGGCAACAGTCACCCAAGACCAACACGAATATATCAGACAACGGGTAGAGTACCTAGCTACCGTAGGATGGAAGGAATAAGAATGCTTAAACCAACTCGTACAATGTAATGTGTACGTCCAGAAGCGATGTAGGTTTGTAAATAAATATAGAGCTGTACAGAATTAATGGCACATTCCGACTTCCTGTCTAATTGGATACGTAAACTCGTGATATTTGTTTTTGAAGCCACTGCCAAATCGACTATATGCACTTGACATTGCATATTCAAGTGTCTGTCAGCTTTATTTCTCATTTGTTCCCAAGAATATTTTGTCAATTAAAAATCTTTTTTTTCTTTCTTTTCATTTTTTAAAATTCTATTTATATGCCGAGTATTTGTGCAAATATGCACTAAGTATATATGTACAGTAAAATTAGAAAAAAAACCTAAGAGGTAATTTAACTTAAACAAAAAAGTCTGAAATTTAAAAAAAAACAATAGTTTGAGTTAACGGGCCAGTGAATAAATACATCTGCCCTATATTCTCTACCTTTGTCTGGGCGTTGTTACAAAATAGCGTATGTATCAATTTTCACATATTTCCCGCTCGTGAGTAGTTTGCACGTGTTGGTGATTACGTCATTGTTCCTTTAGTAAACTTCTTTCTACGATGAACTTTGGTCGTCACATGAGTTTTAGATTTCAAACACTTTATCTAACGTAATGTCTACATTAAGTATCTTTTTTAGAGAATATGAAGAGAGAAGATGAAGTCCATAGGTCCGGTTCATGATATTCACCATGCTTCCAGCATGAAACGTCATTTCCAGAAGTTCAAGTTTAAAAGCGAACCATGTGTCTATTCTTCCTGTATGAGACCGATTTCAGACAATTAAGTGCTATGAGAAAAACGTGTATTCACAATTATTGCTATATTTACATACAGAAGGGGAAATTATTTCAACGATGTATCTTTTAGCGCGAAAAATGCTTGAATAAGATTACCACCAAATCAGTACTTTTACAACATTTCTTTACCAGTTAAAGAAAACGCTGTTGAAAAATTGACGAAAAACTTAATTTGATTGTTATTAAACAAATCGTTGATTTCAATAATGCCCAAAACATGCTTCATTCATCTTGACATTTCGTATGCACGAGTCAAATTGACAACTTTTAAATGCTTTTCAATGCTAATAGTATTGTACCAGTTCATTTCGAAAAATGTCAGATATATTTATAAATTTGGTAAGGGAAATTAGTTATTAAGAAATACATTAAACACATCACACATTAAATGCCAAGAATTTATGAGAGTGTATTACATAACAGTAACAGAAGTGTTGTTGTACCTTGTAATCCGCTTAAAGTACGTGTCATTTGACAGAATTTACAATGCAACAAACGGAACTAAATTTAAATGGCAGATCAATAAAAACAGTGCATTTTTTTCTATTTGAACCCTTCCTAAAGTGCATGCAGTACAGAGAAATTGTCATGGTAATTATATCAGTGAAAAAGGAAAAAAGAGCAAATTGTTTTGTTGGTAAATATATTGATAACGAATAATAATATAGATATTCTGCTGGTGTTATTCTATTTTTAGATGTTTGTTGTCTAGTTATTTACTTATATTATCGATTTCTGAATTGTTGCTTAACACTGAGTTATAAATTTGTATGAGATGAAGGTATTGGGATCAAGCGGTAACTGATACTCCGTAAATGCGAGCAAAACACAAAAGTAATTACAATACAAATAACAATTTTGGTGAAAACAAGAAATTTGAAGGCACACTCATGTGACCTTGGTGCCAATAAAGACATATAAATGTCTGGTGACAGTTTCTCATAAATGACACGTGTCATAAACGCTTAATAAAATATGCACATTGTTGATCTGGTAATAGAGAATGGAAGTGGCAACTCCCGGAACACATCGCATTTTATATAAAAAAAACCGAGAAGTTTCGCATGGTGCTGGCATGGTTTTAAAATCTCTGACTTTAAACAAGCTGCAGAACACAACTATATACTTCCGACTGCGGTATGTGTTTTTTTTTCATCAAACAGCAAATATCAAAACAGAGGGAGAAAAAATGTGATAAAAACTTTGTCGAGCCCCGGAAGAAGGTAAAATAATATGAAACAATCTTATAGTATAAAAAACGCTAAAACCTCATTAGTATATTGCGCACGTGTTGCGATCTGGCAATAGTTATAATGATACCACGAAAAAGGTCATTTGTTTTCCTGTGGTTTAATATGCACGATACAATGTAGATAAGGAGGTACTTCATTCTTGCTTGGCATTGGACTATGTTTGAAGTAGTCTGCATATTTAGAAAAATAACCGATACCGTGTTAAATAAAAGGCTATATTTGGGTGATAGTTTGCGGTTGAGTGATACAATAAATGTATTAAATAAACATTTTTTGTCAGATAGCCTATTGAGGATTCCTAAATAAATAACATGAAATGTTGTTAGGTTAACGTATAAAGCAGAGGATAAAATAGAAAATGTGTTAAGGTCACGAAATCACCTCCTCACTATGTAGAAAAATACATTGTTTGATATTTTAATATCAATGATAGTTGTAAGTTTACCCACAGCAACATTAACTCTGCAATATTTCTTGATATTTTTTTTATCAATTTTAAAGTTTAAAAAAACTTTTGTAAGAAAATGGCTTCTATTGAAAAGTTATAATGGTCGACATTTGGCACAGTGTATGGAGTTCTTATATTCGACTTCAATATATTTTTGTCCATATTCATTCAAAACTTGTGTTAAATACACATTTTTGAATTTCTATACAAACTAGACTTAAATTGTTATCCTGAACTTTCCCTTGACCTATGAACCTTGATTACAATACTATTTCAATGTGTGCACTGATGCACTCTAACGAGAATTCGTTCAAATATGCAACCTCTATCTGACGCAGTGTAATAACACATGAGTGGACGAGAGGACATGGTTGGCTGGGTTTATCGCCTCGTGAATACTCTTTTTATTGGGGTCTCCTTGTAATAACTGGTGGCTACCACACAAGCTACCACACTGAACAACATACGAGAGGCTCGCCACATGCTATTTACAGAAATCAAGCAAAAGTGTCTTGCAAAAGGACACAACTATATCAGCACAGATCTGCCAGTTGCTAAGTTTCCCGAGTTAGAGAGCATCGAATTACACACCACAATCCAGAAATTATGAAGACCAACACACCAATTGAGCTACAGACCGATCCCTACATGATAAAACTACATGTCATAATATTTCGATAAATCGAAATTAACAACATATTAACAACAAAACAAACAAAAGATGTTTTTTCTGTAAGATGTCAAAATGTAAAAAGGATAAAAAAAGGAACAACATTATAAATGACAAAAACTCTGTGTACCGTATGTGTAAATGTGTAGTGAAGAGGGCTTACCTTTGCATAGTGCTGTTTACTACCTTTTTTATCGTTCTCTGACTTCCGAAGTTATCATTCCTTCCGTTACGTAAGACTAAACACAATCTAATGCTACACTTGTACAACACAACTGGTTGCTAGTACGTGCTGTTATGACAAGAATGCACACGCTCACACATGTGCGCTGTGTCACCTGTGGGTAATAGATGATGTTATGATTAAGGAAGGACAATAAACACACGGAATACTAAAACATTTTTATAACCTTATAACTTTTTTGTCAGGATGTGTTTGATCTGTTTGGCAGTTGAGCCAAACCCTATGTCAAACTCGCACATGATGATGCCGACATTTTCGCAGCAAGAATGTTGACATCGGACACGTAATTATGACTTTATAATACATGCACATATTAATATCAGTGTGTGTCAAAACACATGAGCCCATACATATGTATACACAGGGATTCGGCACAATAAACAAGTCCTTTGTATAGCACTTTAAAAGACATTAACAAAAACTTTCGCCTTCAAGTTGACACTATTAATCAAAGTCAGTAGCGAAAAAAATATCATTCACCTGCAGTACACCCGTGTATACTGATTCCTTCATTCTGCGAAATCATAATGAAAGGACAATATTTGATACTTTTTCCAAGTCTGTTTGAATGTTCATCAGTTTTTTTTACTTAACCGCAGTATCGAAAACTTTCACTATCAAAACTTGGACACTAAGCAAGGAGAGCTGTAGAAACTAAGGTCAACTTTAGACAGTAAATTTCTGTCATCCATCTTCATACAAAAATTAACATTGTAATGTCATTAATTACAGCGTTAACTGCAACATGGTATCTGTTGGGTCAATAAGGCATCTGTTAGGTCAATGAGGCAACTGTTAGATCAATGAGGCATCTGTTAGGTCAATAAGGCATCTGTTAGGTCAATAAGGCATATGTTAGGTCAATAAGGCATGTGGTATAAATTACCATAATGATTCACATGCATGTAAAGATATTTCAGACACAAATAATTCATGTGGACGTGCATTGTAAAATGTGTTTGTTATTTTGTACGCACAATTTGAACCTGGCATATTTTGGGAACACGAAATACAGAAATAGCATCAAGAGAACAGGGTTGAAGTTATCAAACCTGAGTACGGATATATATTTAGTGGTGATGTATGTGATAGGAGCGGAGAATGAGAAAGAACGAATGACGAAATGAGTGAGAGAGGTGGGGGAAGTAAGGCGGATGAGGAGTTAGAGGGGATAAGGGAAGTGAGGGTGGTTGAAAGGGTTAATGGGGGTGAGTGAAGTAGAGTGGTTGAGGGGATTTGTGGTGGTGAGCGATGTAAGATGGATGAGAAGATCAGTGAAGGTGAGAAAAGTAAGGGGGTGGCAGTGGGGGTTACAGTGGGTGACAAAAAGGGGTGGAGATGGCGGTGAAGAATAATAGTGGTTGTGGGGAGTTAGTGAGGACAAGGAAAGTGAGCATGAAGAGAATTAGGAAGACTGAGATAGTCGGGAGATTCAGTGGGCGAGGGGAACTAGTCAGTGGAGTTCGAATGGGCGATCAAAATATACGCGAGGCAACGAGACTTAGAGAGGGTGAGGGAAGTGAATATAGAGGAGAAGAGTAAGACATGAGGAGAAACTCCATGCAAGAATTCGTGTGATATGACCAAGTATGTGGTAAGTGACTAATGCGGCACTTTTAGAATCCCGGAAATGTGTTCTCGCCATGACCTTGGGATCTTAGAAGCAACCAAATTACTTACTGCACCACCAGAAATGTTTTTGAAACTTTCTCTTGCCTTCCAACTTCTACTCTTACTTCCTGATGTATTAGCAATAACGCATTTTGTCCTTGATTCTGACCTTTTGACAGCATTTAAGTATCATGGTGTCGATGTTAATGGTTCCTGAGTGGCCCATCGGTCTATCCTCAATCTCAGAAATCGGGATGTAAACAATTTCAATGAAGAGATTTATAAAGTATTTTGATGTGTACCGCTGACTTACCCATACTCGAGATTGATAAAGGTACTCCAATAAACTTCATTTAAAGTGTTGGTACTAAACATAGATACCGGTATCACGGTACAGATGGCGACAAGAAGGATGAATGTCGTTGTCATGTTTCTATCAAATTCCCAATCGAAATGTTTTAATATCTTTTCAGTTATCAAGGCCTATGAGGACATGAGTCTAGAACATGTGATTACACTGAGAATGATTTCTGTACATTAATGAAATACTTAAACAAAACTAGATTCGATAATTGTACATGTTTGTGCCTCATCCTCTCCCCCAGAAAATAAGACAAATCGGAAGAAAGCCATGAGGAGGAAAAGAAAAAAACAAACAATAAAGTCTTATGTTTTTAACAGATCAACTCTGATCCCTTCGCCCCCTCACTCCTCTAGTTACATATACACCATAAGTGATTCATAATGCCAAACCTGATGTTTCATTTGCCACTTAGCAATCGTACCACCCACTCCTGTAACCTAACCTACTGCTGTACAAATTTGCCCATACGTGGGTTGATAATTTTCACAATATTAGATAATTTCTACCGAAATTGACTTTCATGGAACATTTTGTTATCATCATTTTGACCCGTTTTCCCCATTATCCAATATATTACTACCACACTACTCTCCACCTAGATGTACTTTTCGGCTGTAGTATACATGTAATATAATAGCTTAAACGTCCTGTGATTTCACTATCATCTAGCAAACTATACTTAGGCGCAAATAGCATTAATTCAATCCCTTTGAATAGTCTTAAACAAGTTGTAACAATATAAAGAAAATAACTTCTTAAGCTGTCTGTGTCTTCATCAGCGATCATACGTCACAGTTAAACTTATTTTCTTAGAAACTGAATTTAGTTTCAAGAACCTTATCCCTAATTGTCCTCTTTCCTTGCTGAAACTTTTACATTACATAGAGTAGAATTTTAAGAGCGAAGTTACTTAAATCGGTTTATCATAGCTTACTTACGACGTAGTTATACAGTAAAACTCGCTTGTGTCGTACACGCTTGAAACGAATACATCGGATAAGTCGAATGTTTTATTCGGTCCCGATTTTGTATCTTCATAGTAAATTAAATTAAACACGGATGAGTCAAATACCGTGTTTGTGTTGAATATGTTTTGTGGTCCATCCCTTCTAAATTTTACCAAAAGTTCCTTTTCTTGTGCCGAACATTCAGGCGTCACCTTGTCTCAGGTAAAAAAAATTCCCGACTTCGGTTCAGATGACAGGATGATCAGTTAGCGGTATCAGTATTAACGAGCCCATTTGTAATTTTCGATTGAACATAAATATGTATGTTATAAAGAATTCATGTGACCAAGCTGACATTAGAACTACACTCTTTTAATTATTTGTATTGGATTTTTTTTCAATATTCAGATCTCTCTACCAAAGAATACTTAATTATCTACTGCCAAATCTCAAGTTTTCGACATTCAAAATATCTGGGCTTTAACCAAAAGCTCAAAGTAAAATAACATCTTTTTCGCTGAATTTATAAAACGGAGAACAGCTTACTCTTTTCATTCCATTTTCAAGGTAAGATGCATATGATTTTGCGATTTCATTCTAACTGCGGGAACAGCCAACAATAAAATCCGCGGAAATTTTCACATGAACAATAAGAAAGATCAGTTAATTTCTTTTTCTTTTTCATCAAAAACTATTCCCTCCTCACTACATCACAAATAGTAATATCATCATTGAAAACTATGGCTACGTTCTTGCATGGACGACAGTTTTGTGATGTCAAGCAAAATGGCACGTGTGTCCAAATGAACTTTGGAATGAAAATGAACACAGATTGTATGATTTAATATTCCTAAATAGCATCAGTCGATGAATTGTCCTGGGAATTGATTTTTCAGAGAATTTATTTAAGTAAATGTCTCACTTTTCAGGCCCACGTAACAAGGAGTTATTGGGATTAAGTTTCTGGGAACTGATATGAGATTTCAAATTATGTTGTGGCCGCGAAAAACATATTTAGATTGCCGAACGTCTCAACAAACCAGTTGGTGAGGAAAGAAGATAAAGTATTAGAGACTTTTCAAACTTGAGTTTTCATTGGTCGTTGTAAAAAGTTATTGCTTAAACCGCAACCAACTAACCAACCAACCAATCAACCAACCAACCAATCAACCAACCAACCGACCAACCAATTAACCAACCAACCGACCAATTAACCAACCAACCGACCAATCAACAAACCAACCAACCAATCAACCAACCGACCAACCAATTAACCAACCAACCGACCAATTAACCAACCAATCAACCAACCAACCAACCAACCAACCGACCAAACAACCAACCAATCAACCAACCAACCGACCAATCAACAAACCAACCAACCAATCAACCAACCGACCAACCAATTAACCAACCAACCGACCAATTAACCAACCAATCAACCAACCAACCGACCATTCAACAAACCAACCAACCAACCAACCAACCAACCAACCGACCAATTAACCAACCAATCAACCAACCAACCGACCATTCAACAAACCAACCAACCAACCAATTAACCAATCAACCAACCAACCGACCAATCAACCAACCAACCAACCAATTAACCAATCAACCAACCAACCGACCAATCAACCAACCAACCGACCAATCAATTAACCAACCAACCAATCAACCAACCGACCAATTAACCAACCAATCAACCAACCAACCGACCATTCAACAAACCAACCAACCAACCAACCAACCAACCAACCGACCAATTAACCAACCAATCAACCAACCAACCGACCATTCAACAAACCAACCAACCAACCAACCAACCAACCGACCAAACAACCAACCAATCAACCAACCAACCGACCAATTAACCAATCAACCAACCAACCGACCAATCAACCAACCATTCAACCAACCATTCAACCAACCAATCAACCAACCAACCGACCAATCAATTAACCAACCAACCAATCAACCAACCGACCAACCAATTAACCAACCAACCGACCAATTAACCAACCAACCGACCAATCAACAAACCAACCAACCAATCAACCAACCGACCAACCAATTAACCAACCAACCGACCAATTAACCAACCAACCAACCAACCAACCAACAATTCAACCAACCAATCAACCAAGCAACCAACCAACCAACCAAACAACCAACCAATCAACCAACCAACCGACAAATTAACCAACCAACCAACCAATCAACCAACAATTCAACCAACCAATCAACCAAGCATCCAACCGACCAATCAAGAAACAAAGACATAAACAATTAACCAAACAAGCAAACAAGCAGGCGTTCCACAAACCAAATCAGGAAACAAGAAGAAAATTAAACCACCAAGCAAACGATAGGCTATATATACTTATTGTCCATTAACCATTCAACAAGGACTACTCCTGCATTGAAGTATAACACATGTGCATGCATATATATATATTCAAAATAGGGACTTACCGTTTGTATATTAATTGTAACCGTTATACGACTTTCTCTTGAGCGCGTTAAATTGGAATATAAAACACAGCTGGTATACAATACGTATATCCGGTAGATGGACATTTGGCTTCCTAGAGAACAATGTTAAAATCTAGCTATTCCTCGTGTAGTATCATACCTAGTATGTATACATTTAACAATAAAGTTTTAGATTTATAAACACCTTAAAACCGAGCCAATTGATTAAGTTTCCTCTCGGTCGCGGCCAAATTAGTATGAAGTTTCCGCCAATACACACATAATTCACGGGGCCCAAATGAGGATACACTTTTGTACATGCAACAATTGAACTTGTAATCATTTGCTTAAACAAGTTGATGGATTATACTGAAATTGGGTCAATACGTCCGTCCGTCCGGTTTCGAAACAATTTGCATTTTATATCCAGGAAACTACAAATAAAAAATGATGCAAAATCCAGTGTCCTATCACATATGTATTAGATACGCTTAATTTGACCTGCATTTCATGTGTCATTAACCAATTTCAACGTCCAGTTAACAGGTGGAAATTTAGCCTATATCAAGGTGGTTCAGATTATATGTAGCTTTAAACACTGAGCCAGTGAATTGTAAGGGTGTGCTCTATGTTACTTATCACATTATGGCTATATGCCAGTTTGAACGTTTTGTTGAAGTTACCTATAAACATTGCTACATATCTACATTTTGTATGATGACCTCCGTTTACCCCGTATTAACCTGGCTTGTTTTCACAGAAGCATAGATGCAGCTTGGAGCACAGAACAATTGCATGACGTCATGTTGTCACAATTTTTACCGTTGTTATGTGCATGTCCCCTCAGAAAACCAATCTCTACCAGAGTTGTCGTCCTTTACAGTCCCGCTACACCCCAGTAACGGCGCACGGTCTACAGATAATTGCCCTCGCGACCAGGATCAAAGTTGGACATAAGTTCTACGGCGGCATCCTTGACAACAGCAACGAAGGGTTACCATCAGTTATCACATATGTCACGGAATATCAACATTTATCTCATGAACACGCCGGTAATTGAAAGAAAAGTGAAAATGTAAAATGTGAACATGACGATTGGTGAGTATTTACTCAAAATTAAAGGTACCGGAACATAATTCGTAAACTAATGAAGTCATTTTCCAGAAGAACACGCGTCTATTTTCAAAATAATGATAAAAATAATAAAATGAGATATTTCATTATTTGACAAAAAAAAAAAAAAAAAAAAAAAGTTTCTCAAGAATCGTGAAAAGACGTGAGCCGTTTACAGAGGAGTTATTGGGGTACTAATTGACATTCTCCAAAAGTATAAGTTAACATCATATATAAACCAATACGCAGTGGATGGAAATTTCCCACCACGACGCAAGTGGAAATACATTGTAAACGCAGCGATAGATATACGCGAAAACACACTACTAAAAGCAAGAATGAACTGCGATCGAGATTTTAATCGTTTTAAACACGTACATTTGACATATAGTAAGCCTTATGATATGTTAAAGGCAGAAAACACAGACAAGGAAATAATATTATATAATTGCAAAATGATAACCTGCCCACCAACAGAACAAGGTAAAATATGCAGCAAGTGCGGGAAACCCTTCCATGACGTCATTCGGCATTTCGTTACGGACTGCAATGTGACATTCCCCTTAAGAGACACCTTTATGGACACAGTAATAAACTACTATGGTGTTCAACCATATGTGCTAATGTCTCAAATGACAGAGGAAGAACTCGTTATTACTCTGTTTAAAGGAACCTTAGACAGTCCTGATTTTGATGACAAAACTGTGTGCTGTGAATTTGCACAAGACAGTGCTTACTTCCTATGGAAATCGGCACAGATATATTTCAATGCCGCAGACCTGATGTAACGTTTTCAGTTTCAATGTAAGGGTGAATATACCCTTCCCCAAAGAACAATGACCAAATGAGCGTAAAACGAAATATGTATTAACCACTTTTGTATTGCATAATTTTCTTATTCTTTTCTTAATTTGTATACTCTCATGATTGAGGAATAAAGAGTGATGATCGGCTGATTACGACTATGTAAACATACAACAAGAAAAACAGTTTTAGATTTAAGAAAACATGTATCATATTTTTTGCAAACACACCCGAAGTGTAAACATAACCAATGAACGTCTGTCATTTTACATGTATTACCTTTTTGGATGCAGTTATCTTGAACGCCCTAACGTCATTCTGTTTATCTGTCACCAATATTGCATGTATTGACATCAAATACAAGATGACAGACGTTCAACGGTTAAATGTTACCACAGTTGTTTCGGATAAAGCTATATGCCACCTTAGATTTTATTCAGTTAAGACTATATGCTACAGCTGTACCTTGGAAATTCTGTTGAAGTTACAGGTTATTTGCTACCATAGATATTCTGTTGATGTAAAGGTTGCATTCCAGCACTGTAATTGTTCATGTGTATATCATCATTAGCAGTCAGTATCAAAAATAGATAGTTTCTCGTAATATGTTACATCTTACGTCATGATGAGTCACTCGTCAAGGGACAATTGATGAACTGGAAGGATTTAAGTGGCAGCTTGACTCTCACCTGAACTCTGGTAACTAGAAACAGTAGAAATAGAAGATATATATACATTCTAAGCTTTGACGTGAACCCAGGACTCATTCCATCCTCGATACTCTCTGCACCCCAGGAAAATGTCATGGCAAAATTGAAGGCACACGCAACGTAATTTTATTGACTGCAGGAGAAAAAAACTGACCAATCATAGCCTGATATGCTGCTTTTTGAAGATTACAAAGAAACGTCACCCAACTTCAAAGCTGCTGCAATGGACTTGTATAAGACCTCGAGATTCGTTTGATGTTCATCAAAGGATCAAACTAGTCTTTTAGTCTTGTCCACAAGGTGTCAAACATGGGACCTTCAATTTTGCCATTACATATTCCAGGGGCTTACAGAGCAAAAGTGACAGTAACCCCTGGAGTATCGAGGATGGACTCGCTCAAGTGACCAAACAATCGGGTTTAACAAACCGTTTTTCACCTCAGATGCAGAAACGGTGTGTCATAACAGGGCCATGAATGTTTCATTGAATAAGGTCGCCATTGCGTTGATGTCGAATATGTAAAGTGAGAGTAACATCATACAGTGCACATGACATTCCAGTGTAATGAACACCTAGATATTTTATTATTATTTAGTGTGATTCTAGTACCCCACAGGACACGCCAGTCGGACAAAGAACGACAATTATTCAACTTTGTAATATGATACAGCAATTAATTTTCACCAAAACTAGAGTGATGTTAGTTCACATCAATTTTACTCACGAATTTGTTTAAATTCTTATGTCACTATGTGATGTATTTGTTTATTTACTTTTAAGCCAGCACGACCTTCACTAGTGAAGGTCAAATGAGATGATGGAGTCAAGTACGGGCCACGCAGAATATCTGTACTTATTGTTATGGCTGTGCGGTGATACTAATGAGTCCGGTGTATCGTGGTAGTGTCCGGCACAGCCCGGTCTAGCCTAGATTATTGTACCATCTGATAACTATATATTGACCTCTACGGCTATTGTTTACATTTAATATATAATTAAAGCTGCGTTATGAACAAATTTGATATACGCGATTGACCAATACGCACAAGGTACCAAACCCTACATCTTAGTCAGTGCCGACTCTAATTGTTATATAAGTACTTTATACTATTACAATATGCATAGCTTACAATTTTTTGGAAATGCAGTAGGTTAGCAGCTTTTAATACTACACCCTTGTTTCAGGTTTTACATAATTCAGATAAACGCATAATGCTGTCATCACATAAACTTTAATTATACCCTGCTTCCGGTGTGATTTAAATCCGTCATATTGTTTTATATTGTTTTTTTTTTATCTTTTATTGCATACATGCAATATGATCTCGCGGATGTGTAATTGACTGAAAAATCCCAGTCATGTCCTTTATGAAAGTATGCTTCATGGCGCCATATGCATTGTCACCAAACAAGGAGATATGGAGTGTGAATACTAAAGCTACCCTTTTCCCCAGTGTCAAATCCTTTTATTATCATGCATATTATATCTGATACTTAATTGCAAAGATGACTAGCTCTATTTGACTTACGAGATGTATTAGAAATTCATTAAATCAATGCAAATTTGAATGAATTTACACGTGACATGCTGTCAGTTGGGCCAATCGCTACTGATCAAACGCCCATCCTCCATCATCGGAATCCTGATAAACAAGCTGACAGCGACTAGTTTATAAAATGCGATATAAAACACATATATTTATAAAACCCATTAAATCTAAATTTAGTTAAATGTTTAAGGTATTATAATGTTGGCCGTCAGAGATTGATATGAAAACCCAGGCTTTATCAGCCATCAATAGCTTTTTTTGATCGATCTGTTGTGTTACACTTTCACAGGAACAAGTATGTTGTACTTCGTTCTTTACAAACAGTTTTTTCCTTCTGCATGTTAGCAGGACATGTACTGCAATATCAATCTTAGATGAAGATTAAAACAAAGAATTATCCACTTAGACGATAAAGACATTCATCTTTCATGGTATGGATTATATTATAAATTGCACGTATTTGCAAAAACAAACGAAGAAAAAACCAACATGTCAACAATATCATAATCCAAAGCCAGATTCAATAAAATTAGAGCAAAATCTGAAAAAAGTACAAGGAAAACAAGATCATTTGTTCCGGGAGGATAAACGTTTTCTGCTTCATTGACGAAAGTCAGTAATGTCACGTCCCAAATGAAAACAAATGTATATAATAACGGGGAATCAGAAGGCATACTAACGAACATCAAGAAATTTAGCGTAACTATCAAAACGATCCGAGCACACATTTTAAATATGAACAAATTAAGACAAAAAAAAAAAAATAAATGCTAATAAATGCAGTGCTATATTCATGACCGTATCTACACATGACGTTGTCGTGTCTCGTATGTTATAGAAATTTCATATCAACGTCACGGTGCTCACTCTTCCATAACAATGTTAATCGCCATCTCTGAAGTACGTAGTTCCCGGTCTCGGCCCAGACCTCAAAAACCCAGTCTATTATTATCACAAGAACAAAACAAAAACAAAAACACAATGAATTGCCAAATTGTTCCTTAAAAATGTATTTCATTATTCTTAAAATCTTACACTGCAAATTAATTCGTATCCTTATAATATACGCCCCTGATGATTAAATGTATGCTTCCGGTATAATATTGCGGTGACTGAAATGAAATGGCTTATAATGGCTTCATTTGAGATGCTATACTATTCATCACATGCTTAATACTTCTAGTAGTGGAATATATTCTTTACATCAGGATGAAAAAAAGGTTTCATATTCACCGACAAATAAAAAAAAGTATTCACTCAGTCAACAGAAGAGAAAGGATATAAACTGTGTGAGAATGACACTGACCTTGAATTACCGTGAGCACGAGCTACACAAATTAAGATCAAGGCAAGGTCATAAGGTTAAAGGTTTTCTCAAGAACTAACAAATACTTTCAAAGGAGATAGCAAGAGAGTCCGACCATGTGTTATTATCTAGTGATATATGGGTGTCTGTCCATCGCGTTTAATCCTACATTCTAATTATCTACAATGTATAGGTACCGTGCCATTAATCTTCCACCTAACACCGGTACCACTTCCGCTTGTTTATCGAGTTCGTATCAAATTCAGCTTGTAATCTATTCTCATGTTCAGATAGTTATTCTAAACTTCCGACCATTTCATCTATTTTATGTTTAAATTGTAGTATGACGCAGGAAAAGTTGTATGTACGATATACATGTACTCCTTGCACGGTACAGAAGATAGTCACGATGGTATAATGAGAACATAAGATAAATAGATTGTGATGTCAGATACATGATGTTTTCTATATAACATAAACTCATTGTAACTTTAGACAATTATTTGCATCCGCGTTGTTGCTGTGTTTGATTATATATGTTATCGCCGTGAAGGGAACAACTCCAACATTTTTGAAAAGTTTACCAGTTTATATGTTTTTTCTATAATTCCAATTACAACACCATTTTGCAAATGCCTTCCTATTTTTTTTTATCTAATCTAATTTGATATGATGCGTGTTTGATTTAAGTTAAAATTTTGAAAAAGTATATTGATTGAAAGGTGCATTGAAACACCATGGGTCATGTAAGGATGCGTCATGTTTGGACAGGTGGAAGAAAGCCGGAGTTCCCGCGGGAAAAAAGGATAGACCTGCTGCCAGCACCTGGCGACTAGCCTAAGAAGGTCTCGGACCCGCGACCCAAAGGTGGAGCGCTGGTGAAAGACGGCAAGACGCTTTTTTTTTTCTTGAAAAATCATAGGACCCCTGAAGCAACATGAAGTACATATGCACAAGTGCAAGGAAATGAAACTAGCTTTGTACAACGAGGAAAATTGTGCTATTACAACAAGTACAAAAGTGTTATACAGTCAATGCAAGCCTATCGAAGGCTTCTGCAGTTTCAGGAAAAAAATAGAAAACAGAAATAAAAATATTTTGTAAGCAGGATACAATGTAGCTCAGTCGAAAAGAGTAAGACTTTAAAAACTTCAAGGTTCGACGATCTTTACCAGACGATCAGATCGTTACCATGGCAGCTTGAGTTTATCGGAAAGCTGAGAAATGAGTGTAGCAACCGTCCTCAAAGTGCACTCAGCACAATAATGGTGTGCAAATAATGAACATTCAATTACTGAACAAAGGGAGAAAAGTTTTGAAGTTAATCAAAATACATGTATATTGCTATCGGCATATTCATTCTATCTTATTATTCATTTATTGCTGCACTGTAAGAAAGAACTTGAAATAAACGCATAGGTAAAATTTGTACAGGTAAAGTATATAAATGTAAACGTATTTCAGTTCTCATGAGATCGGAAACGAGTGATACGCTGTGATCCTCGTGTTTACATAGACTTGGACCATGTGGTTTGACTCAAATACATCCATGTGACTATATTCGGATTTGACGTTTTTGATAAGCGATCGATTTATTTACTTGCTATTCATGATCTGTCATTTTGTATTACTTAACCAATGTTTATTGAACATTCGATAAACACAATAATGAAAAAGTACTTTTGAAAGTCTCGTTATAACGTCACATTTTGGCAACGCCACATTTTATTTCCTTTCCAGTTAAATATCATTTAAAATCATGTATTCATACAAGTACATTGAATTATTGAAATTTGAAAAAAGCGAGTGGCCAGTATATTATCTATAAGTATTTGTTTCTTTTTCGAATGGGCACACGTCTTAAACATTTCTGCATATCCACAAATACTACATGTATAACGTTCCGACATACACGGGTGTCAGAACTAGTTCCGGTATGCAATTTTATCTGAATAGATTACTCACATACGTACAGATATTTCAGATAAATTGAGATATACATGTACATGGTATAGGTGTACTTACCTGATTTCTTTTCTATCCATCATGAACCGAATCGCTTTTTTATCGCCAAATATTGTGACAAATGTTATCAAAACTCGTACAGGCAGAATGGTAAACCAATGCTTAAGAGCTCAGGTCGAACTGACTGACTATTTAAATATACATTTAAAACTGGGTTCATCCTCCTTTTAAAAGTTAGCAGATGTAATGAATAATCTTCACGCATCAGTGAACTCTTTAACCTCCCCTATCGTCACTCCCCCGTACTTTACGACATAAAAGCGACATCAACGAAACTCCCAGTCCACCCTTCCTTGTCTCATGTTAATTTCGCCATGTCATAACCACGCCCTCCTTTGTCGCTGACACACCCATTATCAATCGTTTGTCGTTCGATGGTCTGAATACTATATTTTCACAGATGTAATAACATTTATTACTCATTAACGATTAATATTCATTACTCATACGACATAATCGCGTAGGCTTCATCAAATGGATACATTGTGTTATGGACATGTTGCAAATCCCTTGATGCTTTAACTTTTAGAAAGCATTTCCAATTACTTTTACAATGTATTTTAACATCAACATGTCTGTCATGTGGTCAGTTCGGACAATAAAATGTGATCGAAATAACTCAAATATACCCGCCAAAATTTAGCTCGCAAAAACTATCTAAGTTCATGCCAAAAGTATGATCTCAATCCAGATCAGCGTCGACACTGAGAAATAACAAAGTCCCTGGTAGTTTTATCTAGAACACATACACTTCATATGTATTCAACAAACACATTGGCTGAAATACAATGTATATAAAGTTCACTATTCAGTTCAATATGTAGCCTCGGATGATCACGTAATGAGATATAATTGATTTATCAGTGTGAATGGTAAATGAAGTATACGTAACCAGGCCCCACTTGTATAAAACATCTCAACTTGAGATTTCCTCAAGTCGAGATTTTCCTCAGCTGATATCTCCTCGAAAACGGCTTGTATAAAATTTTCTCAAGGAACAGGAGGAAGGCATCGGCTAGGATTTCCTGAAATTCCTTGCGGAATTTTCATACAAGATATTTTCAAGGAGATATTAGCTGAGGAAAATCTGGGCTTGAGGAAATCTGAAATTGAGATATTTTATACAAGTGGGGTCAGGTCTATAAGTATACCATTATATACAGTGTTAGGTCCAAGAACTGATAACCTGTACATTATGTTCTTTGGCAAATATTCGAACATTGAGGTTTTAGATAACGGTTACATGATTATGAAGGCATGACTCATCACGTTTATACACTGTAGGGGGCGTGCGCCATCAACGTCATGACAACTAAAGTATGACGTACAACGCACCGCAAGACCGGAACCTCATTGCAAAATATTCTCCCATATTCATTAAACTTAAGTTGGATCAGTTATCAGTTCAAAATATACAGTATATCCTTTCAATATCGAGGTCTTCACAGGTAAGTTATCAATCAATCTCAAAATATGAAATTGTACAAGATCGCCTGTTCGAATTTTAAATGTTATTCTATGAATAGTATTACTTCATCAACGTGTCAAAGCTATTTGAGACTGGATTCATTGTACCAATGTGTCATTACATGTAATCTAATTGCGTTTATAAACGCGTGAACGTCATATCTTTAATGAAAAGCGTGGACATGTAATGGAAACGTTACTACAATGTACATTTTATCGCAGACCAAAAGTTTCATGTTTGGATTATTTTTTTTTATCTATATGTACACCAATTACCTCCATTGTCATGTACAGTGGCTTATACAAATGTACCAGGTTATTGTCATTGTTTAACACAAATTATACCGTATTCCATATCTTCAGATAAAACATAGAAAAGAAGAGCTTGTTGTTAATATAATGTTAAATTTAGCATTTTTTTTTTTGAAAATGTGACAGCAGAATACAGTTATTGTTTTATTTAGTCAAAGGCAAACGAGTATAATTGGCTACAGAAGAGCCAAAACCACACAATCTGGTTCATTAGCCAGGTACACAAAACGTAGCACCACGGGAAACGTATACAAAAAGACATGATTGCATTGAACACAATTACATCATGGCAAACTTTAAAAAGTAAAGGAATTCGTATCATACGAAATGTCCCGTCAGTGAACTTTTTGATAAAAACGAACATCGTACACCTGCTTGTGCCAAGCCCCAAAACACATCCGTTATACAAGGTACATATTGTACACGATCTAGTTGTTCAACAAATAGATAAGATTTCTGGTACAACCCCTCATCTTAAAAACGTTACTTATGGTGATGATTCGAGACAATGACTTGCCCCGTTGGCGACCATTTTGTCTTGTCCACAAACTCACTTCCGCTGTACAAACTCCTTAACTCCTGGAGTCTATCTCGTAATTACTATGTAAGTGTGTGTGTTGGTGTGTAAGAGGTTAAGAAAGGGTGTGTATGTGTTGTCTTGTCTGTTTAATATTGGACGTGAGTAATGCATTGATTTGGCACCAGTCACAGAGCTGCAGTGTTGACATCACGGTACTTGACAAAATATTTGCCAAGTAGACAATCGAATGACCTTCGTAACATTACTAATTTTGTATGATAGCTTATTTTTTTTATAACTTCAGTGGGTTTTTTTTTTTTTTTTTAAATAATTTTGAGCGGAAAAAATTATATTAATTTTCAATGTGATATGTTTTCTGTACACTCTTCATACCTAACACATAATACTATAAACTAACTGCATGTATTATATATAAATAGAATGAATTGACAGTTTTCACAGTATTATTTTGTTTTTTAATGTTTGAAATAACGCCCTGGTTTACTTTTTCTCCCAAAATATAATTACCTCACGGGGTGTAAACTGTTTACAGAACCTTGTGTTTTTTTCAGTAAACAAAACTTAGTATGCAAAGAGTTTTGCGTTTTCTTTACCGTCTGGTTCCTGTTAAAATGCCGAAGTACTTTAACTAGCGGTTACCGAGAAAAACCTGTAATGGCTTTCACTGACGCCACTGTTGATGGCTTAGAAATGGCGACGTCTACCGTCAACATGGCTCATCCATCATAATTGGCCTGTTATCCAGTGGATTTGCCCATGTGATATTTGTGAGTATATGTTACTGATGTAATATATACTGGAATACTTTTCATTCGCTGCTCCATTCAGAAATCGATTGTGATATCATAATGGCAACAATGACGTTACGTCATGCACTGAAAATGGCAGTACAAAATAGGTACATCCGTTTAATTTTGTCTCTCACATTTTGTCATAAGAAACTTTCAGTTTTAACTATTCTGAGTTACGTGATAAAATGTGTCTCTAATTTGTTTTTATTTAATGAGATTTAAATGAAACAGCAGCAGTCTAAAATTTTTGAGCGTCATGACGAAACAAAAATTAATAGTATTTTCACCGATGTATTTCAGTGTGGTAAACAAACTATTTGGGAACAATTTTGATGTAACCTAAATTTTAAGGAATATTCCTTCCTTAGATAACGTATTTATTGTTTTCCTAACTACATATAGCTCATGCTAGTTTTTCTTTCAATTTCGACAGGTTTATCTCGAAAGATACTAGTCTTTTAATCTCGTTCAACTAAACTCTTGTTGTCTGGAAACGTGATGAAGCGTCTGGGTGAACGAGACTATTTGTTACAATGTCCGCCATATGCATGATGCTGTCTGCTATCGGCGCAAAGCATTTCTTGGACTTTCACTTCCGTGTCACAACTGTATGACTGATAACATGGAATTAGAAACATGTACACTCCATATGATCCAGTCATTACTAGGGCAGAGCGACGATTGCAATGCCACAAGGACAATGTCGGTTGAAACTATTAAAAAAATACAACACCAATAGATTTTGGTGAACTGGTTAATGCTTCAAGAAATGAAGAAAATTTGGCGCGCTACAACGAGTGATCGATCGCACAATTATTAAGGGTGCTCGTGTATGTGTTGTGATGTTATGATATTAGTTGGCGGGTACTTGACTGGATGAAAAAATCTAAATTCATGCCAGTTTATTTTGTACAAAATCATATTTGTGTTTAGTAATGATAAAAAGTAAGTCAAACAAATTTTGGAAGCGAAAAGGATGTCGTTATATATATATTTTTAAACTAGCTATCAGTAAAGAGTAGAGAACAGATGCCTCATGCCTTTCATTTCCAGATGCTCCATATCTTCCGATTCCGGAAGATTTTTTCTCAAATGGGTCAATTCCTGGGACCTCTCGTGCTGGCCGTTAACAAATATATAGTCTTACACTAGCTACTGGTATAGAGTTTGGCTCTTATAAGATCTCACATGAAATGGAAACATATTTGAGATCATACATATCACCGGCATAAAAAACACCAATTTGTTTAGAGGATGTAAAATATAAACAAGTACTGTATTGCTATGCATTTTTTATATATAGTTATATTGATCAAGCTGAGTAAACAAATTTATGTCACCTGATAAAATATTTGGAAGGCAAATACATACACGAGTTTCCAGGAGACCAAATAACTGGGCAGTTCTCCCTGGGACCGTATGCACTAAAAGATGGTATTTGTAAATTACCCTCTCAAAGACAGCCGATTGCCATTTCTCTGTAACTAATACAGGCATCGCGTTGTTAACAATCGCCCTGCTTTAAAGTTCAGGTTAGGTCATTTCTTTGAAATAAAGCAGTTTTAGTACGAGGAAGCTTATAATTGATAAATTAGATGTCAGATGATTGACCCTCGATCGTTCCAATCAAAAGTTTCATTACAAACAACACCAAAGATATTGTGAGACTTGTCGAAATGTTCAATGTGCGTGTTTTGCTGCGGTCTGTACACCTATCAAATGTTTTTAAAACCCTTGTGTATTTATCAGAGGACTACAGTTTTTACCTGAGAGATCTCCAAAGCCACCAGATAAAAAAAAACCCTGACCTCGTATGTAATGTTGGTTTGATCATGGTGATTATTAGAAGAAAATGCATTTATATGACTATAAATGCATTTAGATTTCTGTTATTTTGATGCTTCGCAATGTTTAACGTCATTGTCATTTGAAGACAGATATAAAAAAGAACAGGACGAGTGGAAAATAAGCTCCAGAAAGCGAGCAGACATGAAAAGGTAAAAATCGAAATCAGGTAGGAAATGTGATGTAATACCACAAATATTGTTAGATAGAGATAACATCTAGCAGTTAATACACGTAGTTAACTTTCGTGTGCATACACGTACACATTAAATGTATTGTAGCTTTCATTCAAAAATTCGAAATTTACATATTGTACTTTAAATACAGTTCTATTTTTATAACGATGTTAATGCATGTCAGTTATCTCCATATTGCATGAGTTAATGTTCTGTCGCTCCTGTATGAAGTCATTTTATGTTACAACTGGAAACATTGTCGGTATGGTGCTTGACAGGTCGTTTAATTATTGTTGCTTCAAATAACCGTGATGTCTGAGACGCCAATTTACACCTTTGTTTGTAGATATACATAGGTGTAATTACGCGGAGTGACTATGTATAATCAACAGGAAATAGGACAATTATTCCAGGATAATTTTGGCACGTAATCGACGGAAACGGTTAAAGAAAGATATATTTAAAACCACCTATATATCATTAATCTTAATTATTAAACTCCTACAAAATGCATTAGCTTTTTTCAGATTAACCCAAATGCTGTTACGGAAATACTACAAGAAGTACAAACACGCCAGCGTTTTTGTATATATATGATGACAGTTACGTAACTAATGCATGGCCTCCTTTAAATATCAGTTGATGACATGAAGTTTACATGAAATAGAAATATACTCATATCTAACACGTGGTTATATATACATGTGTGCACACGTACCTTAATATATATGTAGCACGTGCAATATACTAAAATCATGCAAAGGTACCGATCACAATGTCTATGTCAATATTTGTATAACAAATGTTACATCATATTATGCTCCATAAGTTCATTCAAATGTAGTGTATATGGCCTTAATACATATCTAGACCGAAAATGAAGGAAACATTTAGGAATGATTTCTGGTACTTTAAAAACATTTTTCATTGCCACTGAAGAGAAATCTCATATCAAACAAAAACGAAAGAATGTGTCACTCAGAAAAGATACCTTAAATTCTTTCTGTACTCATTCTTTGCAAACATTATACCATTTTTACCTGATATGGTCTCCACTCATGATGCGCAGACTGGATTATTCACTTCTGTTTGTCAATCCTAATTCAATAACACAAGTATCACTATGTGAGGAGTAAAGCACTTTTAAGTCGAACTACACCATAGACGCTTGATTTACAGTGTGTATATAGCAGGACTCATTTAGATAAAACGCAGCACCATGTGTGTACTGTATATCGTCTCTGTTGTAATACCTGTAAGGTATATACCGACATTAAATCGGGGAAGGGGGTGGGAGGTCGTGTGATTACCAGCCAGGTAAATTTCACACACTAATTTTTAAAAATTTCATAGAATTTTATGACAATTGAATTAAACATATAGCCAAAATTATTACAACAGGCAACAAATACACTAACTAATATATAACATATTTTAGACAGAGAGAGAGAGAGAGAGAGAGAGAGAGAGAGAGAGAGAGAGAGAGAGAGAGAGAGAGAGAGAGAGAGAGAGAGAGAGAGAGAGAAGGGGGGGGGGGGGGCAGTTTTATTTTATGACAGGAGAAAGTTCAGTCAAGTTAAGACAGTGCAATTTTGATTAATATTAAATTCCGAGTTCCCTGTAAAATTGAAAAAAAAACCCACTAATCTATAAAGGTAAAAGTGCCTTTAACGTTGTTTTATCTTACAAGAAGTGATAATTTTTGTTTTAAGATTTCTCTGTTTATTATATGATGGTTATCATCGAGGGAAAATGAAAATATTGACTCTTCATTAATTGTAATAACTCAATAACGACGGCATTATGTAGTTCTAAAGTCGTTAACGTATCAAAATGAGTTAATAACACATAAAATATTGATTGAATAACACAGTCAATATAATACAGTTGTGAGGTAAATGTAGCAACACAATCAGAAATGTGTAAAACAACCAGACTATCAAGTTATTGTATAATGAAATTAAAAGTCGATTAAAGGAGCCGCCATTTACTTGTTAATTAGCGGGAGTTATCTTAACTACTTTCGACCGGAAGTTCACCGCCGCCCATGGACGACTTTAACCTATTAACCCCTAACTTACATATGTGGGGCTCGGAACGCTAAATCTAAATTCAGACGTAAGCATAGAGAGTACGCTGAAACAAACAGAAAAGTAAAGAGAGGTATAACAAATTAATTTTGGCCATGCAGTCTTTCAATTTACATTTGAGCCACACCTGTTATGTAAACTCTGGCTGATGTACTAGAATTTCACCTGAGAACATACCACAGTTAATCACTTTCTGAATACATATTAAGCTGTGTTAGGTGTAAACCAAAACGTTTGAATTTAAATGAAGCTCTTATCATTCTTCAAATATTTAAAATCTTGTTCTGTATTTGTTATATATATATTGTTCAATGTCAGTTTGATTTCAGCTACCGTTGTAGCTTAAACCAGCGAACACATTATCTATTTTTGTAACATACAGACGTATATATTGATATTCCGGGAGCTGGGACTGAAACCACAGGGACTTGCTAACTCGTTAGAGCAAAGATCTATCACGACATGTTAATACTATCTTACAGATTATTAACAGGAGTAGATCAACATTTTTGAAAAGAAGAAATAAAAGAAATTACACCACACACATTTGAGATGCCTGCATATCCGTGAAAACGTCTACTGATACTACAGACCAGGACAGGTCTTTCTTAGAGTTAAAGCTTTGTATCTGTATGTACACGACAGTATTGCTACATACAAAAACGTGTATCAAGTTAACTTAGACAAATTGCTCTATATCCTTACGAAATGCCGAAACTTATCACGTGCTTTTGAAATACACTAGAAAATCAAGAGAAAACTCTTAAAAAATAAGATTTCAAAATACTTCTATGTCAATATAAAATAATCAAGATGAGGATAAACATTCTGCCACCTACCTTTCTCTGCCTGCCAATAAGTCGTGAACTGAGTGAATGTGATTTAAATTTGCTGATACGAATCAAGAAAATAGGCAAGTCACTGACCCGAAACGTTGATTCTCACTATTATAGCACTGTGCGCGTATCCGGTTGTCCCGGAAGTGAACGAGAAGTAAAGTCCGCCACATTGGGTATGAAATTGAGTACACATTTAAGTGCTGATTAAGTACATCCACATATGTATCTGTACCCTAATTTCACGCTCTAGTGAATAACTTTACAGCGAGTAAAGAGCGAATTGATAGTTCTGCTTAAGAGAACTGTGTTTATTTTACGTTCATATCACACGTATATGAAAAGAAAATGTATGCTTTTCTAAAACTTTTACGGATGTCTTCTTCTAAAATATGAGTTTGCGATGAATTCATCCCTTTAATGAAGGTAATGAAGGCGTTCGACTAGAACTGCGTTTGCAATATGGTTATATATTCTACTTTTTTATTAAAAAAAAAAATTCATTTCATCCTACTGCTGATGAAACAGCAACTACAGTACACGTTGGTACACCATTGTAGTTTTGATGTTGTTACGATATGTACAGTATCTTAAAAAATCTAAGTTTGATTTCCTTTCTTGTTTCGTTTGTTTGTTTTTTGTTTTGTTTTTTATTTTCTTATCATTTGTTTTTTGTTCTTGTCCTTAAACGATATCCAGTCAATCCACCATATAACGTCTTAAGAAATTAACAACACGTTATATCACATGGCACGTGTCGGTAATCATCAACTTTAACCTGAAAACGAAACTTGATTAACAACAGTTTTATCTTCTAAATTTGTATGAGTCAACAAAGCAAAATATGAATATGTAACAAGCACAGTCAAACTCAGTCATTAAGTAATTGAGATAAACTAATGATTAAAATGAAAACATGTTTAGTTCATTAGATTTCAGTGTAATATTCCTATATATAGTCATCAATATATAATCAAAATCAATCTTCGATAAAGATGTTTGTATATAAATCACCATAGTTTGAAATATGTTTCCATAATCATCTATTTAACAAAAAAAAAAAAAAACGTGTGTATCTACGGAGCTTACAATAGCTAAATTTTCTATTTGAAAAATTAATTTATGTTTGATAAAAACACACACAAGTTTTTTAATCAACAGCCAAGGCACGATCTAACATCCAGGAGAGATTTAAACTCAAGCGAGGCAAATCGAATAAAACCACAACAAGAGTTCGCTTGGTGCAGTCTTCCTCTCTGTGCTGTACCGACTGAAGTAGTTTAGACTCATGTTACAGAAAAGTACTCGACTTCCGTACACAGCTCAGAGCCTTACAAGAGGAGTTAATGTCGATATCAAACTGAAAATTCGCCAAACCACATGTCAAAATCAATTATTACAAGATGCTGACGCAGTATTATATATTTTATCCATAATGTGTACATGCTAAATGTATACGTTTTCATAATGAAATTTAAGTTTAAACATCGAATCAACTACTAAATATTTCTAAGTACATGCTATTAAGTACTTACGGACGAAAGATTTCATTAAATTTTTCTCAAAATCAAATATAAGGTTTTACGGTAAAAATGTCAATGATTATTACTAATTTTTCACCAGGTAGATCACAGCATTTGCATTCGAAATATCGAATTTCATGGTCGGTCGTACATATAAGTGCAACAACATTTATAACGATAGGAAGACTCACAAAGATGGAAACCTAGTTAAGCAATGCATCCAACCTAATTAATGCCGAAGGTTTGGGAAATCGAGACGAGGGGACGGGGGACTTAGGACAAGATGCAAAATCTGCCTGAGACACTTCACCGGAAAGATTCTATTCAAGAGGGTTTCAAGAGCATTCAGCGGTTATCAAAGTACCAAACTCCTGTAATTTTAATGAAACAGGAGGGTAATTTGTGTGATTATAGATATCTAGCAAACACGGTGTCATTTTGGTTTTTTCCCACATCTTTTTCTTTTGCTATGTAATTAAGCTACACGTTTTACGGGGTGCAGTCTTTAACATGACATCACGCACATTAATTACTAATATGAGAGTTCTAATAAGCGATGCTTATCGTCTAAGACTGCTGTTCCGCTGACGTTATTGTAATTTCCAATCCCAGTATGTATTTTTCACAGAGTCTTCCCACGGCTTACAACATGTAATCCCCGATATAACTAGGATATACGAAATATGATATTATCCTTTTAATTATCATCACGAGTTTGTTTAAGTGACTCGGAGCAAAATGATTCAAGGTACTATTTAGAAACACTTCCGTTCCTTCCAAAGTTACCGATTAGAATTTATAATGAACATTTCACCTCTGATTGTTACAAAGTATAGATCATTTTATGTAAACTGTCATATGATGTCTATTGATTTAAACATATTATATGTGCATTAAACATATACAATGGGATGTCTATGATGTATATGTTGAATAGATACGGCTCTTCAGAATATAAACGGTGACCAGTTACACATAGTAAACCACGTTTATTTTGTGCTGTAGGTCTTTCCATCCAAACCTTCTACCCCATCTTTTATCCCAAAACTTGTTCCAGAGAGGTTGAAACTACGCCAAGAATTATGAAAAGGTACTGAAGTTCGTAGCACTTTTCATTATAAAGCAAACAAACCAAGATAACATAGGCATATTAATGGATGCATGATCTAATTAAAACGAGGGCATATTAGGATCAAAAGAAAAAAAATAACACGGCGACTCCTGGCAATGGAGAATAGACCTTGTATTCCGAAAGTGGAAGCGTCTTCTGCTTAGTTTGGTTTTTGTTATATGTTGTTTAACGTCATATCAACAGCTCTGGGCATTTAGAGGCCGCCCTTACTGTGTGTATATGGGTGTTCGCGATGCGAGTGATGAAATGGTGTGTTTCTGGGAGGAAGCAACGACACTTGCCGAGTAATTTTTTATCTTCCCAACTGAGAACAAACATCGACCAACGACAGACAATTTAAAATTCAATTAAGTATAGCCAATCACTGACTTGACTGCAACATTCTACTCATATCAGCTGTCGAACCTCTGAACAGCCTCTGAACTCACTGGATGATCATCACATTGGAAAGGAATAGTATGTAATTTCTGTATTAAATACTCAAATAATGTGTTAAAGTTATGGGACGTTTATCAGTGAGGCCAGAATAAGGGATGTATTCCTGATAGGGGGCTATCGGGAGGCTGGAATGTCCACATATTTCCGTGCAGTTTTACACCAACAAATGGATCATGTAAATGGGTTCAATTTAGTCAGAAAGTTCTCAATCCATTAGTTTACTAAGATTTGTTTAATTCAGTGCACACACTAATAATTATAGATTGAAATTAAATCGGAATATATCAGATATTTAAATGAATATCTAAACATTTCAAGTATATCTATATAAGTTATTAGAACACTCACGTCATTTCCGGTTCAATCTGTTGTCCTTTCCGGTCCTCATGCCCCTCCTCCTCATCTTCAGCTTTACTCCGTAGCCGTGTGTATCTGTGTGTCATTTGCATAGTATTAGAATTCTTCCATAGCGGTATCCCCTACAAAATATATTTTGTTCAACTCACATTAACCTGATAGTACATATTATCCTAAAGAATTTGAACTTGTGTATAACATGAATTTCGTTCTACATTGTAAGTATGGTATACAGACGATTTAAAAATTTCAGAAAATTAAAGCAAACAGACATGCCCTTTGTCGATTTGAAGCAGTCTTGATGTTGTTTGTGGTCAATTGTTCCGTTGAGTTTTTTTCAAAGTATAATTTTGAAATAAAAATTGAATTAAGTTTATAGTAAACTTTTTTTCATTCCTTTACACGTCCAGAAACGTACATGCATTTTCGGATATTAACGGTAAAAAACAATTTATTTTGACAAAAAAGAATGGTAAAACAGAAACTAAGGGGAAAACTTCAAACTGCCATAAATGATTAACTGTTGTAAAACTACCATACTTACGTTAGAATTAAAAACAAATTTCTAAGTGTAGATCCAAAAAAACGAGGAAAGTTTAATAGGTTTTAATGTAATGAAAAATAAACAACATGTTTTACTACAATAGTAGAGGTTATTTTAATGATAGCTTATATACAGCTTATTACACCACGTAGGGAACAATTCAAAGTTCATCCTGACATAAAGACGTTTACTTTAGTGATGAAAATTGTAAGAGTTATCTTTCTTTATATAAACATATTCATGGTAGGCCTTAACTTAGTGTCGTACCACGTTGTAACACATGAATCGATATCTCGATACAATCCGCAAATGTTACAATATTACTAAGCACAACTCCCCTACAGCAGCACATCTGGTGTATATAGACATATTTACCTGTAGACAAGGGACATTTACTAGCCCTCATATCCAACAACACGTGGCTTGTACGTACGTATATGGACAATCGATATGCTAATTCATTAAAAAGTTCGTGTCATAAAATCAAATTGACGACGCTCCATAAATACAGTATAAACACGACATCCTTCCATCTAAACACACAGGGACGACCACACATACACTTCATGTGTACATATTTTCTGTTTACAGTGATAGTGTAAGTGTGCTTTTAGCACTTCCGTTTTACGTTAGAGTAACTTTGTCACCAGGTCAATCAACCCGTACAGGTAAGCAGAGCAGGTTCAACAGAATTGACTCCACTGCGTGACGTACTTCTAAAGCCTTATTATATACAACAGTATAACGCAAAACATGCTGTATATAACGCATAGACCACAAAAAATATCTGCGGTTTTGGGGAAGTAATTCCATCTGAAACGTGTATGTGTACATGAAGATTAGTAATTTTGTGTAATACTAGTATATGTTGATATATAAAAATGAAAATAAAAAAATCTATGTTGTCAGCATTGTCTTCCACTTATAGCTATTTCATATGGATGATTTATTTATTTATTCATTTAAAAAATAAAGCTGGACTTTCAATCATCTGGTATTGATTTGAAGTAATTTTGGCCAATTTAATGCATATCAGACCACACCCGGAAGTATGATATGAGTTTTCCGCCTGATATCGCGGACCTGATGAGTCACAGATAAAGTTAGATAGTCAAATCATAGATGTATATGTCTTATCCATATATAACGTGTATACCCAATGTACATATATAAACACAAAATGAAGTTAAGGCGGTGTCGTTCCCTCCTTGTATTGCCAGTGTAGCAGTGCATCAATAACACTAGAACCACCCGTCTAGAATCAACACATTGATTTACAAATTCAGTACTCTATTGGCATTCGGTCTATAGCGCAATGATGTTTTTTTTAACCAGTACATAGTACATAGTTTTTGGTTTAAAAGTGTTAATAAAAGAATAAATTTTCAATGAAAATTCGAAGTGGCCATACAAACATGTCTAAACACCACAAAGCAATTACCTCGCTAAATGTACACTTTGAACGATTCACATACAACAGATAGATTTTGACTCTCACATCTTTTGTAAAAAAACAGGATATATTAACTTTTCCCCCTCAAATTCCTCAATTTTGATAGAGATCTATCTACGATTTTCTAATTCTATGATAGCTTTGGTATGACCAAACCAAAATGTGTGTCTGTTTGTATCGAAAAATCTATATTTCATCCACATTTCAATTTTCATCATTCACAGAATGGACTTTTCATTTGAACTGACTTTTCCTAACGAATGGAGGGACTACCAGGAAAGTCATTGATTCCGTTAAAGTACGAGTTGTTTCCGATAGATGTCTTACTCACCGTTAAGTGCCGTGTTTGTATGGCCAATTCGATTCTGCTGTGTCCTTTCGTTATAACGTGATCTCCTGATCGACACTGAACAAAACATTAATAAAATACATATAAATCATCAATAGATGATGTAATGAGGAAATAAAATCGGCTCTTCCCTGAAATCAATGATGAACTGCTCTTTTTTCTATTAATTGACCTAAACTTCAAGTGCGTTATCATGTATTTTGTTCTGAGGAACCATCGACTAGGTCCCATATCCCATATGGATCATACATTGTTCGCTGGTAAGTAGTAGTAAATTGCCGATTCTGGGACATTTTCACATATCCAACCACAACATGGTTAGCAAAAATGACAAGAAAAAAAATGTTTTGTAGAAAATTCTTATTTATGTAAGCTAGAGACACACCGAGTTCTGATCTGCACTCTGGCATCCGTCCGAATTTATCAACAGGCATTTTTTATAATATAAAATATATTTTTATAAAGTAATTTCTAATAGAAGTGAAATAATAGCTCCAGTAATTTTCGTTGTAGTTATTTCAGATACAAAGTTGATCACATCACCTACATTTAATCTGATTCCTTCCACATCTGAAACGTGATTAAATTCTCCTTGTGCCTTTAAAATTTTACATCGAGTTTTACGGCCATTCACCACGAGGACTACACCAGCCTCTTCAGGAGAGGATTCTGGTGTTGTAACCGACATACCAATTTTCAAAACTTTAGTTGGTGCTAGCACGGTATAACCAGCTTTTTTTCCTGTTACACCATCACCAAACGAGTATTCGTATTTACCTCTCACAAGACCACCCTTTTCTTCAGCCCAAATAGTTATATATTTTTTATCCAATTCTCGCAGTAATTTTTGTGTATTATCTAATAGCTGAGAATACTTGGCTCTTAAGTCTTGCATGACGTTCCCTAATTCAGGCACATCAGATTTTCGTAGAAAATTCTTATTGATGTACGTCAGAGACACACCGGGTTCCGATCTGTACTCTGGCATCCGTCCGAATTTATCAACAGGCATTTTTTATAATATAAAATATATTTTTATAAAGTACCTCATCACGCAGGTCAAACAAGCGCATAATAGCTTCTTTTGGTAATTTCTCTTCAAAAGCTTTCTTGAGGATGCGGTATTCAGGTTGGAATAGACTCTTGCCGAATACTGCTAGCTTGTTATAGTCAAGCCAACCCGGTCTTAGTAAAAGATTGAGCAAAAGAGTGGTTTTACCACACCCCGATTTGCCTATAATCAATCCCCTTATGCTTTTTGGCAGAAGCAGGTGATTGAACCGTTTTGACACCATTTCGTTCCACGACAGATCTTTGACTTCCATTTTTTTAAATATAAATAAAAAAAATCTTATATAAAAATATGTATTGCGTGAAATGCAAAAGAGTTACTGAAACAAGTGACGTACAAAACACCGTTTCTAAAAATGGGCGAAATATGAAACGGGGTAAATGTGTCGTGTGTGGGACTACAAAGACACAATTTGTACGAGGTACCAGAGGCGGTTCGATGTTAAATAAAGCCATCAATAATTTACCGTTTGAAATGCATCTCCCAGGACATAATTTTACAGGACCGGGGACCAAGCTTGGTAAAAGGCTGAAACCAGACCTAACACCAAAGGAATGGAGTAAACCTGTAAACAGAGTTGATAATGCTGCATACCATCATGATGTGTGTTACTTAAAAAACAAGGACACTAAAACAAGAAATGGGGTATGCGACAAGAATATGTTAAATGAATTGAATGGTATTGTGAACCCCACTCTTAGAGAGAGGCTGGATAGATCTATTGTAGACAAGATCATTGGCACTAAGATGAGGTTTGGGATGGGGGTGGGAGGAAAAAAAAGCAACAAGTTGAGCTCAAAGCATTAGCCGATGAATTACACAGACCTGTGAGAAAAAAGTTTGAGAGGAGGAGGGTACGTGTTAATGGTATTGGTGAAATTTGGGCCGCATATTTAATAGACATGCAGGCATTCTCAAAACTTAATCGTGGCACTAAGTATCTCTTTGCTGTTATTGACATTTTCTCCAAATATGGTTGGTTAGTACAATTAAAAGATAAAACGGGGAAATCGATCGCAGTTGCACTGATAAAGATACTCAAGGCGAGGAAACCGAAAAAGATGTTGGTGGATAAGGGCAAAGAGTTTTACAATAAAGAAGTGCAGAGTTTGGTCGAGTTATACTCCATCGAAAATGAGGAAAAATCGAGCGTGGTGGAGAGATGGATCAGAACGATGAAGGAAAAAATGTGGAAATATTTTTCCACAAATTCCACAAGTGTATATATCCACGTACTCGACGAACTTGTTGATCAGTACAATAATACAACACTTTCATCAACAAAACATACACCCATCGAAGCTAGCAAGAAGAAAAATGAAACCCGAGTGTGGATGAATCTATACCCCAACCATGATGAGCCTAGGAGAATTCACCCAAAGTTTTCTATTGGAGACACCGTGCGGATAAGCAAGAAAAAGAAACCCTTTGAGAAGGGCTATAAACCGAGATGGACGGAAGAAGTATTCACGATAACGGCGGTACAACGTACGTCGCCCGTCACATACAAGATCAGTGATGACCATGGAGAAGAAATCCGGGGCACCTTCTACGAACACGAGTTGCAGAAGACGAGCCAAGAGATGTACAGGATAGAAAAGGTCATCAAGATGGGGAAAACAAAGTCGTTGGTCAAGTGGAAAGGGTATCCAGAGTCGTTCAATTCGTGGGTCAGCAATAAGGAGCTAGTTACATTATAACATTATTTTCTTAAAGTCATTTTCAAATAATGTTATGTTCTTGAAATTTTTATATATATTTTTTTTTCTTAAACTCATTTTTTTCTTGAAATTTTTTTTTCATTTTTACTTGAATTTTTTTTCTTGAATTTTTCTTGAATTTTTTTTTTTCATTTTTTCTTGAAATTTTATATATATATTTTTTTCTTTAACTCATTTTTTCTCTTGTCATTTTTTCTAACCATGTTGTGGTTGGATATGTGAAAATGTCCCAGAATCGGCAATTTACTACTACTCTGGTATGTGGTATTTTAGATGGTTGATGCCATGACGCAATCGTTAATTTTGTTTTAAAGACTGACGAAAAAAAAAAGAAAAGAAAAAAAAGAAAAATAAAAAACATCGATTGAAGTTATGTTGCATCCGATCGCATCCCCTCCCCTCTTCCCATACTGCCTCATGATATTTGACAATATTGCATTCATTTCTCTTTTCAATCAACATGAACTGTTATCAGAGAACACCAATTGCTATCTTAACATCTCATGCGGTTGTATCACACAAAAGCTCCGATGTGATTTCTTCCTCTACTATTCACCTATTGCTTTCTATCGTAAAGGAACTCGAGAAATGCAGTCTAAAATTAGAATAGGTCTCGTGAATGATACATCTTTCTATTAATAAAGCTTAATGAAACAAAGAACATCGCCAACCCTTTAGGAATCTGGTTGTAACTTACAGTGCATCAGTCTGTAAACCAGACCCAAACGGAGTACAGTTTGTTGCTCTTTACTCTTCAATAATCAATAATCTGTTTTTTGTGAATGGTCGACTCAGAGACCGGCATTTGGTTTCTACGCATTTCAAAAATCATTCTCTGCCACTTTGACAATAGGCTTGAAAGTTGTAATGTGCATTTTAAAAAATAAACAAGAGGTTGTACAAGTTTTAGTTTCGCTTTTGCTCTAGAATCTATCCTTTCCTAACCTGATAAAACCGGATACTGCTTTGAAAAGTATTGATCAATAGAAATTTCGTGCAGATTTCTGTTTCTAAGACCTAGTAGAAACATGGTCAGAACATCTTATTGCTTTAGATACCTTTCTACTTTGTTAATGCTTTCATGAGTTGAAAATGATGACACATCATCTGGTAAATTGCGTACTATAATTCCAAATATGTTGTGTTCTTGTTTTGTATTTAACAGTATAAGTAATGGGACACCAGAATACATTTAACCAAAAACATTATTGTAAAACAGCTGAACTTATCAAACAAAATGCACACAAGTCTAGGACATCAAGGGACAAATAATTCTAAATATCGTGTAGGATATAAGCGAGATTTGTGTGAATGAACATGCTTCAGATTGTTAGTTACCTATTGATAATACATAATGGAACATTCTCTAAATCGAAGAATTAAACGTGAGACACGGAAAGTTTTATAAAGAGAAAAGAGAGGAAAATTTGAAGGAAAAATTGCCTGCATTCAAAGAAAACACGAAGATAAAACAATTGTGCTCTGTTTCAGAGGTGGCGGTTTGCAAATTTCAACGTAAGCTTATTATGAGAAATTAATTTTTCAGATACTTTTTCTTGACAGTGCTTCTACATAAGAAAGGATTAGCCACAAGTTCCCTTCGGACTAGAAACAAGTTCTTAATTACATGGCTCTCTTAAAGAAATATCCTTG
This sequence comes from Ylistrum balloti, assembly GCF_031769215.1. Taxonomy (NCBI): domain Eukaryota; kingdom Metazoa; phylum Mollusca; class Bivalvia; order Pectinida; family Pectinidae; genus Ylistrum; species Ylistrum balloti. The sequence goes on along the minus strand of NW_026782226.1, from coordinate 87,850 downwards.
TAAGGCGAATGCCTAACGCTTCAGTGTACTTATCTTTCGTAGTAGATAACAAATGAAAAGGATACATTTTGTTTATTAATGAGATTCTTGCCAAAACATTAAAATTACCATGAACCGAACAAACAACCAGCATGGTTGAAATACGGGCATTATTTCATGCTTGTTTAGTGTTGTTCAAGCTTTACATTTATTGTGTCTACATGGACTTTTATCAATTTTTGAAGCGCGATGCCTTTCCCATTTTCCTATAGGCAACAGTCATCTCGCAGATTCAGATGCAAAGCTGTGAATAGATATAAACAAGTTTGATGCATCCGGTGCCCTATAACATATTGATCCCTTACCATCATAGATATTTTTTCTCTTCGAATGTTGACCATAGTAGGACCAGTCTTCTGCCAGTTTGTGTTAATGCGGTGTATCTAAACGTATTACACTTACGTAATATCCCTCCGGGACTAGATATCACTATCTGTAGATGTCGCCAGTCTCGGATGAAGTAAGCGGTGCCACTTAAAATGATTTCCCCCGAACACCAAGCCAGTTCCACAGCAATAGTTGCGTGAGACCTGAGCCGAGGCAATGGTTTAAAACACTGTTAAATCAAGTGCTCCACAAAGTAAAACTGATAATTAATACATATATTTTTTACGACTTTTTTCAAATATAAAATTCATTTTTACATTGACCCGAAGCCAGTTGTAGCCTGAGGTATAATACATGTTGTAACTACATTTGACACACTAACAAACCATAGGAGAACTATTGCTAAGTTTAGCACACTTTTAATAAACATCTTTAAAGATTTAAAAAAAAATCAATGATTTGTTTTTATCCATAACAAATGTGTCTGCTGTACATGTTTGCTTGGTCCTTTTTAGTTTCTGACTTACTAAGAGAACCGACACCGCTTGTAGTTGCCGCCCCTGCGATGAACCGAAGAACAACTACAAACGATATGAAGCTATTTGCCCACGCACATGCACGAGAGGATAAAAAAAGTAATACTGCGCCAACGTACATCACAATCTTCCGACCTCATCTAAAATATAATTGTATAACCCATCAACTTCGTTTTATGTGGGATGTTTACATCTAAGTTCTTTGTAAGCATTGATGTTATACTACAATATCCATGTTATGACATTTTAATCTGGTAATACAACACACTCATCAGCGGGTCAGCCAATCGTAGACACGATCTTCAAATTATCATTGCTGTCCTTACGAACTCCCAATCAAATATAACGAAAATATTTGATACGTGAAGACAATGTCGCTTGAACTGAATATCGACTAAAACATGGAGAGGTTATTGAAAAAAAAGAGAAAAGAAAAAAAATCTATTGTAAATGATATCGTGGAATAGCAGAGATGAAGCGATAACATCAAATAACAATAGACGTGTTTGCCAGAGAGTGTCTGCCATTGCATGATCTTCATTATTCCTTCTGTTTATATTTTCACTTCTTTCGGATTGGTCGTAAAATCCTTCGCACAGCGGAAGTTTGCGGGGAACTTGAAAACTTTATCCAGTCGTCCGCAGCGTACATCCAATACTGTTAAGATAAGTTTATAAAACTCTCCACACTTATCAATGGAGTGATCTGAAATGCCTTTTATTATGGAACAGTTTTCTCTTTCAATAGTCCCATGGTTACCATGGAAACCAATAGTGCAAACTGCTGATTTCAGCTGTTTCGAAGTATATCTCAAAACCGTTCAAGGTCACTTTATACATCAATCAAATTGGTCTAGTGGTGCCTTTTGTTATGAAGCGATCTGATTAAAATATTTTGATCATTATGACAATAAATGACAAACAACTGATTTCATCATCGGTCCCTGTACCACTCTTCCGTACAGAAGTTCAAATGGTGAAAACCAAAGCTTTCCTGTGGTACTTCTCGGCAGGCAAACAACAGGGCGTTGATGTATCTATCCCAGTCCTTGGGTTTCTCAGCAGCCATCTTCCTCAGCATCTGTTTCAATGTACCATTGAACCGCTCGACTAATCCATTACATTGAGGATGGTACGGTGTCGTTTTTAGTTGGCGTATCGACAGTGATCTGCTGACTTCTTTCATAAGTCCAGAGGTAAAATGTGCCCCTTGATCTGTCAGCATCTCAGTTCGCACTCCATCAAGGCTGAAGATATCAACTAGTGCCTCTGCAACACGTTCTGTCTCAATGCCTTTAAGAGCAACTGCCTCCGGATATCTGGTTGCGTAATCCACCACCCCCAGAATAAACCGGTTTCCTCGATCAGTCGCCGGCTCGAGAGGTCCCACTATATCCACTGCTATCCTCTTGAAAGGTGTGTCTATCAAAGGCATACTGCCTAGTGGCGCTTTAGGAACTCTGCCCTTTGGAAACGTAAGTCGGCACACATCACACGAACGACAGAACCGAATCACGTCTGTTTAAATTTCCGGCCAAAAGAACTCTGTAAGGATCCTGCTAGATTTCCGCTTTGCCGCTTGATGCCCGGATATAATCGACTCATGAGCTAGCTTCATAATCATCTGTCGATACTTCACTGGCACAACCAGCTGTCTGATTCCAGGGCTCTTGAACTCTCTGTACATCAACCCCATTTCCCTTTGCATCTTCCGTTCCTGTCTTTCTCTTTCACGGTCATCCAGTTCCTTGGCCTGTTGTTCCTCAATAAACGCTCGCAGCTTAGCAGCTAAAAAGCTCGCACACTGAACACACAAGTGAAGCCTCCTGGTATATATATATTTCTACCATTCTACTTTAATTTATTCCACTCTCAGGCCATTGTGTAAATATGGCGGGGGTTGGATAAATATAAGTTATATTCCACTAGTGGTATATGGCCTTCTGGATACATGATTGTGAACTTTGACCCGAACTACTTTTTTCACTCGCGTGATTTGTTCCACATGCGATTTGTTTAATATCGTCTGCTGTCAACATGGCTGAACTGGATAGGCTTGAGGTGAATGTAGGTGATAAAGTAAGGCTATGTGATGGGGAAAAGGGTGTAATCCGGGCAATTTCAAAAGCAGATAATAATGTTGGGTTTGATCGTTTCCAAATAGAGCTTAATTCGGGAAAGACTGTGACAGAAGCCAAGTATCGTTTCGACGTGATACCGGCTTGTCAGTGGTAGCCTGTATGTTTACAAATGCTTTTACTCCGCCCCTATTACGTCAGCTTACGTCATTGATACATTGTAGTACAATGTATTTGTAATATTGCACTTGCTTACTCCTAGGCCTAACCTTGTAGCCTTTTCATAATTTTAGTCGATTGAAGTCAAAATTGATGTTTTGAGCATAATTCCATCCCAAAGTAATACATTTCTTTAATTATTTCGGATGTCGGAATGGTGCCTATATAGGCCTAGATTAAATTGCTTGTTATTTATTCAGTTCATAAAAAACCAGGTCTGATGAACAAGTCTAGGAGTAACAATAACGGAAAAAGACTGACAAACCATAGCGCCAGGAAGTACCTTGTACAAAAACTCAATGACAAAGGATCCCCAAATCAGATTATGCAGATCCAAACTATTTTCACATTGAAATATCTCAACTTGATCATTAGGGCCTATAATCGTTACGAGTAAATGAACACTTACCTTGTATAAAGAAATTAAATCCCAAACAGTTTAACACTAATATAAATTTATAAAAATCTCCTGCTTTCATAATACAGGGCAATGCATCACTATCAGGCTTAGAGTAGACAATAACTAGATCTCTACTTTCATTGGTCCTATAAAACGTTGCCTAATTATGTAATTCTCTGCATCCTCCAGATTTCCGGGCAAAGAATATCCAGAGTATCAACAGTTACTCAACTTTAAACACAAACCAACACCGGACGATTTCAAGAGCGATATCGTCATGCTTGGATCATGTTGGTGACAGACCTTTCGCTAGAGCTAATACTAGTAATAGCACATCTAGTGCAAGCGAAGTCATCGTCAGACCTCCAAATCCTGAATCATCTGTGTCTGCAAATCCCGCCGGTGCCCTTACTTCAGTATTTGCAGGTCCTGTTCACGGTGGTTCACTCACAATAAACATTAACAATACAAACGTCTATAAACGTTCCAGACCAAGGGTGCTGTACTCTGATTCTGACAATGATTGAGTTTGAAGTTTCCGGCGGGAACCAGATGACACCACTATATGTGTCTGTATAAAAGCGCGCCTAATATAGTCCGCGGTTTTCTACGATTATATAGACAGTTCAAGTTTAAAAGACAACTAATCGTCATTGTTTTATTATGTGTAAACTTTAAAAATTATGAAAATAATAAAGTAATAAATCATTTATCATCAAATATAGTTCTTTCACTCCGAGTGATATCTCTCCGCCACATTTGCATATGTCAGCAAATTGTTTACACACGTATACATGTGTTGGTCTTCGCCTACCGCCTGTGACGTCACAGATGAAGGCTACCCATATCGAGGCGATCGCCGTAGAGTCAAGTGTCAAAAGTTTGCATGCCAGATAAAGTAAATCATCTCTGAAATGAAACTAACTATGACGTTTGCACTTTCTTGACATTTTTAATTGTATAATATGAAGTATCTTATAGGGAAATATAGAACAATTATTATTATTACATTCTTAACGACCCGTCAACTAAAATCAGCCAGTGTACACTATAACGTGACTCTGAGTCACACGTTGCTGTGTGGTGAGGAGAACAAAAAAAGAAAGTCCTCGGATTCTTGCTGGCGAATTTTAGTCTTCTAGGGTATCCACAACCCTCACAATTAACCTGGCCTTCCTAACCTAAGTATACTCCTGTGGTCGTGTAGTAGTTAGTGGGTTCTTAAGTGTATAGAACTCCCTGGACCTAGCGACAACGGTCTAGTGTTCAATAGTCCAGTGACAGAAGTGAAGAGCGGTTGATGATAATGATGATGGTTTTTCGTCTCTGTGACTCTGCCCGTTGCCGGACGGTGAAGGGCGGACTCACCAGCCCCTATTTATCCCTAAGGCCTACGTGACTGACAAATTTGACGATTCCAATTCTGAATTAAATTCCAGACAATCTGGAGCCGATAAGGTCTAATCAAAATACAAGCCAACGATTTGGCCATACTTGTTGACAGATATCTTGGTTTTAGCAATCCATGTAAACAAATTACACCCTCATGTAAACATTTGTCTGCACAATCTGCTTTGGTTAATGTGCAATTTACTACACCTGCTATATCCCACAATGAAAGCTGCATCTACGTTGTTCAATAACCTTTTAACCTCCCTCTGCACGTTACTAACATAACATAAACATACATGTGTTGCATAATATAACGGTAAATCTGTAACATCTTAAATACACAAATAACTACAGTTTCGTATGTACAACGTAAAACATTTTCATAATGAAGAATTATATACTCAGTTAATTACATTTATTATAATCGAACCAATATTCATTATACATGCAGAAGTTATCTCCCTTTCATGGCCGACAACTTCAACACCATATATCTATAGGTTAGACACATGTACAATGTAGATCTCTCAGGTGCTGACTGGAAAGGAATATGCATCCTTAATGAAGAGTGCTGTGTTAAGGAACTTCTACAAGTGACCAGTCTTAGTATACAGACACTCATTATATACTTGTATAAATCATACATGGAAATATTAAATGGACGTATCTTGTCCCAGCAATGAATCGCCTAAAATCGTAAATAATCAGAAAAGAAATATTATTTGCATTGCTGATGTATTACCTTCATTTTTCTATCATTTTGTGAACAAAAAATATTTCTAAGTCAAATTGTATATTAGGATACATTTGAAGTGTTGTTGTAATTGTTACACGGAACACCTAGATGGTACTGACTATCACATAAATACTCTTATATAGATAGTTTTGTGTTGCCCGAAGCATATCACACGCCTCTCTTCTGCGGTTTGAAAAAATACACTACAAAGAATAATAAATGAAGGTTCCGTTTGTATTTTGTTAACTTTCAAATTAAAAATAATCTTTATAATCATCGATCATTAGGTATTACGATCGTGATTGTCATTTAGTGATAACTGCACGAGTTTTCCGTTTATTTTTAAATCCGTAAAATCATTCAACCATTTTTACCAAATCTCACAGAATGAGCGATCCTATTGCACAGTTGTTCGCGAGATCATGTTTCGTGCGAGTGTGCAAACGATGTTTGCGCGATATACGCACAACGGTTTTGGTATGTAGTAAGTTACTACAACGTTTGATTTCGTCGGTACTCTTAAACCATGAAATTGTATGTCCAGCATCTGTTATAATTAGTTCTATATATCAGCAGATTTTTTTTATAAAATCACGAATATTGAGCCCTACTATAGCTGGTCTACCTGCACGACAACCAACACAACAAAATGCTTGAATCATTCTTCGGTCCCCTATTAAGTAACTAGCAGGCAATGAAACATGAGTTACTTCGCTCCATTTTAAGGATCCATGAAGGTTTGGTAGTCAAATTTCTAAATTTTAGCTTTCATTCTGGTGAAAGGTTACATCAAAGAAATCATTTCAAAAAGAGGAAGAATGTTGCCGCAATTGTTTTACCGTTACTGGCAGCAGAATATGCTTAGTAGGAATTATTCACTTATTTTTCTAAATGTAATCTTGAACAACATGCATTCTTTGTTATTTTCGAAGCGATATTTTCAAGCAAAGTCTCATTTTTTTTTATTAAATTCCTATAGAATAGTTTAATGACATAAAAACACTCTCTGAAAATGCTTTTTAAATATATTTGATTCAATAGCTACCGAAAATGACAATTTTAAAGGAATTTATGCTTCGTGTATATATATTTTTATTTATATATACAGCGGAGTGGGTGTCGCTGTGCTGATTTTTTGCAATTTTTACCATGTGATCGGGAAACAAACTGATATTTTGGGTCTAAAAAGGAAGATAGACGGATCCAAAAAATTCAAAATACACGTATTTCTCTAATTTGTGATGAGATTTTATGGAATTCTACAGAAGTCACAAGTACCATAGCAATTGGAAAAACTTGAGTTTGGTGACGTTAAAACCGAAACAACGTCAACTACACCTTCACAGAAGGTTGCCAACAAGTAAACAAATAACTATTCTAAATAATGTTATATTAAGTGTCCAGTTTTGGCTGTTATATGTCAATTATAGATAATAAAGAAATGTTATATTAAGTGTCCAGTTTTGGCTGTTATATGTCAATTATAGATAATAAAGAAATGTTATATCAAGTGTCCAGTTTTGGCTGTTATATGTCAATTATAGATAACAAAGAAATGTTATATTAAGTGTCCAGTTTTGGCTGTTATATGTCAATTATAGATAACAAAGAAATGTTATATTAAGTGTCCAGTTTTGGCTGTTATATGTCAATTATAGATAATAAAGAAATGTTATATTAAGTGTCCAGTTTTGGCTGTTATATGTCAATTATAGATAATAAAGAAATGTTATATTATAGTGTCCAGTTTTGGCTGTTATATGTCAATTATAGATAATAAAGAAATGTTATATTAAGTGTCCAGTTTTGGCTGTTATATGTCAATTATAGATAACAAAGAAATGTTATATTAAGTGTCCAGTTTTGGCTGTTATATGTCAATTATAGATAACAAAGAAATGTTATATTAAGTGTCCAGTTTTGGCTGTTATATGTCAATTATAGATAATAAAGAAATGTTATATCAAGTGTCCAGTTTTGGCTGTTATATGTCAATTATAGATAACAAAGAAATGTTATATTAAGTGTCCAGTTTTGGCTGTTATATGTCAATTATAGATAACAAAGAAATGTTATATTAAGTGTCCAGTTTTGGCTGTTATATGTCAATTATAGATAATAAAGAAATGTTATATTAAGTGTCCAGTTTTGGCTGTTATATGTCAATTATAGATAATAAAGAAATGTTATATTAAGTGTCCAGTTTTGGCTGTTATATGTCAATTATAGATAATAAAGAAATGTTATATTAAGTGTCCAGTTTTGGCTGTTATATGTCAATTATAGATAATAAAGAAATGTCATATTAAGTGTCCAGTTTTGGCTGTTATATGTCAATTATAGATAATAAAGAAATGTTATATCAGGTGTCCAGTTTTGGCTGTTATATGTCAATTATAGATAATAAAGAAATGTTATATCAAGTGTCCAGTTTTGGCTGTTATATGTCAATTATAGATAATAAAGAAATGTTATATCAAGTGTCCAGTTTTGGCTGTTATATGTCAATTATAGATAATAAAGAAATGTTATATTAAGTGTCCAGTTTTGGCTGTTATATGTCAATTATAGATAATAAAGAAATGTTATATCAAGTGTCCAGTTTTGGCTGTTATATGTCAATTATAGATAATAAAGAAATGTTATATTAAGTGTCCAGTTTTGGCTGCTATTTGTCAACAATAAATGATAAAGAATATAAAAACGTAAACGTTGGAATTAACTTCATATTGAATCTTGTTCTACTTCCGGTCATAAAATGAGTTTCATACACCCTTTAAACGTTTGTATCATTTTCAGTGTTTTCTTTAAACCATTGCTTTTACCTTATTAGTTTCCGTGCGTTGATTGACTTTTGAGAATACAAATAAATACAATTAGTGTGTAACACTAGATCAAGTATATCGTTTTATCTTACTGAACAAAACGTGAACTGGTAGTTAAATAAATAACACTGTTTATATTTCTCTCGATTACAAACGTTTGTACCCACATGTTACCGTCATTATGATTCCAGGTTTTGATGTACAGCTTAATGGTGACCCTGACCGACAGGGAAAAAACTTGTACAGCCTTTTGCACAGAGACCAGAATCTATGAAAACATCACTTGGTATCTGCCAAACCCACCTATGCCCTTTACAATATCATCAAACTGCATGTTGAAGTTATGACTGTTCCACGTAACGTCTGTCAAAATAATGTGAATGACGTATTATCACTGTCTGACAGACGAGGTAAAAGATAACCAAGACTTAATGTATCGTATCAAATAAATACATGTGCATGGTGCTTACTATACAATGGTGATTCAGCTGATAATATACTTGTTGCCGAGTGAAAAAAACTCCCTGGTGTGACCATGACTTTGATACTCCGCTACACTACCTTAGTATACAATGGAAGAGGTATGCATCTGTATTCTAAACTAACACATGACGTCTTGATATGGTACATGTAATACATGCACTGACAAACACAACCACATATGTGATTTGGTAACAGTAACAACACACATTACTTGTGACATTTTAAATGAAAATAAATTAAAAGTTAAATAATTTAATCGTTCAGCCACGATATGCACCAATACAGTATAAATGAATTGATAAGGTTCATATAAACATAACCCATCGCTTTGCGGCAAAACTAGCTTTTTACTGTAGCGTCCTATTGATTTATTCAAGAATCGGCAAAATTTAGTAGAATATACTCATACTACACTGGAGCATACCAGTTACATGTGAGAATGGTACAGAGTCATGCAAACATTTCGTTGTGTGTTATAAAGTTTTCCATTCCGTTGTAAAATCATGATACGATCAGAAACTGTGAATTGTTGTCACATGTTAAAGGACCATTTGTAACATCAAACTACAGTAAACCTAGCTGTCACTCCAATGAAATTTTAAACAAATAGATAAAAGATAAGAGATGAAACCTAACATCTGTTGAACGACTTTAACATAGTTTGTGCATAACATCTGAGAGATAACTTCACTGATATAAGCTATCGACGATTTATTTAACTTTCGGTGAGCCAAGTGTATACTGATTTTAAGCTTGAAAAAAAAATGTGATCTGGGTCCACTAATATCATACCCACAGGGTACGCCATGGATTGGTAACCATATGTATTATATCACACAGTTTTCAAGCCACCTCGACCAATGCATCAAACAAGTTCTAGATGTATGTCACCATAGCACAGCATGAAATCGGGTCTTAATATTATATTAATGTTAGTAATCATTTTAGATATGGAGAAACCGTTGATTTTTATTTTTTTTCATCCAAGATGGCCGCCAAACTACTTTAACAATTCATGTCGATAGCATACCCTTATTGAGTTATGTTGTCTTTTGTTCTATTTCCAGTTATTATTTGGAATAATAATTTCTTCAGTTAACGCTTGTTAATGAAAACAATTTTGTCTGTCTTAACATATTAATGATAACTTGTTTATATAAATGTTTTGATAAATGTTGAAGGAAGATCTCTAGGTCTATTTGTTACATAAGAATAGGTTTTACTTACATAGATAATATGATGTATATTATTATAATGATAAGTCTATCGTGCACGTGGCCATGTGATTAGCGTTCCTGACACTAAATTATTACTCTAATAGCTGGTAAGATTCGATTTTCGTTGGGGATTCGATATTTGTTTGTGTACAGCTCCAGCAACTTTAACCATTATCTTTACCTGGGATGTCTTAGATTTGCATTCATTAAACGAGACACAAACTAACATCACTACTGATTTGACAGTTCTTTATCTGAATAACAAGTAAAAACAGTTGCTTTGATCAGACAGTCTATGAAATTGGTCGAAAACTGTTTACAATATGCAAACTCTGAGAAACTCTGTTCATGCCCTGTGCAAACCAGTTTATGCCAACTTGGTAAACGGAAACATTGGGACTGGTGTGATGTCTCTGATGGGAAACACATCATTATAATTCTCAGTGGTCATCTAAATGGCCCTGTTAGAGCTACTATGTGACTGGCTAGAAGACTGTGGATGGACATTCGCAATATCACAAGCTTAAGTAATCTCGTAGAGTAGAACACAGACTTTCGCAAACCATTTAATCTGGGAGAAAACTATCTGATCCGTTGACTGTATGTGTTCTTTATGACATGATGAAGGATGTCTTCGACGTTTATGATGCAACGTGTAAAGAAAATCTGTATAACCTTGGCGAATGATGAATAATGTCCTACTTCCGGTCTAACATGTCTTGAGCGTCTGTCCAAGTGTGCGCAGTCATGGGTTTGTCCCTTAGCTGAGACAAACCAATACAAACAATAACATCATCCTTATTGTTCTCCACTTGATTTTCTGCATTTGGTAGGCTGTGATAACTGGTAAGTCATACATCATAAATTAGGTACACGTACTTCATGTCTGATTGTCCAAGCGCCTTCCATAGGTTAGATATGAATGGATTAATAATAAACTTTATTTATTTTACAACAATTGCGAAGCAAGTTTTTCCAACTTATATGAATCACTCTTGTTGGCTCGGATGGAAGCGCGCGAGGGGTCTTAGTGTTGGAGTAAACCAGAGTACCAGGGGAAAACCCACGTGATCGGGCAGGTAACCCCCATACGTTTTCACATCCATTCCGGGAATCGAACCCCGAGGCGAGTGCGTTACCATTGCACCACCCGACCACCCGACCACCCAATGGATTTCAATCACACTTGGTATCTTACTATCTTTCAGTCTGAGTTTGACTACCGACGTCGTTCTATGACGTTTATGCATAACTAATTAGTGATTGATTAGACCTCTGGTTCGCCAAATTAGATTAGATTAGATGAATTACTGACTTTAAACCTTTATCTTTTCAATGTGATATTAAATTACTCTCTAAACTCTTCGTCCTCCTGTTTCAAATCCTCAGTTCTGTATTTTAACGTTTTACGTTACTGATATTCTACCATGTGTACGTTGTAAGTTTTTACTTAAAATCTATCTTCTGTATTTCTGATGGGAATACCTCTCACAATTTCTGTTGATTTTTTTTCGGTAACATTAATAGTTTTTGCCGTATTGACCGATAAAATTTGTTTTAACTCAAAGTCATTTACATTTAAAACGTGAGTTACAAAGTGATAGAAACGTTATGTCAAATATGAAAATAATATTTGAAAAAAAAAATGAATATTTATTACCATGACCCAAATATCCCTGTTCCGTTTTCAACTTGAAAATGACACCAGGAAGCGTTCAAAATATTGCTAACGGAGGAGAAAGACTGTTCCTTACAGCAAAATTCACACACATAACGATAATACACTTCTGATTTTTAAAAAATTATTGGTCTAAACGGCCCATCAATATTTGTATTAAATAAGTAATATTAGCCAATTCTTTACATTAACATATTGCAGATATTATATACAATCCGATATTTGTTGACGACACCAAACTTTTTTATTCTTTCATTTCCCAACACTGGCATGAACTGCGTGGGCTAGGCGCTAGAAGATACGAGTCAGCTTTCATGCTGCTGACTTTCTGTAACAAGTGGCATATGCTTTGTAATCGGCCAGTACATCCGGCGGCAGATGAAGTGAACAGAGCCTTATGACAACGTAAAAAGATCTTTTAGTTAAGACAACGGATTTACTTTTTCCTCTGTTACTCGTACAGCAATAGATTCGCATTCTCTGCACGTAACGTGAGTCGCCCTGGTAACAGGAAATACAAGGCGGGCAAGTTGATGGACCCAAGGGGTTCCATTGGATCTGTCTTTACAGGTAATCCATTTTCCAACTAATCGTCTCCACGTATGCATACCTGTCAATCCTAACGCTATCATCAACATTTTGAAGGACATTATTTTTTTGCTGTTCAGTCCGTTTAACCTTAGTTTTATGATAGTAACTGTTATTGTTGGGGAGAGAGTTAATGCTGTATGAATTGCCGACTTTCCAAGTTATACTTTCCTTTTAAGGACTTTGGTTAAACTTTTCTTTCAAAACCATTTCTCTTATTCTTTGTAGTAACTAGTCATGTGACGACATGGATTCATGCGTTATAACTTTCAAACAAACATTCAAAGTCTCACCAACGAACAAGTATTACATGCACGCTTTATACATATATGCAGACGAAACATTCTAATTTCCATGATTGTCCAGAATTCAATTCCAAATTGAAAAATTAGGTAGGTCATCCATCAGGTCGCTAGTGTTGATAAGATATATACCAAATATGGTTATCAAAGGTTGGTCTTTGGAGGTCGCGATATGGGTAAGACTGTCAACAGAAACAAGTTATAAGTAATTAGCTGACATTCAGTTCAAGCTGGTAAAAATGCACATCTTGACGGCGGAGTGAGGTCATTTGACGAGTAGCATAAGGAGGTCACTTGACGAGTAGCTTAAGGAGGTCACTTGACGAGTAGCGTAACGAGGTCATTTGACGAGTAGCATACGGAGTTCATTTGACGAGTAGCATAACGAGGTCACTTGACGAGTAGAGTAATTAGGAGATCACTTGACGAGTAGCGTAACGAGGTCACTTGACATATAACGTAACGAGGTCACTTGACGAGTAGCGTAACGAGGTCACTTGACGAGTAACGTAACGAGGTCACTTGACATATAACGTAACGAGGTCATTTGACGAGTAGCGTAACGAGGTCATTTGACATATAACGTAACGAGGTCACTTGACGAGTAGCGTAACGAGGAGATCACTTGACGAGTAACGTAACGAGGTCATTTGACGAGTAGCGTAACGAGGAGGTTATTTGACGAGTATCGTAACGAGGAGGTAATTTGACGAGTAGCGTAACGAGGTCATTTGACGACTAGCGTAACAAGGGGGTCATTTGACGAGTAGCGTAACGAGGAGGTAATTTGACGAGTAGCGTAACGAGGAGGTCACTTGACGAGTAACGTAACGAGTTCACTTGAGGAGTAACGTAACGAGGTCACTTGACGGGTAACGTAACGAGTTCACTTGACGAGTAACGTAACTAGGTCACTTGAGGAGTAACGTAACTAGGTCACTTGACAAGTAATGTAATGAGGTCACTTGACGAGTAGCGTAACGAGGAGGTTATTTGACGACTAATTTGATGAGTAGCGTAACAGGTCATTTGGGCGTAACGGTCATTTGACGAGTAGCGTAACAAGGGGGTCATTTGAGGTAATTTGACGAGTAACGTAACAAGGTCACTTGACGAATAACGTAACGAGTTCACTTGAGGAGTAACGTAACGAGGTCACTTGACGGGTAACGTAACGAGTTCACTTGACGAGTAACGTAACGAGTTCACTTGAGGAGTAACGTAACTAGGTCACTTGACAAGTAATGTAATGAGGTCACTTGACGAGCAGCGTAACGAGGTCACTTGACGAGTTGAGTCAAAGGTAACTCGAACGAGTCTTTATTAACCTAATAAGACACAACTATATATTTCTGTTTTTTTTCTTTCTTAATGTATTTTGAAAGGGAAGCCAGCACGAAACACGAGTATATGCAGTTACATGAACTATAGATCTGTAATACATGTAACTACAGTTTACTACAGCTTTTCATTGTTTGAAATTTAGTGACAGCAAATGTCATAATATGCCACGATTAATTGTTACATAACGTGCATTTGCACAACAACATCTCAGCATTAAACTAGATTGATTCTGGTGTTCCTATTTTTATCAATACGTCCTGGATACAGTATAATTCTCTTATTTACAGTACGACTGTTGACACATGTACACACATATAGAACCAAGCACACGTGTCATCGTTTATAAATACCCCCGTTATAGAACAATACGATGCAACGTTATAAAAAAAAATCCCTGTATGGTTATATTCCATAGTTATTTCAGTACAGTAACAGCTGTTTTAACTACGAATAAGTGCACGTATCCAGATCAAGAGATGTACGTACACACAGATATCACAAATATGTCATAATATATTAGTACAGTATGAGATGGATACTTGTATAACGAAGTACGGATACTTGTATAACGAAGTACGGATACTTGTATAACGAAGTATGGATACTTGTATAACGAAGTATGGATACTTGTATAACGAAGTATGGATACTTGTATAACGAAGTATGGATACTTGTATAACGAAGTATGGATACTTGTATAACGAAGTACGGATACTTGTATAACAAAGTATGGATACTTGAATATCGAAGTACGGATACTTGTATAACGAAGTATGGATACTTGTATAACGAAGGATGGATATTTGTATAACGAAGTACGGATACTTGTATATCGAAGAACGGATACTTGTATAACGAAGTATGGATACTTGTATAACGAAGTACGGATACTTGTATATCGAAGTACGGATTCTTGTATAACGAAGTACGGATACTTGTATAACGAAGTATGGATACTTGTTTAACGAAGGATGGGCATTTGTATAACGAAGTATGGATATTTGTATATCTCTCTGGATTCTTGTGCTCATAATTTATGGACGTTTTTTGTAATACAATAGACCTGTATTACATACAGCAGTTAAATGTTACATCTGTGTTCTAGTAGACTATAAACGCAATAGAGACCTTGCACAGTTAACATGATATCAGGCGTAGCAATATCCACATGTGCACATTTTCATGGTTCATGTAAATTCTGAAAGATGACGGTCTGTCAAGCCTTTTCCAGATTTCAGCAATAGTTTGACAACAAGTGCCAGTAAATGAAGATAAAAGGTGTACACACAGTTGTCAATGCCGATGAGGGCTTCATGTATCAGAGAATGCCAATGATGGTGTAATTATTAGACAATAGGCATTGCATCACCTTGATGTATTCCTACACAACAGAATTTGTTGTTTCTCGGCAGTGGTAATACCGCAATGCACGAGGCGAATGTTTTACGCTGCGTATTACGGTAATGTCGTAGAAGATCTTACTTTAAGATGACTACATGAAGGAATGCTGAATGTACTCTGCGTTGCAGTTTATCGGTGCACGTAATGTTGGCGCGATACGGTATTAAAAACGAATATTGGGAAATCCACAGAAAAGTATAACATTTATCAAATTAGTATTGTATATAAACTATTGGTTTATTGCGATCTTAGAGTGGGCCCACCAACGATACTGCGAAAAAGACACAACTTAGAGGGGGAAAACATTCAGTGCCATGAAAATGATTAAAAAAATACCAGGCATGAAGTTTTGCAGTGATGAACCATACTTTTTCCGATGGCGCGGATGAATGAGATTCTCAATGATAACATAATGCATGCTAACGAGTGTGGCCAATCTAGTGAACAGGACCTATCAAAGGTATTGGGATTCATAGTTAAAGTTAGTTAATACATATGTTGCCTTTTTCAGCTGTAATGGCTTCACATTTCGTGAAAGGATTGTTTGGCGCACGCATGTGTAAGTGTAACTAAAATAGTCAAATATCGTAGTCATGTGGTAGTCTGTTACAAAGTGACGTCAGATAGATAAAATTATCTAGGGGCCAGAGGAGGGTACGTTTCAGTCAATTTTCTGACAAGAATGTGGCTATGCAACAGAATCTACAGAGTTGAAGAGAATGGTAAAGCAACAACAGGCACAACGAATTTGGAACAAAAGCGGAATGCAGAGTTCACCAAACATTTCCTTGTTGTTATCCTACCTGAAGGATCCCGCTAACTTTGCTATAAATTTGACCACAAAGACTTTTGAACTTTTGAAAGAAGAAATGCCAACACAATTTCTGAACAGTCTTTAAATGTTGTTGGGAGGGCCCTTTCAAAAGTCAAAAAGAAACCTACAACACAGCAACCAGCATTCCCTTCAGGGGCCTCTGATGTTGAGATGGTGTCCCGAATGCTGGGGCTGGGGCTGCGACTGGAGTCTAAAAGGTTTTGTGGGGTATGGACATTACGTAAAGTTGTGATAAAAAAGAAAATAGTTTCCGAGAAATTAAAGAAGTAGCAACATAAAACATATGTGAACATTGTATATATTGGCGGGAGTTACACCGTTTATACTTGGTTGTAATAAGAAGGATTTTGATATGCATTCGTATATTCTTAACACTACTTTTAGATAGCTCATGCGTGATGTCCGGGGACACCGATACCCTTGTGAGCGCTCAGGTGGCCTGATGACTTAGCGAATCATTCTCCTCTTTTGAAATCTACTATATAGTAATAGTTATACGGTTTCTAGATGGCTGATATGCTTTTTCTGTCTGGAAGGAAGTTTGTCACGGATTGTCTCCGTAGCAATACGTAATAGGGTTATTTTACAGGAGAAGGGAAATACCAAACCGCCAGTCCAGGATAATGATCTTGTAGCCGTTTCTGATGAGGTCAGAGATCACTTCGAGAAATCCGTCTTATGATCATCCAAGTGGATTACGTAACAAAAAGGAAGAATGGTTGGGAATGACTGGACCTCAGAACAAGTACAAGACAGGATCGAGGAAGATAGTAGAAAAAAGTCAGACGAATGAGTTTCAAAACAGAATTTGGATATAACATATTCGCATTGACGTGGAACTTTAAGTAGTCCTTTAAAAATCTAAGTTTTGCTAGGCGTCCACTTGAATACTAATACACTAACACACGTTCATGCATAATCAGAATTCTGGAAAATTACGTAAAACATCATTACGCATGCATGTACGTACCCACTTCAGATATTAATTATAACTTGATAGCATCAAATGCCTGTATCAAAGCAGGAGACACGTTAAGTGGCTATCTCTCAAGCACATGCATGCAGAGACGTGTGTAACATTGCATTATATAAATTACCTGTACATCACGATCCTCTGTATCTTATAATGCCTATTAGTATGTAAATAGTCTCTATCTATCCCTGCGCACAGACTGATTGAAAACAATAAAAAAAACTGCTTACAATTTACAAAAAGAGAAAAAAATATAACTAAATTTGAATATTAATCACTTCGCACTTCGTGTTTGTGCATACTTCTTTTTTTAATTAATTCGACAACACGTATAACTATTTCATTATATAATATGTTAAACAGTAATTGTTTGAAGAGATAGCTGTACCAACTTATCCCCATCACTACGTCTACCCCAGAAAGCAATTATAACCATGCCCATATACACCACAGTGTGCCAGTGCAGTAAAAGGGAATCCTAGGTAGGAGTCATGTTACAGGAATATGCATACACACATATATATACAGCTACATTTATATATACATGGGCAAAATAAATAGCTATTTCAAAACTTTTAGTATACTTAATGTATTTCTGGACAATGACACAACAAATGGCATAATTGAAATATAGATTACGGCAACACAGAATGTTATAGGTTTTGTGTTTGTGTTATATACAGCTAAGGCAGTTTAGAAGAAGCGGCCATATGTTCTGCATGACAGCCCCACATGATGGTCTAGTGGTAAGATGGTCCATAGAAAGATAACAAACCATTGACTTGCATGGTTTCTAAGCTGACATAGTCCCTCCATATTTACGAGTATCAGTACATACATCCTTAACATTAGGAAGAGAATGACATGATGGTCGATTTGCCTTTAGAGTTCACTTATAGACCTCGAATCATAACTTTTACAATCAGGTTTATTCCAATCATATATCCTGCCGATATCATATTTACTGCGGGAATATAAAGTACAAAGGAGTACTTTAGTAGTCCTAGTCTTTGGCCAGAAGCACGTTGGTGGCCATTCATACGTTCTATTGGATGGGGCTCGATATGTTTAAGGGGAGAAAAGTGATTAGGGTAAAATATGCGTTCTACCAAGACCAAAAATTGATAAATTAGATTTGCAAGGGGAACTTTTGGCATAAAAACCTATTTTCCTTCTTCAAGTGTCGCCAGTATTTGTGACACTGATTGCCGGCTGCATATCCTACATCAAAGTGATTGGAAGTTTGTCACTCATATTTCTGACACAGTTACCTCTCCCTCGACTTTTGACAATGTTTGCCCGATGGATGTATGCACGTATTTGGTATGGAGTGATAAGTGCGGGAAAACAAAAATACATGGTGTACTTCTTTGGGTCAATCAGATGTGTTCTCTTCCGGTTGTCCTACAAGACTGGCGGCGGGTTTTTCGTTCATCAGTAACGTAATCTGGCGGTTTTCTGACATTTTCAAGACATAAGGATGAGGACAAAGTAGAGACCCAGGTCAAAAGGTCAACCCTGTATGACTCCGTCGGTACAAATATATGATGATTCTTAAAGAGAGCTTGCATGGGCGCACATTGTTATTAACATGCAAAACCATAATTCTTAAACAATACCAAAACAATGGCGAAATGGCGAAATATGTCAATAAAGAATTATGATATGATCTCTCTCAGATTTTTCAGCAAGGGATTAAGCTATCTTTAAGTTACCTTTCTTCGAAGGGGATCCTGCTAGTAATATGACGAATACTTTAACAGGGAGTGAAATAATTATCGGATGGGCCAGGGTTATTTGTTTAGAGGTGACAGACGATGTAACATCTTCGCCGTCAAAACATGCCAAGATCGCGAGCTATTGCCATGTTATGGGGCTTCAATTTATAATGACTTGACGTATTCAAATGGTGTTGATTCTAGTATAGGTAAGCTGTTTCTTCCAGTCATGGAAAACGGCCGATTGCTTGATGGTCAGTTATGTTACTCGATATATACATGTATGATAGGCCGAAACAGTATCTTGTCAGCACAGAATTACGTGAGAGGAAGATTTGTGATTGGTATGTGGTAAGGTCAACAGCAAGTGATGTGATGAATTATGTTGGCTGCGCAAGTAAGAGGTCAGCACAGTATTATTCACGTGTGACATCCCTCAGTGAAGCTAGTTTGACCGCTGATAACTGTTGCGAGTATGACTATGAATGATAATGCTCAAGAATTCTAGAAACAATTTGGGAATTATTCACTTAACGTAAGGCATTTGAAAATATATGGATGGACATAGTTATGGGATTCTGTTCGATATCAATGCCTTGGTATGACCTTAATAGATAACATGTTGTGGATACAAAAATAAATTATGAGCATGACTGTTAATTTGTTGTCATTACTCTGTTCTTTATGATTTGGTTTAAATGCTACTATTGAGTATCTGGAGAAGGAAAGGGATGATGGATGTCTAGGTCGATTTATGTTTGATGTAGGGTTTCAAGAATCCGTGATTTGTCCCTATACTCTACACTGAAAGACGAAGCGAATCGAACACATGGGTAAGACCATGGCTACTGCATTAGCTTTCATACTCTCTGGTGTAATCACTGTTTTATAGAAGTATTCAAATGTGTCCCAAAGTGAATCTGGGGTACATTAAGGAAAGAGGATTTGCTCCGATCGAGAGTGACAATTTATGAACAAGGAGGTATATTACGATAGTGCAAATGCAGAATGTCGATCGCTGTTATTGTTCTAGAATTATATTATGTGGTAATAAATACGTGTAATATTTTTAATAACGGCGCAACAGATCAACAACATCCGATTATAAGCTGTGAACGTTAGGTTGAACACGAAAAGGGAGATGTTCGCGTAAGAAAACGCATTAATTGTAATTTTTCGGAGTGGAGCGTATTACCGTTATTACGACTTGCCCTGAGGATAACGATATTTCAAACAATATTAATTATATTTGGTTAAGAACTCCTAGTCGAGGATGTTGTCTATTTTTTTTTTTTAATTTGAAGACCAAATTAAGACACTGTCTCATTACATGGTCCGTTTTAGATGTTAACAGTATGTTATTTAATTAATTATAATTTTCAATTTCATCATTATTTCATTTTTGCATCTAAAAAGTAATCAATTCGTCCCGTTCTTTTCAACCTGCGGATGGTGTAACAATATTTGTATTTAAGAAAGAATTTTGCTGAGAAGGCGGGCGATTTTTATAGTCCAAAGTTAAAACACGAACTTATTTCATGAACTAAAAGTGCATTTAATGCAATAAAGTTGATTTTATTACATGATGATTTGATAATAATAGGTCAAACTAAATGTAATGCTAATCGATCCTGCATTGAGCCCGTGTATACTGGACACTCTCTCTTTCTACAGTTGTTGGTGGTGGAGAGGAAGTGTCTGAAGTACTCAAGTAAGGTAAGACCAAATGTACTGAACTTACTGCTAAATATGAGAAATTTTCGTGTCGCACTGGCAAGCTTACTAACAGACTTGTCTAAATTTGCTAGGTTTTCCGAGGTGACAGTTGATATGTTTAGCCCATCAGCACGGTAGCATAAATAGTGGATGCCTTGTTCACAGATTAGTAAAGTTTCTGCAAATAGTTCAATTTGTATTAAGGCTGTAAAATGTAGGGCATCTATCCACGATTTTATTTTTGTCTTGGTCGCAGTCGATACCGTTTCGATATTCAACCGTTACACTCATGTATCTGAAAAGATAGTCAGAACCCTTCAGAATAATGAGTGCAGGCTTATTGAAAGTACTGGAGGCTAGTACCAGGGAGTGCAAATGTTACCTATGCCTAACAGGTTGGTAACCTCAACGGACTGGCGTGGATGTACTGAAACAAATTCTCTGAACTCAGACACATTGTTGTATAATCCAGAGGTAAGTCATAAAGACACTATGTTGATACTGATAAATCTTAACACAATTCAATCTTAACCATGACAATGAAACCTTTTGTCTGAAAAGTGATTCACGAGCCTGCGCATAATTTTACAGTGGTCGTCCATTGGATTACACCGAGCAGTGAATGGTTTATTTAACTGTTAACAAATATGTGACAAATTTTTCAATTTAAAAACATTTTATAACTGTACGCCAATGTGTCTGAATCCTCTATTATGAGAGGATGCATCATTGCAAGACCAAGAATTTTCCCAACCTGCCTTAGGCGAGAGCAGTTAAGTTTCTCTAAGACCAGTTTTGGAATTGAACTCGGGGGAAGCCATACCATTGTAAGTCCCAGTACACAGTACGAAAGCGTTTATCATTGTTTTATGATCGTCCTAAATTTACATAATTTAATTTGCTGATACAATTTATTTCAAGTTGTTTTGACACAGGATGAATGTTACAGTACAACAATTTTAACATGAACCCAACTGATCCCATTTGTGACGAACTGACATGTTTTTCAGGCTGTTGGATGTTTCTTTGAATATAGTTCCTATAATCAAATGAGTTATTTCGGCATGTATGTTTGTGAAAATAGATCTATGTATGAATACCGGTTTTTAGTTCATAACTGTAGTATTTACATTATAACTGTTGCATTTACATTATAACTGTAGTTTCTATATAATGACTGTTGTTTTTACGTTGCAACTGTTGTATTTACATTGTAACTGTTGTATTTACATTGTAACTGTTGTATTTACATTGTAACTGTTGTATTTACATTGTAACTGTAGTTTCTACATTGCAGCTGTTGTATTTACATTGTAACTGTTGTATTTACATTGTAACTGTTGTATTTACATTGTAACTGTTGTTTTTAACTGTTGTATTTTTTTACATTGTAACTGTTGTATTTACATTTACATTGTAACTGTTGTATTTACAACTGTTGTATTTACATTGTTGTATTTACATTTTATTTACATTGTAACTGTTTCTACATTGCAGCTGTTGTATTTACATTGTAACTGTTATTCACATATTCAGGTTTTACAAAGTCGATTTTTTTCTTTCTTGAAATCTTGAATCGTAGCAAGTTGTTCCTATTTTAACAAGAAATCATGAGTTCAAAAACTAGTTATGTATGTTTTGTATTTTAAGCCAGATAGCACCAGGGTCATAGGGGAGGATTTCAAGGGGATAAAAACAAATATTTAGAATTTACATGTAAAGACAGAGGAGGTTTTCTTTATTGACCAAATATATCAGCATTACTTTACCTGAGAGCATATTGAAATAGTTCATCAAGAATATCAGAAAATTGTTATATGTAATGTGTCTCGTTTCAGATGTAGAACAATAATGAACATTTCTATCGGTCAGGAGAGCATTCAGGCATATAGGCCTTTTTTAATGATAAAGAATTATAACATATTGAAAACATCAGTATGAAACCTCTTGTGTGGTCAAAATGTCTATGATATGTCATTTTTATCAATTATATCTATTTAAGGCACTGGATGGTCATTCAGGAACGATAACTTTATATCAAATTAGGCTAACACTGTCATTTCAGGGCTCTAGCTGCACTTAAGTGAACATGGTCAATAGGTCAAACTCATGCGTATAGCTATTATGGAACATGAATCAATGACCTTTGATTGGTTCAGTATTAACCAGAGTATTTTTTTCACATTTGTACTCCTCTGAACCGAAGTATAAATTGAACTTTTGCAGTGGGACTCCATCTGTACACGTTTCCTGGTAGATGTTCATCAAATTCTATGTGAATGATCAATGTGTTATGGTAAAACAGAGTTCAAAATGGCCACTATCTTTATTGTTCAAATATCATTGAACTTTGTTGAAATGATCAGCAGATGATTTTTATGGTTGATTTTGATTGCATTTTAATCAAAATGAAATATGAAATTATCTGGAAAATGATCCAAGAAAAATGACTCAATATCACTCACCATTTAAATCAATCCAGGTAAATAATGTCATGTTCTCAACAAGGTATACACCGAACTAACGAGCATCAAATAAGTCCAGTTTCATGTGGGACATATAAAGGAATATGTCTTAATGATATCAAGAAGACAACCGTGAAAACTCCCCAGAAATTTCTTTAACTTGCATCTTTTGAATACCTGTTACGAGATTGTCCGTTAGTTGACGACTTCTTGTACGACAATCTTGATAGTGGGAACAGGCCTTTGAATATCGAATAAACTGCGACATGTAGATACTACAGGTTTTGATGATCCTATACAGAAATGGAAAATTGACGATAGGGAAATTGAAATTATTACCTTTATCAAACAGCTTTTGTAGAAACCGATCCATGTTGGTTTTGTTGTAGGAAAAGATCGAGACAAGGGATTGATTTAAAAAATTCTGTCGTGGCCTGGATTTTCAATTGTGGTGGGTATATACGATGGACGTATCTTATGTTATTTAAAGACAAGACGGCATTTGTATATCTGAGAGTGCGTTCAAACGACTTTGCAAGGTCTCTATGACATGTTGTGATCAGGTCGTCGATAAATTCAGCCTCGTAAGAGATGAATATCAAGTCGGGCAACATAGGGAAACGGACAAATTTCCATAGGTATGCCAAAAGTATGTTGGAACAGAAAACAATTTATAGCAGATAATTGGGTTGACATGCTACCTCTGTTGACTTATGTGATGACTTTTGTCACTATCAAACAATCAATAAAAGGTGCAAATGAAAAGTATACGGCAGTGATTGAAATTGATGTTTTATTTGACCTTTGACCTTTGGTGATCTATATAGTGACCTTTGCCATAACTGAACATTGTAATGATATGTGTACGAGGAAAGTACTCAATGGCGATTGATATTGATTACTTATTTGACCAGTGACCAATGGTGACCTTTATATTTTTCTTTGACATACTTTTACTTTCTAATAACATGACAAATGAAAAATATACACAGCTGTTACGAGCAATGAAAATAATTGTCTGATAAGGTGAGCGTTGATGCCCATAGCCTTCCTGTTTCACTTAGCAACAAGAATATTATCAGCTAGATCTCCTTTGTATTGTAACATATGTAAATACTTTTATTTAGTCCATAATACACGTATACATAAGCCTAACGTATCTTTTACCTTGTCTGTATTACAGTTATGATACGCATCACGCATTTCTGACAGACTTCACCAGAGAAAAATCATAGCGTCATCATGCAGTTTGATGACATTGTAAAGGAAATCGGAGGATTCGGCAGATACCAGAAAGCCCTCGTGATTTTGGCGATATTTATGCAGATCATAATATCTATGCAAGCGCTAGTACCAGTGTTTATCCTGTCGAAGCATGACCACAAGTAAGTCTTCTGTCAAAAAATATCATAACGAAATTTTTTTCATGTTCACCAGTCCATTTTACAGTAAACATGAACGATTTCACATTAATTCCTTTCTCGAAACTGTCTATTACATTTTGGCTGGAACGATAACATTATACATTTCTATTAGTGTTATCACGATATTGTATTCAATTGCATTTTTTAAATTAACAATGAACACAAGGAATATCATGCCAACAAATGAATTGTTTAAATGAAATTAAACGAAAAACTTAAATCTAAACAATATGCTGATGCAGTTCTTCTTTCATTTCCTATTACCTATGAATAGCTTTCTATAGAAACGATGCTCGAACAAAACACCAAGGGATATAACATTTGTTTGCTGAGGTAAACGAAATCTGCTACGTGATCGAAAGAAACTAGGAAATGCATGATACAAAAGCATTTCAAAACTTGACATCAAATTGACAGACGAGAATACAAATGGAAATTGTATTGATACAGAGAACTTATTATAAACCATAACCTCCATCTAATTCGATTTGTCAGATTGTCGAGAAATATAACACGTCAACACACACACAAACTAACGATGATATATCATTTGTGCCATTTTAAATAACGCACTTGAATTTTGGCGGATACATTGCCTTATTTTTCAACATATTTCCCTTCCGTATCTATACCAAAAACCCATATAGTTGTTCAACCAAACCTTTATCAATATGTCTTACTGTCATGCTCAGTACTGTCCAATATACCGTCGTATTGTTGACTGAGGAAGTGAAATAATGGTTTGTGGATTTCAAAGAACTACAACGAGCTTTTGGATAGTCCTCTAAACACATTTTAGTAGGAACATTTTAATCTTTCATATATCAATAGATCTCCGAAGAAAAGTTCAAATCAAAGAGGAGATTAGCAAATGTGTTGAAAGGATCGAACGTGGTGATAATATCTGCCAACAGACCATGGGCATCGCCCTCTTACCTTTTTTTTATACGAGAATGAATATTTAGAAAAGCTTGTCAAAACATACCACAAAGACATTGCAGTGTGTCTCATGATGTTCAATGACTATGTCCATTACATATACCACAAGAATTGGACGCCAATGACGCGACAGATTCATCTACATCAGTCCCTTTCCTCGATCTTTTTCTACAACGACACTAAAACGGAAAGCTTACCACCAGGCAGTATGAAAAGCGCGATGGTTTTAACTACCCGATTGTAAATTTGCTACATACCAACATCCAATAGTCCCCAATCTATGGCTTTAAAACAAGCTAATGCTAATTATGATTTCAATTTCATTCCATTTCTGGATAGAAACTCAAATATCGTCGCGTGCTTGGTGCTCGTTTGTGTACTCGATGTTTCTAATTTGGAACGCGACATTACTTTATTGTATTAACTAAGATTTGCATGGCAGGCGTCGTCGATAAATCGGAGAACTCTCACCCTTCTGGAACACGTGCTCTTATCAAACTAGTACTTTTTTCATAATCTATCATTCTTTCGTTTATATTTTGCCCTTCTTTAATCGAATGATTTTGAATTAAGACTCTGTTGACATGTTGACAATATCAGCTAATTCATATAAACTTACCTGCTGTTATCTGCAACATGCTTAGATCTGAAGCACTGAGGATATTTTAAGTCATCAATGTTTGAATGGAGACATATTACTGGCTCAGAAAATAAAATAAAATGCCATCTTTCAGATGTCGTGTTTCGGTTCAGCATCATCAGACATACAACTACATCCGTTGCTTAGTAGTATAAATACTCATGTAGTAAAAGTTTGTAAAAGGAAATGTTGCATCAAAGGTATTGCATTTTATTGAACTGTTTAAAACCCTTGAAAACTGTTAACAGTAACACTATTACAGATGGCATTTCATCTGAAATCAACAATATAGAAATGAACAAAGAAACAATCATCTACCAAATAGTGAATTTAGAGCATCATGGTGGGCACCAACATTTGGAATATATTGTTAATCTACCATAATATCCAAAAGCAAATTTACAATCGATGTTTTTACGTTATCGTGCATTACATTCTGAAATATAGATGCCAACCAAACCGCCATGAACAGTTTCATTTCTGTCAATGTCTTAATGAACAAGCATAGACATTTTGTATTACAGTATTTAATAATATATTTTTGAAAACATTTGCTACCGTACAATTGACTCCACACTGAGCACATCCTACCGTAGACAACCAGAGGAACACTTACTCAGACTACTTGGCACTGTTTGCACCATATGCTGACACTTACTTGCGTAGACCAAGGTCTACATGGCGGGTGTCGTCGAGGAAGAAAAACAAACTTACTCTTCCGGAACAGCTGGTCATATTCTCCTTGTATTTTTTTCTGTGGCTCCGTGTAAATCTTTCTTTTATTCATATTTGCCCTTACGTTATGGAAATTGAATTTGGGTTTTTGACATGTTGGCATTTTTTAAAATTAATTTTTTGATATTAATATCATAGTTTTACATTAACAGGTGCTATCGAGGAGTAAAGAGAACCGTCTATAAAAATGCTGATAATATAAGCTACGTGGAGATCAACAATGCGTACTTTTCACAATGCTCATTGGAAGTGTTCTACAATAATACTAATATAACAGAGACAGAAGAGTGCACGGCCTGGTCCTTCAACACCAGTGAGCTCACCAGTTCCCCTATATCTGATGTATAGTTATCTTTCTCTATTTTTAAGCATTTGTTGGTTGTTTTATATCATCACAAAAGCGATTGTAGTGTGAAGATGGTGTGTTTAAGGATGGCTTTATTTTTCTACAATGTTATGTTAAAGCAATGTTTAAATGAAAGTGAGCCATTATCACCGTCTTAATATGAATGTTTGTTGGAAGATGATCTTATCATTCATTGGTGTTTCTATAGTGCGATCACACTAAAGTCTTATAAGTTGGTCAGGAAAGCATGACGCCCTGCTCTGTCAGCTAATGCTGTTTTATGAATATAAAAACGCAAATAACACTTAAAGCCGCCAATTATTCCTGACTAATTCTTTTGTCATGTGTTTCTCGTCCAATCTATAAATTTTCAGAGAAAAGTTAGATTTGTTTCAGCGCATGAACTCACATTATGTGCGGTTTATGGAACGTAAATCTTTCATGCTTGGATATATCATGCTAACTTGTGTAGTCATGGATTCACAATCAACAAATACGTATGAGGAGTGAATTAACTAATTTTATAATTTTATCTCTAAAGAGATTTGTTTGTTTTGTTTCTATAATAACATTACAGTATAAAAAGTCATTTATCAACTACATGTATAATAGCTACACACTTCTCTCATGCGCTTGGTTTGTCGTTACGAACTGTCTTCTAATTAGTTGATTTTTTATGTTAATTAATTTGTATTATATTTATTTATTCACATAAATTCCTCTATTTAAAATTTGGATCACAATAATTGTATTATGTTTCATAGAAATGTTGTGTGTTTTATTACAACAATCAAAAAGCTAGTCGTTCTAAAAATTACAACGTTACAAAAATTATGTCCTAATGTATTGTTACATTGTTATTTGTTAGTTATAGTACCACTCCCGTTCAAAACGTACCCATTTCTATGCTAACATTATTTGATACTGTTTCTATGCTTACACTATTATACATGAAAATAACACTAAACCATAAAGTCAATTATTGCATATATGAGTGTCATGCAACAAAAACTGATCAACGTGCCTCTTAGTGTTAAAAAGAATCGACGACGGCAGAACATAATCTATATTTAGAATATGTAGCAATGTAAAAATACAGTCTTGTAGAATTGTTTTATTTTTCACACATGAACAATCTGAATACACGTCGAACAAATTGATTTAATTATCCGATTCTTATCCTATAGTTTGAAATGGTGTGTGACGATTCCATACTTAAACAGCACGCCAGTATGGCGTTTATGGGCGGTAACCTGTTCGGATCCTTCATTCTTGGATTCATTGGGGATACGTAAGTATATAAAAGCTTTCGATTAACGTTTGCAAGTGTAGTCGATTATGAGCGATTTAATTCTAATGTGATTCATCCGTGACCGTCTCTATGATGCAGAAAGATATTGGTTTTATGTTGTTGAACATTCTATTAGCATGTATGTACTTAAAAAGACGGTCTCTTATGTATTGTATATGATGCGAGTGTTTATTTGGGAGGCCGCTATCTCAGCTTGTGAACTCTATCTTATAGAGTTGTAGTTTATAATGTGATGTAGGGTTGTTCAAATAATTCTTTATCCGTGGCCCGTACATTTGTTTTAAAATATTTCTTGTTGCTATTTCTAAAAACATTCTAGATGGATCTTTTTCAAAGGTGAGATTTCAAAGAACAGCCGTCGCCCGACTGTATTAAATCTTCGTAATATTTTAAGGTGCACTAAAACATATTGTTTTGTTTTTCAGTTGTACAAAGGTAAAACATCCATAGTGTCTATTATCCACCTTTTTCATTACATTTCATTAATTGCTACAAAGACACCGCTTGTCTACCATTTGCGTTGTTTCACTTCAGATTTGTATGAGGTTGGTTAATTTCCAATTCAATAATTAATTTTTCGGAATGATAACTTTGCCCATAAGTCAAAATGGGGGTGAAAAATGAAGTGTTTTACAGTTCATAAAATCTCAATTTTGAAGTCTTAGACATCAAATTATCATGTCCAAAACTTTGTCCGTCATTTAGAGCCATTTAGAAAATAGGTAATATGTATACTCTGTACATCTGTCATCAAGCAATTTCCGATAAAAATCGGGACGATAGTTTCCCAGCTCTAGAAATACTGGCAATGTGTAGTTACAGGAACGATGTCAAACATACCTAAATTCCCTTTCACGAGAAATATACCTTTAAAATCGACACTAACTTGACAATACAAATGGTTTACATGTACAAGACATAATATCATATACAGGTTATAATACAGAGGTATTTCAGATTTGATTAATGTTATTTACAGTAGAGAAAAGGACGTACCTGGTACAAGACCACAATGTTATGGTATTAGAAGTATTCACATTGCAAAGGTTATGTTACCCATTCACGTGAATTATACTTTAATATCTTATAAGTAAACGGAATAAGTTGCCGGTGTACGTGTGTGTTTAATTGCTTTTCTGTTCTCTGTCCATTAATCTGTTTGATCTGGGTGACCCAAAAGGAGGATAGGTAGCAGGGCAGGATATTACGTAACCTACTGTCCAAAGAACAAACTGAGCAAGCATTCATTCGTACAGGGTTCATCAGCTTCCAGTATATCTGGAGGATTCGGACCGGTTGAGACCTCTCTGACACCAACTTCCTTTCATAGCGATTAAATCATTTGAAACAAATGGCACCATTATTAACTATTGATAGGTCTATACCTTCTTCTTAATTGATAAAGCCACTCATTGTAAGCGAATGTTTTGAAAAAAACATTTTTGGGAGCGTCCATTACACAAAAATGTGTAATCCGTAGATATATTGTATATGGATAAGCATTAAGATACTTATTAGATACAAAGTGTAGTCGTTGGCAAGGGAACCGTTTGGGGCTTTATTTATTTAAATAATATATACGCAGGCACAATTTCCATAGTAGCCAAAAGAAATATCAAAACTGAAAACTCCTCCATAGCACAATGCACAATTGAAACACTCGATTTATTTGTGTAAGAATTTCGTGGAACTATTTGAAATAGCTTTTGAGATACGCTCTAGAAATTCTTCAACAAGTGACTTTATGAAGGCTCTGGAAATTTTTTTCCATTTGTTTCGTGATGGTATCGCTTTGTCTTTGCAATTCAACAATCAAAATTACAAAATCATTTTTAATCTTTTGTCATCTTTCCCGCCTGCCTTGAAGAATCTATTTGTAATCCGAAAGAAAACGTCTTGACCTGTCGAGTTTTATTTCGGAATGGTTGTATGGTGGTTCGAAGTAGCAATGATCACATGAGGATGAAGTTCACAGATTGTTCCCCAACCAATGGGCGTTTTTATAGTGCTTTCAGATTAAAATGTCGTAACCTGGACAGTGTATCATGACATCAATCCAGGCACATAATTATACAATTATATTTTAGATGGGGTCGGAAGATTGTGATGTACATTGGCGCAGTATTACTTTTTGGGTCCTCTCTTGGATGTGCATGGGCAAATAGCTTCATATTTTTTGTGGTTCTTCGATTCATCGCAGGGGCGGCAACTACAAGCGGTATCGGTTCTCTTATGATAATAAGTAAGTCAGAACATTAAAAAAACGAAAAAACCTAGCAAATACGTTTTCAGGATAGAAAAATAGACAATAAAGGTTGTCTCAGTCTTGAAAGATGAATTGAATATATTCTAATTTCTTCTCTTTTCTTCCATTCTTCATTCAGGTATCAAATACACGGAAAAAGTAGAAATCTCCCTCATGATTAATATCAGTGTGAAATGAAACTTATGTTGATTAAAAAGATCAGTAAATGTATATTTTGGTAATTTGTTTAATGGCATACTTATTGCTACAGTGTTCGAAACGGTTGACCCGGCTCACAGATCTCACGCAACTGTTGCTGTGGAAGTGTCTTGGTGTTTGGGGGAAATCATTTTAAGTGGCGCCGCTTACTTCATCCGAGACTGGCGAAGTCTACAGATTGCAATCTCTTGTCCTGGAGGAATATTACTTCTCTACTGGTTGTAAGTGTAAATAATATATTTATACATTCCTGATAGGCTTAATTTAGATACCGATACAGCCAGATTGACCGATTGCTAACTGTGTTATTTTGAAGCATAAAGGTAGAAAAAAAAGAATATATATATATATGACTTTGTTAAGGGATCAATATGTCGTAAGGCCTCGACTGGAATTAAATTTGTCATTTTCTTTCAAAACATCATTTCAAGGTTTGTACCAGAGTCCGCAAGATGGCTGTTGTCTAAAGGAAAAGGGGTGAAGGCAATGAAAATAGTACAGCGCGCTGCTTATATGAATAAAAGACAACCCCATATAGATGCAAAAGAAGTAAAGCTTGAACAACGAAAGAGCTGGAATGAATTATTACCTTTATTTCAATCATGCAGACTGTTCGTTCGGTTCATGGTAATTGCAATGCTCTGGTAAGTACTTCGATTATAAGCATATTTACACTATTCGTTTATTAAATGTATCTACTACAAAAAAAGTGTAAAGTGGAGCATAACGAATTTGGTTGTATATGAAGCATGAGAATTGAACCGAAACATGTGTAATGATTGACATTACTGAATAATGGCCATTGCCGTATTAGTGTTGCTCGATGGTTTTAAATGTCATCTTTAACAGTTGACATAGCATTTCCAGTTTGTAGAAGATAAGAACTTAGACTAACTGTTCAGCAAAATCGGTACCAAACATGTATTATCTCCCCATGTTTTAACAATATAAGTGTGATGGCGATCTTTTTGCCTGTCTTTCAGCATGTTATGTCTGTAGATCATCTTCTACATTTTAATTTGTCTAATGTTCTTTTCTTAGATTTTATAGACCCTTAATTGACCCTACTGTCATTTTCTGTGTTAATTGATCGTTAAGAATATAAACTATTCTTTACAAATTTACGATATTGATTTTTCAAAATCTTTGCCGTCATTGCAGGTTTATCTTGTCCCTGTCTTACTATGGTCTGACTTTCAATGTGGGACGCATAGGTAACAATGCTTACTTAGAATTCATCATCTACGCCGTGTTGGAAATGGTCGCCTATGTCTCGTGTCTCTTCATCAATACAAGACTTGGACGCAAGCCACTGAACATTGGTGCTTTTCTACTGGCCGGTGTAGCATGTATTTCCTCTACTTTGATCTCACGATATGCAGATGGAGGTAGGTTGCCGGCACCATTTTAATTCATTCGGCTTGTGGCACGGTACAGAATATACTTTAGGACTCCCATGGTGTTCAAATAAAACCCTCCACAAGCACACTAGTAGTTACTTTACCACAATCCCGTTCGTTAACCATTTTAAAGCCTGGCATAAATCGGCAAGGGGAACACAACTCTAAATCTTTAATTCTGGTTTGGAGGCAACTCGGATAATGCCAAAAGTGAGGCTATTTCACTGTAGACATAAGGAAAAAATAGTTGTTCAGAAAGATCCAAAATTCCTGGAAGCACCGAGAGTTCCACCACATATATGGACTTATAGACCATACATTTGTGACAGCAGGTAAAGCCATTACTCCCAACTTTCAAGACCAAATATGTTAGCAATAACGAATTAGCATCCCTTCGCAACTTGATTAACCTCATAATCATCTATCACATTTTGCATCCTTGTAATATGCATGTTTTATGTGGAATTAAATGCAAAAACGTCTTCATACAAATTAATCTACTTGTTGTTGTAATGTAATGAATAGTGACATCATTACGTTGATTCAAATATTTACTTTTCAGACAACGACTGGCTGATTATCGTTTTGTCAGCGATAGGCAGGATGGGTGTATCTGCAACGTTTGCCAATGCCTTTGTGTATACTGGAGAACTGTTCCCTACGACAATAAGAAGTTTTATACTTGCCTGTACAAATGTAGCTACTCGGACTGGAGCTATTATATCTCCTTATCTTACAGAGTCGGTGAGGATTTTATTTGCAATATCCCTAATAGCAAATAAATTAATTACTGATTGGCTGTGCTATTTCAAAGTCTTTTTTGTTTGTTTGGTGTTGTTTTAAATACAAATATTATTGCCTTTACTTAAATGTTAATATGTGTTGTACCTTTATTTAATTATCTATAGAAAGAGGTAATGATTATAAAAAAACTGAGTTATTCGATTGAATCATTTTTTGAACAGCTCTTTAACACCCATGCCTATGTCATAAAATCTAATTAGTCTGTACTGAAACTTCTTTTGAATAACTGTCATTATTTGGCAATTATTGTAGGGTACTAACAAAGGAGGAGGGCTTGGATATACATCCCTGATATTCGGAGTGTTGACTTTGGCAGCAGGGATCGTGTCGTGTTTCCTGCCAGAGACCCTCAACACCTCATTGCCTGACAACATAGATGACATGGATGGTCGACGCAAGCAACAATTTGCCCAAAAGAATGATGATACTTTAATAGCGACAGTTCTGTAGAAAAATTGTTTCTAACGTGTTCCGATAGCTCCGATATAATGCATTGCTACTTGATTTATCAAAGATGTATATAGTTCATGTAAATGGGATCATTGTTTTTTTATCGTAACTTCATCTTGTTATGGATTTTAATGCAATCAAAATGAGAAAGTTACCCACGGATATTGGAATACATTAAATACCAGATGTGCGAAGCAGGCCCATTTTGTTTAGACGATTACTCTATATTGTTCTGCTAATACGGTAATACTATAAATCACATTTGCTGTTTTTCCTTCATAAAGTCACAGAATCAGTAAAGCATTATTTTCGACAGTCTATCACCATATCTGGTAAATATGCTTTAAAACACTATAGGGTCCTTACCATTGTAATTAATTACTTTAAGAATGTTTCAATTATTGACGGAATTCCTTTACTTAGTCTCTGAAAAGGTAACAAATAGTAATAAAGTTAGAATTATTACAAATTTGTATTGAACGCATGGATTATTGTCGTAATGTGAAAATAGTTCGTTATGGATAAGAAACTAGTAAGTAGTCGTGTCATTTCATTTGAACAAAACCAAAAGCAAAACAAGCAAGCAAAAACAAACATCTCGATTGTCAAGTCATAAAAGTTTGTTTCAATTTGACTGAGGAATACAATATGTCAGCTGCACATATAAGCAAAGAAAGTTTTTGTAAAGCTTGTTCAATTGAATGGCATCGAGAAACTTTCCATGGTATATGAAGTCAATGTGTCAAAATATTGCACACGATTTATCAAATAACCAAAAGACCTAGTGAATGTTAGATGGACACCCAAATGAATTACATATAGCCACTTCCAAATCTGTTATAAGCATCTTTTGAATAATCAGTAGTCCCCAGGATGTTTTGCTTGGATGAATGGGAACAAAGTTTGTTCTTTTGCTTGAAAAAGCTTGATCTTTTTATCTATCTTTTAATCTTGATATATTTGTATAATCAATATCCCATCGATCTTGATAGTCTTTTTTTAGTTTGCAGTAATGTTTTTTTCCTGCTCAGTCACATAATAAAATGCAGAGCTAGTTATCAAGGGAATCGGCAAGAATCATTCAAGGAACATTCATTGTTAAAATAAAAGATGGCAGCTGTCAACCATTTTATTTTTTACTCATCCGTCGCAATATCGATACGGTACAGTTATAAAGGGGGAACTGAATAGTTTGAAATTTGATATGATTAGAACCATACAGCACTTTTCAAGAAATAACAACAGTAAATAGCCTATCAGCTGATTTGTTTTTCTCATCTGTAACAAAAAAAAAATGTACAACAAAGGCACAATCGAAAATAAATATATGAAATCTGAGATCAAAGATCAATCCAGTATTTCATATGAATTAGCAAATACCAATTTGATATTTTTGCAAACAAACCCCCTAATAAATTGATAGAAATAGGTTGTTGGTTGTTTTTCTTTGTTTGTTTGCTTGGTTTTTTGCGTTTTTTTTGTTTGTTTGCTTGAAACAAACAAAAGCAGCACTTTTGACGAAAAAATGGGTCAGTGCAATTGATGAAACATATTCCTATTTTGGCCAGAAAGTCAATTTTAATCAAACATGATCTATTTCAAATGTGATCAGTTTCACATCTTCAATTTAGTATATTTACGTATCAAATAACCACGTCACTGAGTCAACACAGAAGCGTTTTGTTTGTCAACATACTGCATGACTGCACAGCATGATTTTCACGATCCATATCGTAAACGCTCAAATCAGAATAACAAGATCGTTTCTAGGATAGTAAATGTTTAAAAGGATTAGGTAATTTAAATGTGAATGACTTGGTATATATAATGTACTAGTCTTTTATACATGTGAATGGATTAAAAACTCGAATTCAAATACGGTCACATGGTTTACATATTATTATTTTTTTAATTATACAACACGTAAGATACATGGCTGTGGAAAATATCGAATGTAAAGTTATCAAACTTGTTATAATGAGTATTTAATACTGTCGTAACAATAAGATTGGACTGTTGAATGTAATTTGTGAAATATGATTTATTTTCCTGCATATGATAACAAGTGCCCGGAAAAATATAACAAACAATAAGAAAAACAAAGATTTTCTGAAGGGTTGTGTATCTATATTTTATAGAACATGATAATTCGAACCACAGATATCACTTTTTCCGTCCAATTATTTCACCGAGCAGGCAGCTTAACTGTTAGATAAAATACAACAGAAAAGAAATGTTCATTTAGTATTTACATCGTTTAAATAGGTGATAATTGTATTATAATCACTGATAGTATAGGAAATATACTTAAATAACATATTTGTATTGTTCATTTTAATTTACGAAATAACTATTTTCTTGTTTTAACATTTTGAAGAAATTCAACAAAAAATAAATGTGACTTGTTTGACGTAGTGCCTATAATCAATATTTAATGTGCATATCCCCACTTAAAGAACCTGAACCAATTTTTGGTTATATTTTTTTTTACTTGTAAATAGATATCGTGTGTTAATTTCGTTATTAGAATAAGATTTATCCTAATTGAGAATATACTCTTTTAAACAACGATGTTTGTCCTAACCTACAAACTAGTATGGTTTTCAATACAATCTTGAAACTTCCATCAGGTTATGAACGTATTGAAATATTGATACTGAAAACACGAGGTATAAAGTCATTAACTAAAGGTAAAATGACTTAAAGAAGTGCAGCATAAATTGCTGAAATATTAATAAAAAATGAAGCGGAAAAAAGTGGAATTGAAAGGACTCATTCATATAGTATTACACGAATAACGACAATGGCTTAGCGACTGGCATAGACAGGATTTCATACTTAAGATAAGGAGAAGTTTATACTTACACTGTGACAATCGCCATCTGGGGCTGAGGTAACGTGTGTTGCTAAAAGTAAAATAGATAACCTCTCTAACAAATAACAAACAATTTGTGTGAATTTACTATTTCATTTTAAATAATTCACTTTCCATATCGATCAGATATGATAGCGTTTCCTCGTACAATTATAAAATTGTAAATAGTTCTTTGGTCATAGCTTCATTAAATGTCCCTAAAATAGATTATAATTTTTGCCTATCTTTGTCATATTTACCATTACGATCAGATCAACGTTTTTTTTCTGTATTGAAAACCAAATACAGGAATATTTGAGAAGGCTTTATATAGCTTCTTAAAATAACATGATTTTGCAATTCAGCCAATGTAACAGTCTCTGTAATCTGACAAACATTTAAAAATTACATTGAATGAGGTACAGTTTTCCTTTGAACATTTTACTCAATTTATAAACACAATTTGTATCCATACCTGTAGACGTGTCGTAGCAAAATGCACCACAAGTGTGAGGGCAGCATTTGTGTCCACTTCCGCATCCACTGTCACTGAAACAGTGAGGCTGGTAGGCACAGCCCCATACGACGTTGGGATTTTGTGTCGGGCATTCGGCTTTGTATAATGGAGACAGGTGGATTAGGTGGATTCAACATCAGCTTGTTTCATAACACATTTTTATATGTGTGTGTTTATCATATAGGATAATTTATGCTAAAACTAAATAAATACCGAGATGACAAAAATAAGGATAAATATATTGAAAAGGTGAAGACTAATAAAACGTATAGCTAGTCTGTTAAACACTACCTAATAACCTAATCAATATACTACTCTCATTTTGCTACAGTCACCTATATGTAGGGAAAGATATTTGAATTTTAGTTATGATGTTATATTTCCTTCCGTTCAATGTTTGGTGAACATATCAGCCTTCAAAATCGTTCCTCGTGGTCTTGTTCAGTCAACCATAAAGGCTCGTGAAGCATCCCTTTTTAAAAGGTAGCTACGAAGTGTAATGTCTTATTATGATACGAATATAACATTCATTCGTATAATTTGCTTGGTTTTGTTTTCATAAGGCGAATCAGATACGGTTAATTGAATAAGGGCATCAGACTGCCGCCTGTTAGCTTGTTTCACCATGTTTCACCATATTTCACCATGTTTCACCAGACATTGACGCGTCACAAACTGTTGTATTAATGTGTTATGTTAATCGTTTCCAAACTAAAGAAAATTATTCCATATACCATACAAGAAGTCGGTTAAAGGTAACGACGCAGAACTCCGTCCCATTTAGTCATACCGGTATTGCGTCATATGCTCCACAATACCATTATACCTCTGGTGGCCAGGAAGCCGTCAGATATTTCGGAACCGTCTTATAGTTCAATTACACCAGCATTTCGGCAATGGAAAAGTCCCGATCATATATCCACTACATCCGCTGTAGAGTATTGAGACAACCTGGGGAGGTTATTCAGGCAGACTGACATGGTGAGGGTTCATTCAGTCTCTAATTTAAATTTAAATGTTTGGAAATGATTCTGGTTGATATCCATATTGACTTGGATACCGATAAATGAGCCTCGCAGAGTCCATATCTCTAGTATTTCATGAATCGTTTATCAAAAACCATACACGATGATACCAACATGTCAACACAATGTTAACCCGAACCCATATACAATAACATTAGGGCAAAACATGAAGAAATAAAGAATTTACACAGATGACACCTTAATAGAGTAAAGAAAACCAACAGACAAACGAACGTGTATCAAACATTTGAATTAAATGCATTTTTAGATTAGCGTTTGCGACATCATGTATTCGTGAATATGCCGGAAGAGGTAAATTCGCGAAACAAAGTATTCACGAATGAAATTTCTCAGCGATGAACAGTATCTATAGCCAGATATTATCCACCGATTGGTCAGCCTGTTAGCCGGTTATACAAATCCTATTGAGCATGTATGGGACATGCTGCCGTCAGCTTTATCCGACAGAAATTTTCAGCTATAGACGCTCCGTGAACACCAGCTCTAGTGGAAAGTTACCCCACAAAACCGGATAATCAATCTCGTTTGGGGCACGCAGTTGTAATTAATATTCATGGGTGTCATGATATTTGATCAGCTTGGCTTCGGTAAATAGTTCTAATTGCAAAGGTTACCCTTTCGGGAATATTTTGCTTGCTGATGAACTCAAAGATCAGTTACGTTTCCCACTATGATTGAGACACAACCTAAAGAAATAATATTGAGATATGCTACAGTATATGTGATTCATACGAAAACGTGAGTAGTATCATATATCGATTAGAGTAACTAAGCCAGATGCTATAAAGAACATATTATAATTTGTTCTGCATGGACATATTATAATTTGTCAGCCTTGTAGCAGTTTATTCCAGGATGGAATTGGATCACACTTCACACCCCTTTATCTCTGATGAGTTTAAGTACCAAGGTCACCAATTCTATTCTTACAAAATCATAGTCAGTGCTTTCAAAATTTCATTTCTTGATGAATTTTTCTTCAAACTTATAACAGTTCGTTTAATCTCAGGCAAGTTCAGGTTTTGAAGTTATAGATTTGTTTTGCTTTGTTTGTTGTTGTTTTTGTTTTTTTTGGTTTTTGTTCATTTTTTTATAAAAATCACGTCAACTTATTGATGATAATTGAAACAGGAATTTTAGTATTGTTAGGTCAAAGTCACTAATGTTACTTTTAGTAAATCAAAAAGTAAAGGCCCGTAGTATCTCAGACAAGTTCGAATTCTATTGATGCAGAGTCAATGTCACCGATAATAATTTTTCTGAATCCTTGCCTGTACTCTAGTGGTTTTTGTTTTGGAAAGAGCTCCTTTTGAACCCCCACCCAAAATGACTACCAGAAGGCTATAATAAGTATTATGATAAGTCTATTCATGTCAGTAGGTGAGTACGATATTTAACATTTGATTTTCTTGATAACCCTTAAAATAAACTCTTTCAGACACTTGTATTATATTTACCATGCATAATAACCCATTGGTAGCCACTTTGGGTGGGGGGTTTAAAAGGAACTCTTAACCTTTTTTGGGATACTTATTCTGATATATAATTAATAAATTAATAACTATGTGATAAACTCCAAATTCCCCTTACTTCCCACGGGAGGAAAATTTTAAATTTTTTACAGTGTAATAATTAATCTGATCAACGATGTCAATGCATTCTATTCGTATATATGATACAAGAATTCTGTAAAACAAAAAGCCGCGGAAATACTTATAGAAACGTGTTAAAGGGTTCAATCGATTACCATACTTTTCAATCAGGCAGCGTTGTACCCAAATACCTTCATTCGGTTCATTGAGACTTATCGTTGTTAATGACCAATTAAACAAGCCCATGGTTACATCGTTTTGATTGATACTTACAGCTTCCTGATACAAATTGCATGGATACAGTCAATACCGTCAAGGACACTAGCAGAAGCCATATGTTACACATCGCCATGTTTGTCATTCTAAAAGGGACGACGAAAGAATGGACATGGGATATAGCCAATGGGATTCCAAAATGAAAAACAGCTGGTATGAAACTGGCCTTGTGACTATTTATGGAAATACATAGATAATGTAGCGTCAGAGTTTTAAGGCAAGCAAAGACTTCATTTTGAGAATGGCATTAAGGCATAGTGAACGAGCCTAATACGAAATAACCAATATAGATAACTCTGAAGACAGCAAATAATATTCTATTGTAATAGACAACAAATGAGTCGGTGTTCTAATTAATAACTGTGTGATTGTTAATTACTTGTAAACAATCGACAGCTCACTCGCCATTAGACCTTATTTACAACAAACATTCACAAGAACACTGTATCAGTAAGTATAATGGTTATAATTTGGCAGTTTATTATTTAATTTTTTTTTATGATTGTTTTTATTTTTCCAAGATTTTACATGGTAGATATGATATACACACACACGCACCCTCACGCATCAACACACTAGTGCAAATATGTATTTGGTCATTGCATGTCTTACAAAACAAGATTATTTGTAATCATACATTCAGCAAACTTTGACATCATCATCATCATCATCATCATCATCATCATCATCATCATCACCATCATTCATGATAATCATTCTTACCATTCACATCATCATATTTCGTGATCACCATCAATAACATGATCATCATACACAATAACAATACATACAAAAGCAAACGTCATCATCATCATCATCATCATCATCATCATCATCATCATCATCATCATCATCAGCAGCAGCAGCAGCAGCAGCAGCAGCAGCATCGTCCATACTTCACAATGCATCATCACCATCATCATGCATCATTATAATCATCATCATCATCATCATCATCATCATCATCATCATCATCATCATCATCATCATCCACTTTAAATTGATGCTGTCATAATTATCATGTACACTCAGATTGATCCATAAATATGTACACATCTAATTATATCTATAATCGCAAACATTTCTAGTAACACGCACCCATGCACACACGGATATACCCATACACGAATATATATCTACATTCACATACAGAAATGGAGAAAAGAAAACTTAAGGGATAAAAAACTTAAAGAAATAGAAATTGAAGAGAAGGAAGGAAAAGTGGAGAGGATTGCTGGGTGAGATGGTAAAAAGAAGCGAGACTAATTCAAACATTTAATGTTAAACTATGATTTATACATGATTACTCAGTATTGTCAAGGACTGTTATATATATGTTAATATATATTAATTTTAAAAAAGGATAATAGAAAGAAGTATGTTAATCAAAACTATTAATTTGTCCCATTTTTCACTCATTCTCAAATTTTCGTTTTAGTTTATCACTGTTACCATTTGCTATATTTTTGTGTATCATGTAATTATCTTTGATTGTATTAATTAGGGCCTTTAAGTTTAGTGAATGGTGTAAGCATCTCATCTTGTAAATGTACTGTTTAATAATAATCATTATTTCATTGTCTACTCGGTTACCAGGAAGGGAGTTTTGATGAAGGAAACCAAAAATAAAAGTTTATTAACAGAGAAAGGGATTAGTAGAGCTTTAAATAAAACATCAAGACTATGTAATAGTGTTTGTACTTCCTGACATTCCTAAAGCAGATGAATGCTTGTTTCTTGCACAAGTTACACACCACACAAAGACGGGAAATAACTATTCTAATTTTAAAAAGATGTGAGTTTGTTGCCTGGTGGATTACCCTATACTGGAACCACTGAAGTTTTGTATTTGTTGTTACATAGAATGGCATTCAATAGTAATTATCCCAAGTTTGTTTATCTATATCATCAAATATACTATTCCTTCTTTTTTGGTGCCCGATGGTAACACGTCACATTTAATTGAAGTATTATAAATCCTATTTGTCCCTTTTTTGTCACTAAGAATGATTCTTAGATTGATGGGTAAGCAGGGATATATTATAGAGGTGTTAGAGAAAGTATTTGATGCAACATATTTTTTGACAGCAGAGACAAGACCATGGTATTGTAAAAATAAAATGTGTCTATTTGATACTTTTGGATAAATTTGTCCAATCCATAGAGAATACATCTGTTGGTTATTAGATTAATCATAATTAATATATTCTTCCTAAACCAGTTCTCATAAAATACAGCTTTACCTCCTATCTTTATTTTATTGTTATACCAGATTGGAACAGATAATATATTACTCTGATATATCTTGTCCTCATATTTTGTGTTAAATGTACGCCAAGCTTTGAAAAAATCATACCAAAATTTAATTTTGCACTTTTTTATGCATAGATGAATATAATTATCACCACAGTTTGCAAGAAGGTCAATGTCAATATAGGTTTTTAGAATTATCTGCCATTTCTCAGTACTCCGGTAGAGTCTCCTTATTCAAGTAAGTTTTAAGGAGTTTATGAATGCTACAAGATTGACCATTTAAAGACCACCATTAGCATAGTTTTGCATAATTGTATCCCGTTTGATTTTGTCTGGTCTTCCATCCCATAAAAAGTCAAAAAGTAGGGAGTTGAATTTGTAAAGAAATTTATCATCTGGATTAGGTAATGAAATAAAGAGATGGTTAAATTGAGATATAAGCAATGTCTTTATAATGTTATTTTCCCTATTGGAGTTAATTATCTTCTGTTCCATCTTTTATTATTGATTTAAGTTTGATCAGTTTTTTTTATCAAAGTTAAGTTTCGGTATTTCATGTAAATTCACACTGTAGGCTAAGTTCAGGTAAAAGCATATCTTCGCTATAATTTTTACTACCAATCCATATCATCTGAGATTTATCAATATTCATTTTTAATCCAGAAATATTTGCAAATTCGTTAAGCTCTCTTTCTTGCATTGATTTTTCTGACCCGTCAAGAATAAGCGAAGTATAATCCGTATACTGAGGTAGTAATATAGGACAGTTCTTAACTCTCACACCTTCGATATTTCTATTGTTCCTTGAGTTTATTGCCAAATCATCTGCACAAAGAATAAACATATACGGCAGCCCCTCTTGATATCAAAGAAAGAAGAAAGCTGCCCCCCCCTCCCCCCCGATTTACAGCTGACTGAGCTTTATTATGTAATTTTTTAAACCAGTGAAAAATGCTTTTACCAAAAAGATGAACTTTTTCTATAAATATCCAAGACACAGAATCAAATGCTTTTGAAAACCAATCATCAATAACATTCCAAGTATATCATTTTCCTCTGTATATTGCATAATGTCGTAAATCAATCTTGTGTTTACCCGATGTCAAGCCCAGATCACAAACCATTTAGATCATCGTTATTTAATTCGTTTAAAACAGTTTTTATCCTATTTGCTATAGTACCTGATGCAACTTTATACACAATATTATGCCTGGGAAACCATCACAGGGGAACTCTTCTGCCACATCCCTTAAGTGCTATGACTTCAATTTTAGAAAGGGCTGCTATACATCACGATGCAGGTATCGACATTCATGTCTGGGCTGAGGGGAAAACCATCCATGGATACACTGTTCCAGGGTCACCAAGAGTAGCAATTTTAAGCCCCAGGGCGCCGGACAAAATAGACCTAGGTTTCCAACAGGCAGCACAGAGTTACAGGGTCAATTTAATCGTCGGTTTAGATTCCAAGGCCAAGGCTATAGAGGTTGCCAAAAAAAAATAAAAGAGTTTTAAGTTAAAGAGGAAGTCTACAGTTATAAAATAACATTGGAATGTTAATAAAGGAATAAGGGTAAATAAATATTTAGTTCTGTCTCCTCATACAATTTGTGCTACAAAGACAAACGATTTAAGGTAAAATAAATAAATAAATAAATGATAAACATTTTTGATAACAATAATAATAAATAGATGAATAAATGAGTTATGTGTCCTTACCAAGGTTAAAAATCTACTTTCATGATTTCAGATCCTATTTCAGTAGGCGCTAATTTG
The DNA here is from genome assembly GCF_031769215.1 of Ylistrum balloti. Taxonomy (NCBI): domain Eukaryota; kingdom Metazoa; phylum Mollusca; class Bivalvia; order Pectinida; family Pectinidae; genus Ylistrum; species Ylistrum balloti. The sequence continues at coordinate 43,751 of NW_026782226.1, read as the reverse complement.
TGGCAGAGACGAAATACCCCAACAAATGTAAAGGTTTTGCCCACATGCTTGAAAATTATCCAGACAGGAAGCTAGCAGACTACTTGTTAACTGGTTTTGTTGAAGGTTTTAGGGTGCATTACTCTGGCCCAAAGCTTCCATATTCATGTAACAATCTAGTTTCAGCAAACCAACATCCAAACGTTCTATGGGAAAATAACATGCAGAAATTAAACTGGGTAGAATTGCAAGTCCATTTAGGGAGACACCAGTTTCAAACTTGAGGATCTCACCAATTGGCTTAGTGCCAAAAAGTGATGGGAGTTGGATAAGGATTTCACACTTGTCATTCCCAGAGGGCAACAGTGTTAACGATTGGATAAGTCAGGAGTTCAGGAAAGTCCAGTATACTAGTTTTGATAAAGTCATTGAAATGATCAGTGGTCTAGGGACCGGGGCACTGATAGAAACAATGGATGTCAAGTCTGCCTTTAGGTTATTACCAATATACCCAGGTGATTATGACTTACTAGGGTACAAATTGCAACAGTGTTTTTTCATTGATAAATGCCTCCCCTGTGGGTGTTCAATATCATGTAACATATTTGAGAATTCTGGCATTCTGGCAAATGAAATTGGATTCCGATTCATCAAAGCTAACCTGTTTTGATATACCATTCGGCAGGTACACGTTTCTACAGTTACCATTCGGAATATCCTCAGCTCCAGAGGTATACCACAAGGCAATCAATATGATATTTGATCACGTCGAAGGAGCTTCATCGATCATGGATGACATCATCAAATGGGGAAGCACTCTGGAAGAACACAACCTGAGGCTAAGTGAAGTCCTAGAGGCTACCCAAGAGTCAAATTTGAAACTCAACAAGAATAAATATGTCTGTGGTGTACAGTCATTAACATTCATAGGAGATGTCGTGTCTGCTGAAGGAATGAAACCAGATCCATTGAAAGTCCGAGCAACCAAAGCTTCAAAACGCCCGAGTGTAAGAAAGATGTTCAACGGTTCTTAGGAATGGTGAACTATCAGGCACAAATTGAAAAGGAAATGCCTGCCATTACCTTCGCCTGTGAACGATTTCACCAATGCATAAATGGTCAGCGAGTACAGGTCGAAACAGACCACAAACCGCTTATCGCGATATTTAGGAAGGCGCTGAATGACTGTCATATGCGCATTTAACGATTGATGTTACGGCTACAGAAATAAACATTGGATGTTACATTCACACCAGACAAGTTCATGTATACTTCAGATGCTTTGTCGCGCGCGTACGAGTCGACAGAAACTCTGCACGAACGTTCTGGTGAGGCGGAAGTTGATGCTTACGTAGACTTCGTAATGCACAGTATTCCTGTATCGGACAGGAAAATGGATGAAATCAGACGTGAATCCGGTAAAGACCCTGATCTACAAGTGCTAATAGAAACCATCGTCAATGAATTTCCAGATACTGGGTGTTCGTCAGCCGTTCTAGAGTACTGGAACATCCGGGATGAACTGAGTGTTGTAGAAGGTGTGATCTTGAGGAACAATCGGGTAGTGATTCCGAGGAGTCTCCGAAAGAAAATGTTAGAGAAAATTCACTCGGGCATTTGGGTATAGCTAAATGCAGGTTACGAGCACATCAGGTAATGTGGTGGAGTATCCTTGGGAAAAAGGTCGGCGTTAATATTTGTACGCTTAAAGGTGACAATTTCCTTGTGATATGTGACTATTATTTAAACTACCCAGAAGTGTGTCCCTTACAAAAGCTTGAATGCTTTGTCAATGATTAATGCCATAAAATATACGTTTGCTGATCAGGGAGTCCCCAAAGAAGTCCTTAGTGACGACAGTCCCAAGTTTACGTCAAGTGAGTTTCGAGAGCTTGCTTGGAACTATGATTGCAAGCATACTACATCCAGTCCCAACTCCCTACAGTTAAATGGACTGGCTGAGTGAGGGCATTGTGAAAAGTCTTTTCAAGAAATCACGAGAGGACGGAAGTGATTTCTACATTATATTATTGGTCTACAGAACTACACCATTAAAGCACGGAAAATCACCGTTTGTGCTTCTCCATTCGAGGAAAGCCAGGTCAAATCTGCCAATTGTTGACAGTCAACTATTGGTCAAGTCACAGTCGTAAGAACAGTTTAAAAAGGAAAAGTTTGTGGATAAAGTCAGGCAAAAGTTCTATTATGACAAAAATGTTCGGGAGTTATACCCCTTGGATCGCGGGAACACTGTGAGGATCCGTGACAGTCGTGATAGTACATGGTCTACAAAGGCAGTAGTCCGTGAGGAAGTATCCCTGAGGTCACACCAGGTCGAAACTAATTCTGAAAACTCATATCGTCGAAATCGAAGACATTCTGAAATGTGTGGAACGTGAAACGGTAACAATACCTGATACCGATGGTAATGATATGATCCATCAAGAGATTAAATTTGATGATGATGATGATGATGATGATGATGATGATGATGATGATGATGATGATGATGACATTGGGACCCCATTAAAGTATTATGAACCAACTATGGTGACAAAATCGGGTAGAACTGTTAGATGGCCAAATCGTCTCATTGAAGAGATGTAGTGTAATTTAGTCGGTGTTTCGAAAGAGAACTGGTTAAGAAGTTGATCTTTTTCATAAAGTTGCTTTATTCAATTTTAGAAACAGTCATTTATTTTGCTTGATAAAGTGCATCAAGAATAAGTTTGAACTGGTAATTCAGTTAAATTTAAAGTTAAATTTACTTTTTTTAAGGAAGGGAAATGCAATGCTAGTGGTGTGTAAACATACAGACTTTGAGTGTTGTGATTACGTTCCCTTGCTTGTAACACTCGAATAAGGAAGTAATAACATCAGTTGTTCGTATGTTAAACTTACACATGGTGTTGTTGAGTTTATGGCCAGTGGCCTAAATGATGAACTGTATTACTTAGAAGTGATAACACGACTTTTGGATTATCCTAGAACCACGTGTGATAGTGTTAGGAGAGTATTTCATTCTACAATATCTCAGTATTTTGAAGATTTTTTTTCTGGTTTTTTTGTTTTTCTCTTTTTTTTTTTAAATATTTTTTTTTACTTCGGCTTGACTCTGGGGTCGATGGGGGATTACAATGAAAGAATATGCAATCATGGTTTGTCATTGGCTACAGAACCTTTCTGCAAAATATAACTGCAAACACATAAGAGGTGTTTAAGAAGAGAGGAATGGGATGTTGAGAACGGATGAGGATGACAAATAATAAAAGGTTACTGAACTCCACTCCGTTGACCTAAAAATATGCATCATCTAGGCACAAACAGTACTAATGAAAACAAACAGGTGGCTGTTTTATCAGGTAACTTTCTTCCCCAGTCACGTAGAGAAACAAAAGTCATAATATAATAAGGTTTTGATTTCTGCGTATCTTCGCGTATGTATGTCCAGAAGGCCCTTAATTATCACATTTAGAGTGTATAAAGTTCATTTTGTTCTGTCTATGCATCTAGTTGTTCAAATTGAAATGAAGGTGGAGGACAAGCATGACAAAGAAAACCTGACCACTAGAATATTCCATTGCAGTTATCCTGTTATTTACGGTGATACATTCAGGACAAATAAACAATATTAGTTTTCTCGAGCGTTTTATATATTGTTTCGGGCGGTCGACATATCTTCTCGAGCGCTCGACAAACCCTTTACATATCTTATCGAACCATTGATATTTTATCTGTTGTTAAGACTGTTTGATGGTTTGTAGTTGTCATCACATCATTTTGTATATTTGTTTATTTTTTAATCTATGAATTTAATAAAAAGTGTTTTGCACAATAGAGTGTATAGGTAATATTTAAACATCGCTGTCGAGCATTCGATAAAATATGACGAGCGGACAGTCGAAATAAAATGTCAGGCGCGCGAGAAAAAATACGAATATTATTAATGCCCTAGATGTACCATCGAAGTTATTCAGTTTGTCATGCCATTAGAGAGGACATAACAAATTGATAAAACCATACACGTCTTACCAAAACCCCTAGGAACACCAATAAATCATATGGTCTATGCGCTAGGAGCTTGATGGGCCAGGTAAAAAAGGGTAAAGAAGACTAAAATGACAAAATTTCCCAATACCCAGACTTAATACAATCTGTTTGATACTCTGCTCTGTATCGTGATAAATACTTGGATTTTCTCATAATTCATTTATAGTTTCTCCTCGTTCCTAGAAGTCCCTTTCAGTTAAAAGTCATCATTCCTATTTTCAAATTTCATATACTTAAAAGCAAAACAGGAAAAAAGAGAATAGAAGGGGAAAACAATTACCAAAGAACAAATGATGATGAGCATCAAGACCCCTTGGGATCTCTTTGTTAAATATTGGATTTTTGACATTCAAATGTTTGCTGGAAAAAGGTGAAAATTTATATTGAGATTATATGACTTATTTTTGCATGGAATTTAATGATGTGTGTATGTGTGGTAGGCAAAATTTATCAAATTTAACTTTTGCTCTGGAAATGGGTTTTTGAAAGATTACATTTAATAAGAAAATCTAGAATAAGATAAACAATATGTCGTTTCATTTTTTTCTATTACCGGCTTCAGAATATATGTAACGGAACAATTAATTATCACATGTTGTTTTGATCTAAATATAAAGCATTTTTGTCATTTTTGAAGCACTCTATAAAAATAAACTTCTTTTTTGTCAATATTTATGAGAATAATATTTCAGTGATAAGAAAAACAATGGAAATGCTAAACTTTCGTTTGACTTATTGACCTGAACAATACATAGCAACCAAATTATTAGCATTCAGCCGTTTATTTAACTATTTTCTAAGTGAATCTTTATTGAGTCTTCGTGCATCGATAGAAGAAAATTTCATATTGGAATTTCTAATTAGAGAAGAGGTGATTGCTTTGTAACTTTTACTCAATAAGTCATTTTTTTTTCAAAGCGGTCTACCCAGTCGGTGTTCACGAACGTGTAAGATTTAATTGTGATAATAATTAAAGCCAAATTTAGTTGAAATCCAACCAAAACTCCTGGAATAATAAAGAAGAGAAATACATTATCGATCAAAAGACGTTTAAATTGCTTAAGCCTTCAATCAAATTACGCCGTTAAAAAGTGTAGTTCATGCCATGTTAATCATACCAAGACTGATATTTCAGCTTATAGATAAAACTATTTATAACAATGTATATACAAATACCAAAGTCTAAGATATAACATTGGAATTCATCTTATGTTTAATGCTGTTTAATGAACATCGTTAATCCTTAAGTGGTTAAGCATGTACGAGCTTGCCAGCTAAGATTTTGAATAAAAGGTCAAATCAAAGTTCATGTCAGTGGTCATGAATATCCCGCCCAGGTCATGTTGTATGATGTTTGCTGATACATGTTTGTTACCCGTGACGCCTCCATCTGTTTAACGTTCATCTTGTAATATCTATTTCTAAATTTGGAGTTGTCGAGCACTATAAATCTCGAATGAATTTGCAAATCACCTCAGTAAGACTATATCCTTAGGAAGCCTTGTATTCCCGGGAGCTGACAAGTTGTACCAGCTCAACTCTAGAAAGTCTTGTAAGGTAAATCTGTTTTCTATATTATGTTGTCCTTGCCGCTATACAGTAATTTAGTTTATTCATTATGCATTCTTATTTATTAAAACACCAAGGCCATTCTCAATATATAGCGTGCCATAAACCATTGCTTGTTCATCTTTGTTTCATTTGTATAAAAGTAATTTAGTATGTAACATTGAGTCAATTGGAAGAGCAAACGTTTTAATGCACTCTCATGCAAAACCACTAATGTAGAGAAGACACGAAACGTGAACGGAGCTTACTTTAGAAAGCATCTGCAGTGTGCAGACAGCGATGGTAATATTTCCAGACACTTAAGAATGTATTTGAAGAAGTTGTTTTTTAAAAACATTTCCAGAAAATACCGCTTATCGGTATTAGAAAAATGAAGCACGGACTTGAGCGAGAAATGCTTCACGTGCAAATTGCATCATTGCTATAGAGATGACTAATTCTTAAATTTATACGAGATGATTTCTAAAGCAAAACTACGAATCCTAAATATCTTTTTGATAACTAAATTCTTGATTACTGGAAAGGTGTTTCCACAGGATATGAAAGCATTCGATACCGTAGCTTTTTACTAAAAACTACATTCAAAAATTGTTTTGTTTAGGGTGGATATCATATGCTCTCGCAAAATATTTAAACTGTCATAATTTCTTTTTAGTGAAGGCGAATTACCGATAATACTTTGCCTCTTTGATATTGATGGAGAATCAATTTCAAAGTCTGTACTGTAAACTTGGAAAAGTGGTTTAAAGATTTAAATCTCCGTTGTTTGGTCTTGCTCCTCTACGTATATGTTGTCATAAAAGCCGATTACACATGTATGTGTCTTGTATCCATGAGCAGAGTTTTTCGTTACTATTATAAATCAAATCAAAACTTTATTTTAGGAGTTTTCATTGGAGCTGATCTGCTCATATTTCACAATACAAGACCTGTTTTATACTGCGACATTCTCATCGTCATCAAATGTTTTTCTCGCAGGTACGTATAATTTTGTTTCACTTAAGTGGTCCACGTTTGATGATATTAATAACTTTTACTAATACCCTAATGAATCAAGCTTAGCAGTGATATTTTCTCAGCTTGCCTATCATCAATTACAGAATCCTGTCTCTGACACATTTGCTGATAACGTCAGTGTTATCAATGACGGACGGAAAATAGAATTTATGTGGGATGACGGCAAAACATCTAGGTATGTAGGTCAGACAATGACAAACTTATCGTATTTAACGTAACTTGTTTTCTTCAATGTAAATTGTAAAATGTATTAGCATCATAAGGATTTTATAATGTATATATATATATATATAGTGAAACGTGACCGGATGGATATATATCAGCAGTCAGTGGAAATGCATCACATCCGCTTAAGTTCAATTTACAGGTTTATTACACTTTATACAATACATATTATATTAGTACAGATCAACATCCCTTAGTTAATTGACGTCAGCTAAGTTTACGTGGACAGTTCCAAAGAGAAACTTCCCTCTATCCCCTTGCCCCTACCACACACATAATTAAGAATAACCCTGAAGCCGTGACAGTCCCATTGACCTAAGGTCAAACTCCCCAGTTAATGTATTGACCGTATCAGCCTGTCGGCTTTCAGCATGGTCCCCCTCCCGGTGTCAATTGACGCTGAAATATACAGCAAATCATCCCCAATTACCCTCTTTATGCCTTCTCCAGAATTACATTATAAACATTATTAGGAAGACACAATACCAGTTTATTACAATATATGTCTACTAAAGAAAAGAGTTGTACATGTTGTACAAATGGCACGAGTGAAAATCTCATTTCATTACATATCTATTTATTTGTAAATATATTCTACATTTTGAACTGAACTGACTATCGTATCTTTATTTTAATGTTGGTTCCATTGTTGTATACTATGCTCTCATTTGCAAACGTGACATTACTTACATATGTACTTGGATTGACCAATATTTAAATGGCAGTGTCATAAGTGAAGCAGAAGACAGTTATTCCTTTGGAACACCTGGTCTTATTCTCCTTTTACTTTTCCAGGAGTCTCCGTGTAAGTCTTTCATTTGTTCATATATGATTAACATGTATTTTCATTTTTGACCGAAGGTCGAACAAAGACTGATAATACAAATGAATATGTAATCTACTAATGGTTTTCCATACTACTCCATCCTAACGTTGACATTGCTGTGTTGTGTCCTATGTAACGGTCTACAAAATCGTCATATGCGTTGTGCTTCTTTCCAAGTGAGGAAGGTTCCGGATCTTCTTTTCTTATTTAGAGATAAAAATAATACAGAAAATTTCGACATTTGAAAAATTTTCTTACGTCGATGAAGTAAGGATAGTTATTAAAGAAGATTATAAATAGTAGAATGAAAATATGATCAGGTTTGCAAGAAAGGTAAGCGTTGTCTGGTTTATCAACAACACCCGTCATTTCAGTTTTGGTCAATCAAAGCAAATATTGTTGTGGTCCTTAATGAGAACAATGCTAACAACAGCGAAATCACCAGACATCCTAACGAGGATTCAATGCAGGTAACTTCATATTGCACAAGAAATGGAATAGCTAGAAAGTACATGATAAATGTTCATGAACCTGACCCTGGCAAGGAGGGTATGACTTTTCACATACACGCTATTTGAAATCAAGAACCGCTTGCCAGGGTGTAAGTGGATTTCAGCACTTCCAGACCATCCAATGATAATTGGCTATGGTGTCCGGATGGGGTGACATTCGGTTTGTAGTTCGGGTGGAGTGACATTATACTAAGGATCTGGAGGGGCGAAAGTTTTCTTGGAAACTGTAGTTTTAGGTGTTACATTGAAAACATTTTTCCACCATTAGTAAAAAGTTAATGAAGAATGCTGAAACATACGCATCTACACTCTTAGATACCATGCAGTGTGGTTGCGACATCACTGTTCATGTGCAGAATGTGTTTCGGCTGCCACCAAGCAGGTATTGATAGAGATAGACATGTTGCCACTTGACATCAAAGTTACGGACGTCATAATAGCAGGTAAGACAACCAGCAACACTTTAATGATAATAAAGGGAGAAATTTGGGACAGTGGTTTGGCCCAAAAGATAGATTTGCTAAAACCCCGCTGGGATTTCAGCCAAATTAGGTGTGAAATAAGGTAAGGGATTCATTTGATGTTCTTTCTGTTTCAAACTGATACTAAATAATGGTTGAATGCTCCGGATGTTGGTATGTCGATTTTGGTTTGAGTCTGGATCCAAAAGTTCTGAAGGGCTGGGCCAAAATGGGAAATATACAACTGTTTGTAATTTCTTTAACATCGTTTTATTGCAGAAATGTCAAATGTTTTGCCAACATTTCAATTAAAACATTAGGTTGAGACTTGTATACAAGCGTTTGTGTTGACCGCCTTGGACAGGTTGTTGGGATCCCGAAAGGAAATAAAAGATTTTTTTTTATTCCTTCAGTTTGGATATAATAATCTCAGCCAAACAAAACCATGTGATCGATACAGGCTCTGCGGGCCTCTATTTTTATCAATGATAACCTTCTGATAAGCTCGGGATTACATTCAAATACAATGCAAAGCCTTTTCGGACGTGTCAATACTAAAGTTATTTTCAATAGATAACGTACATGATCGTTACAGAAAATGGAAATGACAAAGTGAGAATACAATGGGATGACGGCCATGTAGGAGAGTTTAGCTCAATATTTCTGAGAAATTCTTGCTACTCGGAACTTAGTTTGAAGCAGAAAAAAGATGCAACGAAGCCGTTACTATACAAAGAGGTAAATGTTAAGGTTTACTTATCACTCTTATGTGTTGTTTTTGTGAAAATTTCCATAAACCGTTTTTCAAATAAAATCTAAAATAATGGGAAATGCCAACCAAAATGTATCTTTGACACGAATAATGATGTGTAGTTGGTCATATTCGCTGGAAGCTCCTAGATCGGAAGATAGGGGACACATTTTTTTTGTGCTGTCTGTTTATTTGTTTGTCTATTGTCAACTTTAACCTTGTCCATAACTCTTGTACCGTCACAGGTAGGAGCCAAAATTGTTCAACATGAGCTTGACCGTGAACTTCGATTTCATTTGAAAAAAAAAACAGAACATAGACCTATACTTGAAAGCAATAAAAAAACAGACATAAGTGTTTTACAATGTGTGCATGCAGTTAGCATATGCCTTACACAGTACAGTTTTAATGTCCCACTTCAGAAGTTTGTTGCAACAGAGGTCATGGAGTTTCATAAACACATCTTGATTTAATATGTCATATTTGCGGTCGATAAATATAACGCAACTAAATACCCAGTAATCATTTTCACTGTACATCAAACGTGTTGATAAGGGAACTGTATCATTCATGTGTTGGATACATATTCACAAGTGAAATTCAACCCTCATGAACCAGATTATCCTCGTGAAATAAAAAAAGCTATACTACAAGCATTTTTTTTTAGAAAGGGTAAATAAGCGTCACCATTCATGCAAATAGATTTACGTCCTACCTTTTATAAAATCTAGTCAACAGAATGTTTTATGTAGGCATAGAAACATTATTAAGACATATTATCTATTTGTTCGCAGAGGACATATTTTCATAATGACCTCTTCAGCTAATTCAATTACCAATTTTGTTAATTTATGAACTACAATCGATTAAAGCACTAAGGAACTTATATACACAAATCTTCATTACCTTTGTGATTATGAATCTCTTATCAAATGAAAACGATTTGTTTAATCTAGACACAAGAACGTTTGGAAATTTGCAAGAAAACAACCTTCGATTAGACAGTCTGCAATTAAGCAATATTCTCACTCCGTAACGTTTACTTTGTGACGTAATAATTCATGTGACGTCATAATGAAAACAGTGAAAATATATACCCTATGGTAATATTGTACATATTGCATGCCTCCTATTTTCTTTTGTATCCAGGAAACTTTGCTGAGTGTCACTTATGCTGACTGTGAGGCCGATGAGCAGAACGTGTACAGGTATTTACTTAACTCTGTTATTGTGTTGTAACTATGTGTAATCTTTTGGTGGTATAAATTCTACCATGACGATTATGTTTATCAGATAGATATATCTTAATCAGTAAAGTAAAATTATTTCCCAGTTAATTACTCTTCTCTTCATTTCAGTCCAATAACTGCTTTTTTTACATTAAGCTTACTTAAAATTTTGTTGAACGACTTAAAACATTACACATACATCTATAATGAATTTTTATTGACCAACATTTGAAATATATATACGGAAGGTTTAAATCTGCTGACTATGTGTTTTCTAGGTTGCTGAAGTATGTCAACGAGCATGGCGTTGCATTGATCAGAGATGCTCCAGTAAAAGATGACCTGTTACTCGAGGTGAGGGGAATCTCGCAACCGCTCATACATTTTTTAAGTAGATGTATTTGACTTCATTCTGATGTTATAAGCATCTTAATTCGTCATCATGTTCGTGATCTGTTTTTAACTTTTTACTTTATACGTATATACTTATATATACAATTATACAAAACACAGAAGAAAATAACACCGTCAATATCACTTATAACAAAGTGAATAAATTAATATTAACTTAATTACATTATAGACCTGTTTCGTACTTGCAGGACTTGTCAGTGATACTAAGGTACATGATATCTGAAACCCTATACATATATCTTCATTTTAGTTCCTGCCAAAACACATTGCACCATTGGTTGAGAATTCATATGGAAAGGTAAGGAACTACGTTGATAGTTAGTTGTATGTATAGTAGATACCCTGTTGAAAACATCATTGGTTAATGGACAATATACAAAGGGGTAAGTTAAGCACCACTGTTTCTTTGCTTTTTGTTGGTTTGTTTGTTTTGCTTTTTGTTTTTTGTTTTTTGTTTGTTTTTTTGTTTTTAGTCTTTTTTTTTAAATTGTGAAAATAAACATTGTCCTACTCCTTGCTTACTTGCCACTGTCAAATTTATCACTTAAAGTTTTAGTGCCGCACATCAGGTTTGCGTAGACTTTTAATGCCTATAATGCAGCATTTTAATACGCATCATTAACGTCTACTATTTGGGGGGAGGGGGGACTTCGAGTCCAGCTGCCGTTAATGCCGATAATATTCGTTATGTAAATCGATCGATGTGATTTCATGTTTTGCTACTGATATTGATTTACACTTTAAACTATTAGTAAAAGCATTTAAAATTTAGCTGTACTATGACCAAAGCAATGCGATGACGACAACACAATAAATGTTCTTTTCCGTATAATGCGATTTTGATATTCAACTAATCGACTTTGCTACGGCAATGTCTTTTCTTTTCAGATTTATGACGTCATGTATATGAGAGATCCAACCAATCTTGCCTATACCCGCAGAAAATTACAATTCCACATGGATCTGGTTTACTATGAGTCAGTGCCTGGGCTGCTCGTTCATCACTGTCTTAAGTAAATGCTGTAATGCTTTTGTATACCAAAGTAATTTAAATGGTGTACATAAAAACCAAGAAAACACCAACGCCAACTGTAACATGGTGCACACTACTTTCAGCCTGACATTAGATAGCACCTGGTTAGGTGTTGGTCTGTATATATCAAGCTGATGTATCATGTGAATATGTTACTACATGTTAGTGTGACATCAATATAAAAGAGTCTAATAGTTGTCCCATCATTCCTGGACGCAATTTGCATTCGATCTTTGGTGTTTTTAGAATACGAATCCACAAACTTATCTTTATTTACGTACCAAATAAGCAGGTTTTCCGATGGTTAAAGTCGCAAATGTTTACTTGTAATCAAACTGTTATTCAAGAAGAAGTGATTAAGTTGTCAATTTTCAGGTAATATAATGCAATGTTTTAGATCTTACATGTCAATTCTAAATGCATCAATAATTTGCAGACATGACAGGAAATCAAACGTACAGTGATGTTTTTGTATTCGTACAATAGAAAAATCTATCCTATATTTCTGTTGAAGATTTGATGAAAGCCTTATTGGGGGAGAAAACAACTTCGTTGATATGTTTGCGGTGTGTGAAGAATTTAGAGAAACAAACCCAGAAGAGTTTAAGACGCTCTGCACTATTCCATCGCCATTTTCAAGGGATCATTTTTCAAGGTATTATCGTAACTGTATTTACTTATTTGTGTAGATGATTTAACTTAAATGTCACCCTAAATACATGTGTAAGAAATGTATTTACAATACTGTAAGAAAAAAACCTATTCTAGGCGAGTTTATGCAACAAGTAATATTTTCACTGGAAAGTGTCTACCATCTTATATTGATGATGACTGAACATAATGTCGGTGTTGCAACTAGCTTAAATAATAGTGACCAGGAAGCAAATGAACTTAAACAGGTAAACACATGTAAAAGTATCTAGAAATACGAAAAATCACAATAGGAAAATAAATCTTTACACTGGCCGTAGAGCTCAGTGGTAATGAGTCCGCGTCGATATTGTTCAAAGTAAATCCCGAGGTTATTGTTTATGTAAATAAGTCTGATGTGTCATAGATTTCCGATTCTTGTAGGTTAATACTATGAGCTTGTTTGATTTACAAATTGTATTGGAATATATGTGAAATTCTTTTTCATTTTTATCATTTTTTAAGAGAGAGGCCTGTTCATTTGCTAATGAAACGACCAGTTATACAACTGAACCACGATGAAGAGGTATGAATCGGCTTTTTTTATTTCATTAATGTAAAATTAAAAATTGTATAATTGTTTAATAGAAACCACTAGCGATTATTCTCACATCAATAATCCGAAATACAATATCGTATCGTATGTAGTTATAGCAGTTTGAAATAAGGATCAAAATTGTCATACATAGAACCAAACACCTGTCTATTGAATACCGTATATCTTGAGCGGAATATCCGTACCTATATGACAACCAACTGGAAAACGAAAAGTCAAATACACTTTACGGTTCATTTCACACAATCAAACTTATCAAGTGTAGTGTAGAGGATGTGGTAAATTCATTCACTCCTTTTCATGACGCGTTTTCTTTATATCAATTTTATTTATCACGTTTATGTCTTTGTTAGATAATTGGAATTTACTGGAACCCAAGTGCAGCTGGTGTGTTGGAAATTGCAGAGGTGAGCCAACGTCTTCTAAATAACGGAAGCTTGATTTAACTGGAAGTAAATATTGATATTTTCGTCAGATCATTGGAGTGTTCCATAATCAAAGCGAGTTCATACATTTGAGGCTCCAAGGGTGAGACAGTTATTGAAAATTTCAATGCAATTCAATTATTTATTTTCTCAACTATACAAAATTCATAGACAGAAACTAACATAATTATACCTGTAAATGTGAACTCCCATCTAACCCAAGTTACATATTTTTTATAATATTTCCTGTGTTTCAGGATAAAGTGACGGATTATTATCGGGCATACCAGCTGTTTGCTAGAGCCATTTCAAACTTTCATACCAAAGTAAGTTGGGTTTCTAATTCACAGTACAATTCATCTAATAAATCATATCAGTTGTCAAATGACTGCTCAAAACGTTTTTGAATCCGCTTTCCTACCAGTCAGATAAGGAAACAGTCATCGCAGCGAGTAGAACAAAAACATTCTATGCTTGTCTGACATCTCATATCTAATTATGTATGGTTAAGGAAGACACATACGATTAACATATGCGGAAGTGTAAAAGTTAAATTAAAGCTAAGGATAACAGATATTTCTGGCATTAATATTTAACACGTACTTAACATGTATGAGAAAATGTATTGCGTAACCACATTCAATTATACAATGAAGTAACTTTGATCATTCACGCATTTTTTTTACTAAAATCTATATATACTTACTATTGTACCCCAGTATATAACACCACATACACTTTTTTATCGGTATGTAAGTGCCATTTTAGTAATACATTCGCAGTATATCGTTATGAAAATCAGGGTATTTTACAGAAATACTATTGTCTGTGTTTCTGGAGTCTTCTTCATTTTAACCAAATTTAGACTGAAATTCGTCTCAAGCCTGGAGATATCCTTGTCTTCAACAACAGAAGAATGGTGCACAATAGAAAAGCATTTACAGCTGGAAATGGTGATCGCCATTTGAAGGTAAACCAACACTATTTTATTCAAAATCGCAAAAGTGTAAGTGAGATTTTCAGTCTCCTACATACCTGCGAGACATTTCAATTGAAGCCTCATAAAGCATTGTTGTTTCTTCATAACTGGTCAGATACAGTCTTTAATTCTGTAAAAGACCTAATTAAAAACAATTAAAAGTTAGCTCTCTATCATTATAGGTAAAACAATTGCACGATTCATAAACGTCACGTCTATGATATATGTGGAAATAGACAAAATACACGAAAAGTAAAAAATCATGGCGTGCTTTGCTTCTGGAATCAAACGATTCTTTATTCGCCCACGAACATTACTGCACTTTATACTTTCAGATGATGAATAAGTACCATTACCACAATAACACTATTATTTAGATAAATAATTGTCATTAAAAGATATTGAGAAAATTATAATACAGTTGCTATATTAATTCCATCTTACGTTTCAGGGCTGCTTCATCGACATCTCTGATTACAAAAGTCGTCTTATCCATCTCTCAAGGAAGTATGGCGATATGTCAACTATAAAGCGTGTCGGCAACATGGATTGGCTTTAAGATCACTTTTATCCTACTTGGATTTCAAATATAATAGTTTGAATTGATATACACATTGGTAATCATAAATATTCGTAATAACCTTTATTTAGGAATAGTAAATAGTTGTGATAACCTACATCAGGAAATCGTAAATATTCATGATAATCATAACCTTTATCAGGGAATCGTAAATATTCGTTATAACATTCATCACGAAATTGTAAATATTCGTGATAACCTTTATAACGAAATCGTAAATATTCATGATAACCTATATCAGAAAATCGTTAATATTCGTGATAACCTATATCCGAAAATCGTTAATATTTGTGATAATCTCTATCAGAAAATCGTTAATATTTGTGATAATCTATATCAGAAAATCGTTAATATTTGTGATAACCTATCTCAGAAAATCGTTATTCGTGATAACCTATATCCGAAAATCGTTAATATTTGTGATAATCTATATCAGAAAATCGTTAATATTTGTGATAACCTATATCAGTCATTAATTTTCGTGATAACCTATATCCGAAAATCGTTAATATTTGTGATAATCTATATAAGAAAATTGTTAATATTTGTGATAATCTCTATCAGAAAATCGTTAATATTTGTGATAACCTATATCAGAAAATCGTTAATATTTGTGATAACCTATCTCAGAAAATCGTTAATATTTGTGATAACCTATATCCGAAAATCGTTAATATTTGTGATAATCTATATCAGAAAATCGTTAATATTTGTGATAACCTATATCAGAAAATCATTAATATTTTGATTACCTATCTCAGAAAATCGTTAATATTCGTGATAATCTATATCAGGAAATCATACATAGTCGTTGAAATATGTTTTCTGATTACAAGGTACGCATGTACTTGTTACTTTCTATTTACATATAACAAAGTATCCACCGATTCCACAAAACAGTCTTCGGTATATCTGAATCAGCATCGCGCACATATCAGTATTTTATATTACAATAAAATATTGAATGTTATTAAGTTATAATATATATCACATTGAATTTGTTTTCAGAGTCTTTAATAATGAGGAAAATAAATATTGAATAAAATTTGTCATTATTCAAAATTGAAAAAAACTGAGCAACAGAGCACATTATGCCCGACTGCATCCTTATCTAGCTTGCTTTTACATGCTTCCTATATGTGTTAAATAGTTATCTACCTTATAAAGATTTAATTAGATATTCGGTTTGTTTAATAAAATGGTAAACATCAACCTACTTAGTTTATATATATTATGTACTGGCTGACAAAGGGAATAATTGACAGCATGATCTTTCTATACAAAATACATGTATGCCTTGGTTTAAAGAGCCAGACCCACTCCTCGACCGATATTCATGATTTCTATTTTTCTCGGGTAGCAAAAAGTTTAGACTAACCCTGTAATACCGCAATTCAAAAGTAAATCGCTACCAATCTAACGTAATAAATAGTTTTAAAAAGAATTCGAAACGACCCGGTGCTAATTCATAATTATGCGGGAAGTCCTGCCCTCTGACGCATGCGCAAAGAACAGTTAATAAATCTGCCGTCTTCCAACATGGCATACGTTAGATGATTTCCATACAGGATATATAGAGTATTGATTGCATTTATCGGTAAAATCTCTTTACAAGCGATGTCACATGGACGTACTACTCATCTCTTCCTCCATTTTTGTTTTGGTTCTGACCGCGTCTTAACGTATCACATGACTTTTCCTCATCAATATTTATATCCTGGTGTTGATTAATGAGACTAATTCCGGCACCAATATCTCCGATACCCTTTCAATTTCAAGTTCGAAACTTTATACAAGTCTTTATTTATATATCATCTATTAGTAAACAACAACATATCCAGTCAATAAAATATGAAATATATCTATAAAGGAGTGGGTCTGGCTCTTTAAACAAAATTTATTCAATCATTCAATTATACATACAAAAACAACCGAAACATCACAAGTAGTAAATTTTTATATATTTATCTGTTTCAGAGATACACATGTTTTAAGATGTTATAATATTAGACACAATTGTTAAATACATATATAATTACAAGTTATTAGATTATTCTCTATTTAAGACTATAAGATACTGTATAACAGTATGACTAGCCATGCGGCTCACTTTCAGTAACAATCCTGCATCTTTTTGGTTGACATGAACTACTGATGATTTGGAATTACTTATTTCGGAACCTTTAATAATTCCGATGAAAATATGATGCAGCATAAATATATGGTGATCTAGAGCACTTTGAACTTTTTACATTCATACACTTTGACCTGAAGTGGGACGCCTACGACGTCGAAATGACTCCATTAGCCTCCCCTGTCCTAGGCGAGCTTACGACTGTATCGATATGCAATATTAACAATTTCAACTGTTCAAAAACAGAGGAAAAATGCCGAAGTTTCATATCCATCCATTCACCATCCTTACATGATACATATTATGAGCTATTATTTCACAGTAACACAGTCAGGTGTATGGGACGATATTTCATAAACCTAAAAAAAAAAAAAAAATGTTGCCGAATTCAAAAGATACGGAAACATATTTACGAAATTCGGTTAAAGACAGACGAGACGAATTTGTTTTCGTCCATTTTCTAGTGATTGAATGCCAACATATGGCACAATATGAAAATCAAGAATGCTCTTCACACTCCAAAAATAAAAATCAAGCAATTGTTTGAATATATGAGGGTGTGGTTACATACAAAGATAACAAAAAAGGATAGATTATAGAAACCAGAACTGTTAGGTAACCGGAAGCGGGAAGTGGATGCATGCTGGGTACTTACTGAGATCTTCTTCATAACTTCTCTTTGGCTTGTGAAAATTTCGCGTTATCAACGTCACTATCCCAGTGTTTTATTTTTCTTTATTTCAAACATAAAACAGTAACACGTATAATTACAGAAAGAAATATTTGCAATACTTACCAATACATACCTTTCTGCTATCTTCTCTTTGTCTTTAATGAAAAGCAACCCGTTGTTGGTAATCAGAATTGATTTGAACAGGTGAAAGCAGATAGAAAGTGAACTATAACGAAATATGTACACCGTTTTAATATCATATAAATAAAAAAGTGATTTTTCTGAATGTAGAGAAACAAGGTAATACGACCGATTCAATCTGACATCGTAAAAAATTAGAATCAGATGGCATGTGCTTTTATTTACCACTGTTCTACTTAAAAGTTTTAAACATTTAAAGTTTATAGTATTAAGATAAATTCACTCCATTTGTCCATGATATAAACAGGTGTACTTTGGACTGGGGGAACATGCTGGGGTACTCACGTTGTTTTTTCTATCTTCCATCTTTTCACTTCTCTTCATTTGACCGACATAGCTTTATGCTCTGAGGTACATTGTTCGTGACAAGAATGTTTGAAATGCACGTGGTATGGTCGAACTAATGTTCATCACAAATCTATCAGATGTTGGCAACAGTTTCATGGACAGAAACTTATGTTGTAACAGTCCTATAGATAACAAATTAGTGAAACAAATCAGAACATGAACACCCAAACACGTGTACTATATGTATACGCTTAGGTGCACGAGATAAACATGTTCGGTCGTACGTCGCACGTGAGTGTTTTGACACACCTGTTCGATATGTAGTGTGACCCGAATGTCCGTTGTAATTTTTAGTGTTTATTTCATTTTATTTTATTATTATTTTTTGTTTTTGTTTTTGTTTTTTGGTTTTTTTTGGAAATTTTTAAGGAGTTACTGTGAAGGGATGACAGTCTGTATACAGTTCACTTGTCAAGATAATACGTGTATACAGACCAGATACTTAAAACCTTACGTATTCATTATTCATAGACAATTGAAATGATTTATACAATGAAACTGATTTTAGGGATAAAAAAAGTTAACAAGCGACCGACAAAACAAACAAGAAAACGAAAAAAATCTTAAATATAACATGCTTACTGAGACTGGTCCTTGGATTAACACATCGTATGTATTCTGTGCACACAGGGGACACAGTTGTTACAATGCCAAATTCTAAGTTTGTTTCAACCGATAACAATAACTATTCTTGGAATTTATTAGCACATCATTATTGATATGAAACAGACACTATTTTGGTGGTTATGATATTTTTATTACGGCGAAGGTTCGGAAGTGCTCATTCCACGTTACGATAAGAAGTTCAGAAGCTCCTCAAGGCGATCATATTTTGAGTTTGTTGGTTTTGTCGGTGTTTTTTTGTTAATCACTTTGAAATTAATTCCCATATACACATATATATTAAGCGACATCACGGTAAAGCATTAATGATTTTTTTAATAAAATGGTGCCTATGGCATACACTTCCGGTTACGTTTCTGCGCTATTCCGATATTGAGACAAATGAAAGTAACGACAAAATACGTTAACACTTTTTTTTAATTACAACACGCAAAAAGTATCCTTTTGACAACAAATTAATTTTATTTTGATGTCAGACACATAAGGTATATTCTATTGTCATGTATGTTTTAAGTCTTACTTACATAGTAAACAACATCAACAATCCATCAGAGTATACACAGCTTGCTCATGCTATTAACATCTGGAATGTTACTTCCTTACCAGAATCCGGGGTTTTATTTGCCAATCTTTCGCTGTTTAGCTGACGGTATAGCCCTTTTCTGTCGTGACTTCTTCACACAGAAGACAATTTGTCTACAGTTGATGTGTGTTCTGCGCAGGCGTGCACATATATGACGCAAAACTTTTATATCTTGTTTGTAGATGAACAGGAACAGATTTACATTTTACAATATTTGATTGAAATCTTTATGTGAATATTTCAGCGATACCCACCTGTATCGATCATAAAGTGATACGCTTGATATATACAATAATAAAAGAAAATTTAAGAATAAATTCGTTTGACTCCCCTACTTCGGTGTGAAAAAAATCGTCGGTTTTCTGTCCACGTTGAATTCAGCTATATATATATATATATATATATTACAGAATTACCTCCCCTTGACATTTTGGTTCAAGGTCTTTATGTCTGACAACAGCGCTTGTGTCTAGTGTCATTCTTACGTAATTGGTCGCTGTTAAGTACAATCAATATATTGTGTGATAGCCCGCGAGGTATTTCCGGTACCACTGACGTGAATATATCTAGTGTCTATGTGTCTTTTACGGTTGGCCTTCTCCCACGTACAAGTCCAGTCATTCTGTGTCTTTATAACAAAATTTCTGAGGGAAGTATCTACCTGTACGAGTATTTGTTGTAGTGGTGTGTCTCCTACTTTCATCATCACTTATTGTGTCTTTATGTCTAACTGTGATTAAAGTTTTCGTGTCTTTAGTTATTAGTCTCTCTTAACCTAAAAAGCGTTGAACTTGACTGTTCGGTGTCTATAGTGGGCTGACAGCAGATGTGTTTTGTGTGGTTAGTCATATTCGTCTGTTTGCTGGTTTTCTCTAGAGTCTATATGTCGTGAGCGGTTCGTCTTCTACATACTGGTTATTTTGTGTCTTTGGGTCAATCTCTGCATGTCTAGTATATATCACTCTCAATGGTTTGATCATGATTGGCATTTTACTTCCGTCATTGATTCTCTTATATCGTGAAATCAGTGCATGTTCGGCCATTAATGATATTTTTCGATTCTCATAATTTCTCTGGAATCTTCCTCTCATTCGTTACAACCATTCTCTCTCTGCGTTTTTTCTTTGATCAAAATATCAGTGTTTTTTCTATGAATAGAATCATTGGAGGATTTGTTTTGATTTTTTTCTCTTTGTTTGCATCGTCCTTCTACGTCAGTTTTGTACAACAATCTGCTCCAATATTCTGTTTCATTCCGTTGTCCCATGCTCGGATATCTTCTCGTTTGTCAAGTTGATTTCTTTTTGTCGATTATGAAGAAACCTGATCAGATTAACCACATCTGAAATAATGATCATACCGAGGATGATAGCCAGAATGGATATTGCTACACATACCATGGCTACTGGGACAGGAGTCATACACGCCCATGAGTTTCGGTAGGTAAACAGGTTGTTTTTGTTTACAGAGGGTCGATATTTCAAAACTTAAAGAACGATCTTCAACTCCTACACGCTTATTTAATCCTGTTTTTCTTGACACTGTAACTACAGCAGTTTGCAGGTGTGTAATGGTGCGTTGTAGATGTATCGATGTATGTTGTAGACTCGACATCGACATGGTATCTCTACCTGTTGTCTAGGTGCTATACACTGCGCTTGTCATCGAAGTGATTTCTATTGCACTGGACATATTTGATGTAGTGACGGCTGATGACGGGTTCTCTGTAGATATTTGAACATCTGTACAACAATGTTAATGGGCTTCAATTGAGTTGATATGAATAAATTAATCAATGCGGATTTCTTTACATAGAAGATAAACAGATAAAAGTGATCAACTCAAAAAACAGAGAAACGATTTACAAATAACTACATATGCAATTAATGCATTGAGTTGAAAAAAAAAATCCTAATTTTTTTGATGATAATAATAGTCTTTGCAGTTAAAAAACGAAAGTGATTTTTGACACAAGATGAATTTTTGTGTTAAAGCCTCAACTTGTTTTCTAAGTAATAAGTGACATAACACCCATGTATATTACTAACAAAATCGCTCGGAGATGATCAGCCTCTTCACGGAAGATCATCTCATGTACACGATCCTAATAACGTGTAGATGTCGGTATGTTATTAGGGTGTTGGTTAGTTATTACACCTATTGGTGTTTAAGATATGTATCAAGATATTCGAAAAAGTAAAACTACATTGTGTTTTTACACCCCTTGTGAAGTATACAGCGTAACCGATATTTTAGAGGGAACTAGAAATACGTTCAGTATCCATGTCCTGAGAGCAAAATCCAACGTAAAATCTTCGTGGAGGAAATTATTTTAGTACACGGAATTCTGCTATTTGGCCATTGAACAATGTAGAAAAAATATATCAATTTAAAGTACATTAAGGATTCTATAGTAAAAAAGAATTTTCTAGGAAAGTTTTTTTTATCTAATTATTTCCTTATCTAACGGGTATCATGACCACTATTACGGCCTTTCAGCCTTTCCGTGGAGAGGTGAAAAGATTCGAAACCGAGTAGAGAGGACATGGTATGAAGCGACGGAAAGAATGGAATACAGAGATGAGATAGAGAGCGGCCGTTTAGACTTCCAGACCTGTTCTTAAACTATAACTTTAGAGAGGACCCCCTTGGCCTTATATCAGTTCTTACCAAGCACTTACTGGGTGCGTCTCAGTAAAAGGATCGGTCAAGGACATATGGGAAATGGAAGGGGATAATATACTACACCAAGGTGATCAAGGGTGAACTATATCCCTTTTTCTTAAAGGAGTTTAGGATTGTTTTTGAAGAATCCTATCAAAAATTGAGTATGAATAGATAAATCGGAATAATTACCTTTTTCACAGATAGCTTTGTTTGTGTCCCCACAGTCCCTTGTTCTCATCCCAGGACACCTGACTATAACACATTTCATACCAGCACAACTGGTTGGTTCAGTTTCGCCATCCCATTTCGCCCATCCGTAGTAGGACCAAAATGTGATGTATTCCCATCTCATTCTTTTCATATTGAAAATTCGCCTACTTTGATATTCATATTATGTAATGTCAAACTGGTCCAATAGACATTGGGATACCTGGAAATGAAGGTTTAATCTCATGATATACATTCAAATACAGATCTCGGTCTGCGAACATGTTGTTCATTTGTTGTGTAAAGATAATGTTTTAATTTTCTTTTTTATTTCAAAAAGTGAAAGAAATTGTGAAGAAAATGATACTTGCAAAATACAGAAGTAAAATAGAAAACACAGGGAAAACAGTCATTTTCATAATTTCAGCGAAATAAAAAAAAAACAAAAACAAAAAAGAAAAAAATAGAAAAAAGACCACAAAAGTTTAAATATATGCGAAATTTAACAGATCTGACGTTTAATCAAGAACCAACTTATTTGTAAAATTAACTACTGTATAAAGGCACTTATCTATTATTGCATAATTCTTCATGTTAATCATCCCTTTTTCAAGACTTTCAAAGTAAGTTGAACAATTCTTTTTTATTGAAATTTTAAAATTATTTTTCGATAATTTGATACGTATTGCAAAAATATTTTAGATAATAAGGAAGTATTTCAAATTTTAAATTGACCAAACCCCATCTGGGAGAGATAAGCAGGAAAAATCCCCCAAAAAGTCCAAGTGTTCCTGGAAAAAATACCCACATTTGCAGCGAAAACATCTCAAGCACGTATAGGGAATATGTAATCAAAGAGAACGCTGATTTGATACTTTTGATTTCCTTATGATAGATAATAGAAAACAAAAAGTCTCTAAATGTCTAAATGTAAGGCCAAGTTAAAAAAAAATCCACATTTGTATCGAAAATGTCATACGCACTTAAAAGGAATAAGAAGTCAATATGTTAATGAATGTAGCAATTTTAACCTTCTAAAGATAAATAATGGGAAAATACATTTTTTGTGAACTCATTTCCACTTCATACTCATTCCATTTATCTTCTATGTTAACCACGGCAAGACGGCCTTTGTTATCCTTACAGTACATGTTGGCTTCATTCCAAGTCAATTTAGACGGACTAAAGAAATAATCCGTTTGTAACGTAAGGTTATCTGAAACACAGAAAATAAGGATCTTCAGAAGGTGTTGTGACTAGACGATATAGAAAATGATTTCAAGTTATTCAAATAATTCTCTGGCAAACAAATTAATTATGTGTCCGTTGTGTGATATATATACAATGCAGTGTTGAAATTATCTTCCATGTATCATTTGGGTATGAGGCATTACATACCTGGATTGATCGAGATTCACATGACGGGTGTCGTCAATGGAACAGAAGACGCTTACCCATGTACGTTTCACGTGTCTCTTGAAATCCCTTTTTTTCCATATTTTGCTCTTAGTTTCATTAGATTTGTGTTTGAACTATGATTCTATAACCATGACCGTATCTTCGGTGTTGTTTTATTAATCATCGCTATTTTTTTACAGTTTCTTCGACATAGAGCATGGCCCATCAATTGTACCTAGCATAAAGTTCTGAGATCTCGCATTCGTTTCCTCACGTAAGAAATGGGATGTCACATTGATAACGTTGGTGTGGAATGAAAATCAATTACAGACAAGAAGGCAAACAAGGCCAACGTTTAATTCGCCATATGGACAAAATATTAATCTAGGACTTGTCACTAGTTAGGACTAAATATGGTGATCCTCGCGTTTGATGGAGATTTGAAATCCTCGCTACAATTTGGCTCATTTCAGTAGCGTTTTAGTCTTGCTGTCTTCCAAATGCATCCTAAATAAAATAAAAAAAACTGCCTCCAGTCTTGAAAATGAGACAGGGTACACAAAGATGCAGCGAATAGGGAGATATGTCACTAAGGAATGCAACGACATAGTAGAAGAGGCATTAGGGGATGAAGAGAAAACTCCTCCGAATATCATGTTGCAACACTTGTTTTTATCTAAAACGATTTTTGTTCTCTTATTGACGACAACGAACACAAAGCTATACCTTGAATAATGATCAGATTTGAAAGTCGTAATTCATATGATAATTTTCTCGACTGAACTTGCAAGACTGTAATTACTTTGATAAGACTATCTGATGCATAAATAAGTGAATATTTTCACTGCGGATTAATTTTTTGTCTTTAATACATTCAAAACATCAACAAGAGATATTGGCGGACATTGGTATTAAATATTTATTCTTTCATTAAAAATGGATCTTTTATCCTTCTTTTCTCTGCTTTCTTCTGTTGTTGCTCTTAAGTACAAGGAATGTCAACAAAACATCTTTGCTAGAAACGTGATAAGTAGTCTTTAGCTCTCAAATGGAAGATGTTCAAGGGATGGGGTTAGTGATAACAATCTTTCCATCTTGTACGTCTTAAGATATACCAATAGAAAAATATAAACTGTTGACTGACTTTTCGTCTCCTAGTTTGCCGTGACTTGCATGACATGTTTAAATACCTTTGAAATTATCATATGTATGATTGTTTTTACAATATCGGACTACTGAACCTTTGCATTTAGATTTTGGCATTTCGTTCGATCAATTTTTCGTTTTCTTCGTCAGCCTCACGGGCTTTGAAATTCATCAATGGCGTGTCCTAGAAGGACGAAACGCCTGCATGATGCAGTTTATTCATTATTTGTCTCTACTGTATCTAGCTCTGAATTTATGTTGAAATGTGCTAGTCACATTTGTGGCTTTTGTACAATTTTCATAGTCAAAATAAAAAATTGGCCACATGTGTACCACTTTGTTTTTCTACTAGTTCCAGAATCTAAACAGCACAACCAGAGATCAATGGACATCTACAGATGATATTTCGGGCTTCTCCAGATGTTGGTGTATGAAAAAACAACAAGAAAACACCAACAGGTCAAATTAAACTTCAATAATACTAGGCTAAAATATTATCAAAAGAAACATTTACACTGAGATTACAGAGAAAGTACAATGAGAATAAGACCAAGTGTTCCGGAAGAGTAAGCGTCTTCTGCTTTATCCACAACACCCGTTATTTAAACCTTGGTGAATCCAGGTGAGTAATGTCACGTTTTCAATGAGAACTAGGTATACAACAACTGAACCAACAGAAAACTAACGAGCATCAACTACGACTAACGTCATATCGTACAAAGTAGGGAAACTTTTTTCGTTGTCGTCAGTAAGAGAAAAAAATCGTTTTAGATAAAAACAAGTGTTGCAACATTATAAATGATATTCGGAGGAGTTTTCCCTTCATCCCCTAATGTCTCTTCTGCTCTGTCATTGCATTCCTTAATGGCATATCTCCCTATTCGCTGCATCTTTGTGTACCCTGTCTCAGTTTCAAAACTGGAGGCAGTTTCAAGGACTTTTTTTATTTTATTTAAGATGCATTTGGATGACAGCAAAACTAAAACGCTACTGAAATGAGCCAAATTGTAGCGAGGATTTCAAATCTCCATCAAACGCGAGGATCACCATATTTAGTCTGAACTAGTGACAAGTCCTAGATTAATATTTTGTCCATATGGCGAATTAAACGTTGGCCTTGTTTGCCTTCTTGTCTGTAATTGATTTTCATTCCACACCAACGTTATCAATGTGACATCCCATTTCTTACGTGAGGAAACGAATGCGAGATCTCAAAACTTTATGCTAGGTACAATTGATGGGCCATGCTCTATGTCGAAGAAACTGTAAAAAAAATAGCGATGATTAATAAAACAACACCGAAGATACGGTCATGGTTATAGAATCATAGTTCAAACACAAATCTAATGAAACTAAGAGCAAAATATGGAAAAAAAAAGGGATTTCAAGAGACACGTGAAACGTACATGGGTAATTAGTCCGGGTTTCCGTAAGGGTAAGCGTCTTCTGTTCCATTGACGACACCCGTCATGTGAATCTTGGTCAATCCAGGTATGTACTGCCTCATACCCAAATGATACATGGAAGATAATTTCAACACTGCATTGTATATATATCACACAACGGACACATAATTAATTTGTTTGCCAGAGAATTATTTGAATAACTTGAAATCATTTTCTATATCGTCTAGTCACAACACCTTCTGCAGATCCTTATATTCTGTGTTTCAGATAACCTTACGTTACAAACGGATTATTTCTGTAGTCCGTCTAAATTGACTTGGAATGAAGCCAACATGTACTGTAAGGATAACAAAGGCCGTCTTGCCGTGGTTAACATAGAAGATAAATGGAATGAGTATGAAGTGGAAATGATTTCACAAAAAATGTATTTTCCCATTATTTATCTTTAGAAGGTTAAAATTGCTACATTCATTAACATATTGACTTCTTATTCCTTTTAAGTGCGTACGACATTTTCGATACAAATGTGGATTTTTTTTTAACTATGCCTTACATTTAGACATTTAGAGACTTTTTGTTTTCTATTATCTATCATAAGGAAATCAAAAGTATCAAATCAGCGTTCTCTTTGATTACATATTCCCTATACGTGCTTGAGATGTTTTCGCTGCAAATGTGGGTATTTTTTCCAGGAACACTTGGACTTTTTGGGGGATTTTTCCTGCTTATCTCTCCCTGACGGGGTTTGGTCAATTTAAAAATTTGAAATACTTCCTTATTATCTAAAATATTTTTGCAATACGTATCAAATTATCGAAAAATAATTTTAAAATTTCAATAAAAAAGAATTGTTCAACTTACTTTGAAAGTCTTGAAAAAGGGATGATTAACATGAAGAATTATGCAATAATAGATAAGTGCCTTTATACAGTAGTTAATTTTTTACAAATAAGTTGGTTCTTGATTAAACGTCAGATCTGTTAAATTTCGCATATATTTAAACTTTTGTGGTCTTTTTTCTATTTTTTTCTTTTTTGTTTTTGTTTTTTTTTTTATTTCGCTGAAATTATGAAAATGACTGTTTTCCCTGTGTTTTCTATTTTACTTCTGTATTTTGCAAGTATCATTTTCTTCACAATTTCTTTCACTTTTTGAAATAAAAAAAGAAAATTAAAACATTATCTTTACACAACAAATGAACAACATGTTCGCAGACCGAGATCTGTATTTGAATGTATATCATGAGATTAAACCTTCATTTCCAGGTATCCCAATGTCTATTGGACCAGTTTGACATTACATAATATGAATATCAAAGTAGGCGAATTTTCAATATGAAAAGAATGAGATGGGAATACATCACATTTTGGTCCTACTACGGATGGGCGAAATGGGATGGCGAAACTGAACCAACCAGTTGTGCTGGTATGAAATGTGTTATAGTCAGGTGTCCTGGGATGAGAACAAGGGACTGTGGGGACACAAACAAAGCTATCTGTGAAAAAGGTAATTATTCCGATTTATCTATTCATACTCAATTTTTGATAGGATTCTTCAAAAACAATCCTAAACTCCTTTAAGAAAAAGGGATATAGTTCACCCTTGATCACCTTGGTGTAGTATATTATCCCCTTCCATTTCCCATATGTCCTTGACCGATCCTTTTACTGAGACGCACCCAGTAAGTGCTTGGTAAGAACTGATATAAGGCCAAGGGGGTCCTCTCTAAAGTTATAGTTTAAGAACAGGTCTGGAAGTCTAAACGGCCGCTCTCTATCTCATCTCTGTATTCCATTCTTTCCGTCGCTTCATACCATGTCCTCTCTACTCGGTTTCGAATCTTTTCACCTCTCCACGGAAAGGCTGAAAGGCCGTAATAGTGGTCATGATACCCGTTAGATAAGGAAATAATTAGATAAAAAAAACTTTCCTAGAAAATTCTTTTTTACTATAGAATCCTTAATGTACTTTAAATTGATATATTTTTTCTACATTGTTCAATGGCCAAATAGCAGAATTCCGTGTACTAAAATAATTTCCTCCACGAAGATTTTACGTTGGATTTTGCTCTCAGGACATGGATACTGAACGTATTTCTAGTTCCCTCTAAAATATCGGTTACGCTGTATACTTCACAAGGGGTGTAAAAACACAATGTAGTTTTACTTTTTCGAATATCTTGATACATATCTTAAACACCAATAGGTGTAATAACTAACCAACACCCTAATAACATACCGACATCTACACGTTATTAGGATCGTGTACATGAGATGATCTTCCGTGAAGAGGCTGATCATCTCCGAGCGATTTTGTTAGTAATATACATGGATGTTATGTCACTTATTACTTAGAAAACAAGTTGAGGCTTTAACACAAAAATTCATCTTGTGTCAAAAATCACTTTCGTTTTTAACTGCAAAGACTATTATTATCTTAAAAAAAATTGTTATGATTTTTTTTCAACTCAATGCATTAATTGCATATGTAGTTATTTGTAAATCGTTTCTCTGTTTTTTGAGTTGATCACTTTTATCTGTTTATCTTCTATGTAAAGAAATTCGCATTGATTAATTTATTCATATCAACTCAATTGAAGCCCATTAACATTGTTGTACAGATGTTCAAATATCTACAGAGAACCCGTCATCAGCCGTCACTACATCAAATATATCCAGTGCAATAGAAATCACTTCGATGACAAGCGCAGTGTATAGCACCTAGACAACAGGTAGAGATACCATGTCGATGTCGAGTCTACAACATACATCGATACATCTACAACGCACCATTACACACCTGCAAACTGCTGTAGTTACAGTGTCAAGAAAAACAGGATTAAATATTTAAGCGTGTAGGAGTTGAAGATCGTTCTTTAAGTTTTGAAATATCGACCCTCTGTAAACAAAAACAACCTGTTTACCTACCGAAACTCATGGGCGTGTATGACTCCTGTCCCAGTAGCCATGGTATGTGTAGCAATATCCATTCTGGCTATCATCCTCGGTATGATCATTATTTCAGATGTGGTTAATCTGATCAGGTTTCTGCATAATCGACAAAAAGAAATCAACTTGACAAACGAGAAGATATCCGAGCATGGGACAACGGAATGAAACAGAATATTGGAGCAGATTGTTGTACAAAACTGACGTAGAAGGACGATGCAAACAAAGAGAAAAAAAAATCAAATCAAATCCTCCAATGATTCTATTCATAGAAAAAACCCTGATATTTTGATCAAAGAAAAAACGCAGAGAGAGAATGGTTGTAACGAATGAGAGGAAGATTCCAGAGAAATTATGAGAATCGAAAAATATCATTAATGGCCGAACATGCACTGATTTCACGATATAAGAGAATCAATGACGGAAGTAAAATGCCAATCATGATCAAACCATTGAGAGTGATATATACTAGACATGCAGAGATTGACCCAAAGACACAAAATAACCAGTATGTAGAAGACGAACCGCTCACGACATATAGACTCTAGAGAAAACCAGCAAACAGACGAATATGACTAACCACACAAAACACATCTGCTGTCAGCCCACTATAGACACCGAACAGTCAAGTTCAACGCTTTTTAGGTTAAGAGAGACTAATAACTAAAGACACGAAAACTTTAATCACAGTTAGACATAAAGACACAATAAGTGATGATGAAAGTAGGAGACACACCACTACAACAAATACTCGTACAGGTAGATACTTCCCTCAGAAATTTTGTTATAAAGACACAGAATGACTGGACTTGTACGTGGGAGAAGGCCAACCGTAAAAGACACATAGACACTAGATATATTCACGTCAGTGGTACCGGAAATACCTCGCGGGCTATCACACAATATATTGATTGTACTTAACAGCGACCAATTACGTAAGAATGACACTAGACACAAGCGCTGTTGTCAGACATAAAGACCTTGAACCAAAATGTCAAGGGGAGGTAATTCTGTAATATATATAGCTGAATTCAACGTGGACAGAAAACCGACGATTTTTTTCACACCGAAGTAGGGGAGTCAAACGAATTTATTCTTAAATTTTCTTTTATTATTGTATATATCAAGCGTATCACTTTATGATCGATACAGGTGGGTATCGCTGAAATATTCACATAAAGATTTCAATCAAATATTGTAAAATGTAAATCTGTTCCTGTTCATCTACAAACAAGATTTTTTGCGTCATATATGTGCACGCCTGCGCAGAACACACATCAACTGTAGACAAATTGTCTTCTGTGTGAAGAAGTCACGACAGAAAAGGGCTATACCGTCAGCTAAACAGCGAAAGATTGGCAAATAAAACCCCGGATTCTGGTAAGGAAGTAACATTCCAGATGTTAATGGCATGAGCAAGCTGTGTATACTCTGATGGATTGTTGATGTTGTTTACTATGTAAGTAAGACTTAAAACATACATGACAATAGAATATACCTAATGTGTCTGACATCAAAATAAAATTAATTTGTTGTCAAAAGGATACTTTTTGCGTGTTGTAATTAAAAAAAAGTGTTAACGTATTTTGTCGTTACTTTCATTTGTCTCAATATCGGCATAGCGCAGAAACGTAACCGGAAGTGTATGCCATAGGCACCATTTTATTAAAAAAAATTATTAATGCTTTACCGTGATGTCGCTTAATATATATGTGTATGTGGGAATTAATTTCAAAGTGATTAACAAAAAAACACCGACAAAACCAACAAACTCAAAATATGATCGCCTTGAGGAGCTTCTGAACTTCTTATCGTAACGTGGAATGAGCACTTCCGAACCTTCGCCGTAATAAAGATGTCCTAACCGCCAAAATAGTGTGTGTTTCATATCAATAATGATGTGCTAATTAATTCCAAGAATAGTTATTGTTATCGGTTGAAACAAACTTAGAATTTGGCATTGTAACAACTGTGTCCTCTGTGTGCACAGAATACATACGATGTGTTAATCCAAGGACCAGTCTCAGTAAGCATGTTATATTTAAGATTTTTTTCGTTTTCTGGTTTGTTTTGTCGGTCGCTTGTTAACTTTTTTTTATCCCTAAAATCAGTTTCATTGTATAAATCATTTCAATTGTCTATGAATAATGAATACGTAAGGTTTTAAGTATCTGGTCTGTATACACGTATTATCTTGACAAGTGAACTGTATACAGACTGTCATCCCTTCACAGTAACTCCTTAAAAATTTCCAAAAAAAACCAAAAAATAATAATAAAATAAAATGAAATAAACACTAAAAATTACAACGGTCATTCGGGTCACACTACATATCGAACAGGTGTGTCAAAACACTCACGTGCGACGTACGACCGAACATGTTTATCTCGTGCACCTAAGCGTATACATATAGTACACGTGTTTGGGTGTTCATGTTCTGATTTGTTTCACTAATTTGTTATCTACAACATACGTTTCTGTCCATGAAACTGTTACCAACATCTGATAAATTTGCGATGAACATTAGTTCGACCATACCACGGGCATTTCAAACATTCTTGTCACGAACAATGTACCTCAGAGCATAAAGCTATGTCGGTCAAATTGAAGAAACGTGAAAAGATACAACGTGAGTAACCCAGCATGTTCCCCCAGTCCAAAGTACACCTGTTTATATCATGGACAAATGGAGTGAATTTATCTTAATACTATAAACTTTAAATGTTTAAAACTTTTAAGTAGAACAGTAGTAAATAAAAGCACATGCCATCTGATTCTAATTTTTTACGATGTCAGATTGAATAGGTCGTATTACCTTGTTTCTCTACATTCAGAAAAATCACTTTTTTATTTATATGATATTAAAACGGTGTACATATTTCGTTATAGTTCACTTTCTATCTACTTTCACCTGTTCAAATCAATTCTGATTACCAACAACGGGTTGCTTTTCATTAAAGACAAAGAGAAGATAGCAGAAAGGTATGTATTGGTAAGTATTGCAAATATTTCTTTCTGTAATTATACGTGTTACTGTTTTATGTTTGAAATAAAGAAAAATAAAACACTGGGATAGTGACGTTGATAACGCGAAATTTTCACAAGCCAAAGAGAAGTTATGAAGATGATCTCAGTAAGTACCCAGCATGCATCCACTTCCCGCTTCCGGTTACCTAACAGTTCTGGTTTCTATAATCTATCCTTTTTTGTTATCTTTGTATGTAACCACACCCTCATATATTCAAACAATTGCTTGATTTTTATTTTTGGAGTGTGAAGAGCATTCTTGATTTTCATATTGTGCCATATGTTGGCATTCAATCACTAGAAAATGGACGAAAACAAATTCGTCTCGTCTGTCTTTAACCGAATTTCGTAAATATGTTTCCGTATCTTTTGATTCGGCAACATTTGGGGTTTTTTTTAGGTTTATGAAATATCGTCCCATACACCTAACTGTGTTACTGTGAAATAATAGCTCATAATATGTATCATGTAAGGATGATGAATGGATGGATATGAAACTTCGGCATTTTTCCTCTGTTTTTGAACAGTTGAAATTGTTAATATTGCATATCGATACAGTCGTAAGCTCGCCTAGGACAGGGTAGGCTAATGGAGTCATTTCGACGTCGTAGGCGTCCCACTTCAGGTCAAAGTGTATGAATGTAAAAAGTTCAAAGTGCTCTAGATCACCATATATTTATGCTGCATCATATTTTCATCGGAATTATTAAAGGTTCCGAAATAAGTAATTCCAAATCATCAGTAGTTCATGTCAACCAAAAAGATGCAGGATTGTTACTGAAAGTGAGCCGCATGGCTAGTCATACTGTTATACAGTATCTTATAGTCTTAAATAGAGAATAATCTAATAACTTGTAATTACATATGTATTTAACAATTGTGTCTAATATTATAACATCTTAAAACATATGTATCTCTGAAACAGATAAATATATAAAAATTTACTACTTGTGATGTTTCGGTTGTTTTTGTATGTATAATTGAATGATTGAATAAATTTTGTTTAAAGAGCCAGACCCACTCCTTTATAGATATATTTCATATTTTATTGACTGGATATGTTGTTGTTTACTAATAGATGATATATAAATAAAGACTTGTATAAAGTTTCGAACTTGAAATTGAAAGGGTACCGGATATATCGGTGCCGGAATTAGTCTCATTAATCAACACCAGGATATAAATATTGATGAGGAAAAGTCATGTGATACGTTAAGACGCGGTCAGAACCAAAACCAAAATGGAGGAAGAGATGAGTAGTACGTCCATGTGACATCGCTTGTAAAGAGATTTTACCGATAAATGCAATCAATACTCTATATATCCTGTATGGAAATCATCTAACGTATGCCATGTTGGAAGACGGCAGATTTATTAACTGTTCTTTGCGCATGCGTAGAGGGCAGGACTTCCCTTATGAATTAGCACCGGGTCGTTTCGAATTCTTTTTAAAACTATTTATTACGTTAGATTGGTAGCGATTTACTTTTGAATTGCGGTATTACAGGGTTAGTCATCATGAATCATGAATATCGGTCGAGGAGTGGGTCTGGCTCTTTAAACCAAGGCATACATGTATTTTGTATAGAAAGATCATGCTGTCAATTATTCCCTTTGTCAGCCAGTACATAATATATATAAACTAAGTAGGTTGATGTTTACCATTTTATTAAACAAACCGAATATCTAATTAAATCTTTATAAGGTAGATAACTATTTAACACATATAGGAAGCATGTAAAAGCAAGCTAGATAAGGATGCAGTCGGGCATAATGTGCTCTGTTGCTCAGTTTTTTTTTTCAATTTTGAATAATGACAAATTTTGTTCAATATTTATTTTCCTCATTATCAAAGACTCTGAAAACAAATTCAATGTGATATATATTATAACTTAATAACATTCAATATTTTATTGTAATATAAGATACTGATATGTGAGCGATGCTGATTCAGATATACTGAAGACTGTTTTGTGGAATCTGTGGATACTTTGTTATATGTAAATAGAAAGTAACAAGTACATGCGTACCTTGTAATCAGAAAACATATTTCAACGACTATGTATGATTTCCTGATATAGATTATCACGAATATTAACGATTTTCTGAGATAGGTAATCAAAATATTAATGATTTTCTGATATAGGTTATCACAAATATTAACGATTTTCTGATATAGATTATCACAAATATTAACGATTTTCGGATATAGGTTATCACGAATAACGATTTTCTGGACTAGGTTATCACAAATATTAACGATTTTCTGATATAGATTATCACAAATATTAACGATTTTCGGATATAGATTATCACAAATATTAACGATTTTCGGATATAGGTTATCACGAATATTAACGATTTTCTGATATAGGTTATCATGAATATTTACGATTTCGTTATAAAGGTTATCACGAATATTTACGATTTCCTGATGTAGGTTATCACAACTATTTACTATTCCTAAATAAAGGTTATTACGAATATTTATGATTACCAATGTGTATATCAATTCAAACTATTACATTTGAAATCCAAGTAGGATAAAAGTGATCTTAAAGCCAATCCATGTTGCCGACACGCTTTATAGTTGACATATCGCCATACTTCCTTGAGAGATGGATAAGACGACTTTTGTAATCAGAGATGTCGATGAAGCAGCCCTGAAACGTAAGATGGAATTAATATAGCAACTGTATTATAATTTTCTCAATATCTTTAATGACAATTATTTATCTAAATAATAGTGTTATTGTGGTAATGGTACTTATTCATCATCTATTGAAAGTATAAAGTGCAGTAATGTTCGTGGGCGAGTG
Source organism: Ylistrum balloti (assembly GCF_031769215.1). Taxonomy (NCBI): domain Eukaryota; kingdom Metazoa; phylum Mollusca; class Bivalvia; order Pectinida; family Pectinidae; genus Ylistrum; species Ylistrum balloti. The sequence continues at coordinate 8,274 of NW_026782226.1, read as the reverse complement.
AAGAATCGTTTGATTCCAGAAGCAAAGCACGCCATGATTTTTTACTTTTCGTGTATTTTGTCTATTTCCACATATATCATAGACGTGACGTTTACGAATCGTGCAATTGTTTTACCTATAATGATAGAGAGCTAACTTTTAATTGTTTTTTAATTAGGTCTTTTACAGAATTAAAGCCTGTATCTGACCAGTTATGAAGAAACAACAATGCTTTATGAGGCTTCAATTGAAATGTCTCGGAGGTATATGTATAGACTGAAAATCTCACTTACACTTTTGCGATTTTGAATAAAATAGTGTTGGTTTACCTTCAAATGGCGATCACCATTTCCAGCTGTAAATGCTTTTCTATTGTGCACCATTCTTCTGTTGTTGAAGACAAGGATATCTCCAGGCTTGAGACGAATTTCAGTCTAAATTTGGTTAAAATGAAGAAGACTCCAGAAACACAGACAATAGTATTTCTGTAAAATACCCTGATTTTCATAACGATATACTGCGAATGTATTACTAAAATGGCACTTACATACCGATAAAAAAGTGTATGTGGTGTTATATACTGGGGTACAATAGTAAGTATATATAGATTTTAGTAAAAAAATGCGTGAATGATCAAAGTTACTTCATTGTATAATTGAATGTGGTTACGCAATACATTTTCTTATACATGTTAAGTACGCGTTAAATATTAATGCCAGAAAGATCTGTTATCCTTAGCTTTAATTTAACTTTTACACTTCCGCATATGTTAATCGTATGTGTCTTCCTTAGCCATACATAATTAGATATGAGATGTCAGACAAGCATAGAACGTTTTTGTTCTACTCGCTGCGATGACTGTTTCCTTATCTGACTGGTAGGAAAGCGGATTCAAAAACGTTTTGAGCAGTCATTTGACAACTGATGTGATTTATTAGATGAATTGTACTGTGAATTAGAAACCCAACTTACTTTGGTATGAAAGTTTGAAATGGCTCTAGCAAACAGCTGGTATGCCCGATAATAATCCGTCACTTTATCCTGAAACACAGGAAATATTATAAAAAATATGTAACTTGGGTTAGATGAGAGTTCACATTTACAGGTATAATTATGTTAGTTTCTGTCTATGAATTTTGTATAGTTGAGAAAATAAATAATCAAATTGCATTGAAATTTTCAATAACTGTCTCACCCTTGGAGCCTCAAATGTATGAAATCGCTTTGATTATGGAACACTCCAATGATCTGACGAAAATATCAATATTTACTTCCAGTTAAATCAAGCTTCCGTTATTTAGAAGACGTTGGCTCACCTCTGCAATTTCCAACACACCAGCTGCACTTGGGTTCCAGTAAATTCCAATTATCTAACAAAGACATAAACGTGATAAGTAAAATTGATATAAAGAAAACGCGTCATGAAAAGGAGTAAATGAATTTACCACATCCTCTACACTACACTTGATAAGTTTGATTGTGTGAAATGAACCGTAAAGTGTATTTGACTTTTCGTTTACCTTATTTCAAACTGCTATAACCACATACGATACGATATGGTATTTCTGATTATTGATGTGAGAATAATCGCTAGTGGTTTCTATTAAACAATTATACAATTTTTAACTTTACATTAATGAAATAAAAAATGCCGATTCATACCTCTTCATCGTGGTTCAGTTGTATAACTGGTCGTTTCATTAGCAAATGAACAGGCCTCTCTCTTAAAAAATGATAAAAATGAAAAAGAATTTCACATATATTCCAATACAAGTTATAAATCAAAAAAGCTCATAGTATTAACCTACAAGGTTTGGCTAGGAAAAGAGCCATATGGGTCAAGCTTGATGAGGCCAGTTTGCCTGACTTTCCTCAGCTGACAGAACCGGAGTTGAGAGATCTTACCATGGGAGTATATCAGTTGAAGCAGGCAAAGTCATATACCATGGAGCACTTGTCTGAAGATGGCCAGTATGAATTAATGGCATGCATGGAAAAGCCTGGCAACAGTTGAATTACAATTATATGTCTAAATTATATGTACAATATCAGTGACAGTCAAACCAAGAAAGTATACTAAAATCGCTGAGGTTGTGAAGTGTAGTTGCCACGTATTAATTGTATATATAAGGGTATATGAACTGTCTGAGACAAGGTGCACATGTATACTCACCGGTAGACACAAAGATCCTTAACAAGGTATATGTCAGGGGATGGCATTATATCCCGCCATTTTAGCTTAAAGCTCAACCAGCCGTACCAAACTGGTTTAAATATCTCTACATTTATCAAGCAATTTATTTTAAACAGTTCTTAATGCAGTACAATTTAACATTTATTTATTAGATATTTATTATCTAATATAATTACATAAGACAACTCTGATATCAACCAAAAGTTGTCAAAAGTGTGAACCCGCCCCCTCCCATTAATTAATTCTCCATTTTCTATAAAGTATTCAAAAATAAATCTTACTAAAGCATGACACATGATAAAGGTATTGTTTTTATGTGCATTAAGGCAGAAAATTAAGTTCATCTTTAATATAATTAGCAATTAATGAGCTTAATTACCATGACCTACTTTTCAACAATGGAATATTTTTTTCAATCAATTTTACTAATGAATGTTTTGATATGAATTATTACATGAAAATTAAGAAGAAAAAATCCAAAAATATAATGTAGGTTTGTCATAATGGAGCTGTTTATGAATTTTACCCCCCACTTTACCCCCCATAACTAATGAATGGCTCAGATCTGACCTTAATTTTATGTCATATCATGACCGCCTAACCCCAAGGAATTCCTACACAAGAAATAAAAAATATCGGTCATGGCCGCCAGAAGGCCCAAATTGGCACTCCTTCTTTCTCCCTTTATTATCATTAAAGTGTTGCTGGTTGTCTTACCTGCTATTATGACGTCCGTAACTTTGATGTCAAGTGGCAACATGTCTATCTCTATCAATACCTGCTTGGTGGCAGCCGAAACACATTCTGCACATGAACAGTGATGTCGCAACCACACTGCATGGTATCTAAGAGTGTAGATGCGTATGTTTCAGCATTCTTCATTAACTTTTTACTAATGGTGGAAAAATGTTTTCAATGTAACACCTAAAACTACAGTTTCCAAGAAAACTTTCGCCCCTCCAGATCCTTAGTATAACGTCACTCCACCCGAACTACAAACCGAATGTCACCCCATCCGGACACCACAGCCAATTATCATTGGATGGTCTGGAAGTGCTGAAATCCACTTACACTCTGGCAAGCGGTTCTTGATTTCAAATAGCGTGTATGTGAAAAGTCATACCCTCCTTGCCAGGGTCAGGTTCATGAACATTTATCATGTACTTTCTAGCTATTCCATTTCTTGTGCAATATGAAGTTACCTGCGTTGAATCCTCGTTAGGATGTCTGGTGATTTCGCTGTTGCTAGCATTGTTCTCATTAAGGACCACAACAATATTTGCTTTGATTGACCAAAACTGAAATGACGGGTGTTGTTGATAAACCAGACAACGCTTACCTTTCTTGCAAACCTGATCATATTTTCATTCTACTATTTATAATCTTCTTTAATAACTATCCTTACTTCATCGACGTAAGAAAATTTTTCAAATGTCGAAATTTTCTGTATTATTTTTATCTCTAAATAAGAAAAGAAGATCCGGAACCTTCCTCACTTGGAAAGAAGCACAACGTATATGACGATTTTGTAGACCGTTACATAGGACATACCACAGCAATGTCAACGTTAGGATGGAGTAGTATGGAAAACCATTAGTAGATTACATATTCATTTGTATTATCAGTCTTTGTTCGACCTTCGGTCAAAAATGAAAATACATGTTAATCATATATGAACAAATGAAAGATTTACACGGAGACTCCTGGAAAAGTAAAAGGAGAATAAGACCAGGTGTTCCAAAGGAATAACTGTCTTCTGCTTCACTTATGACACTGCCATTTAAATGTTGGTCAATCCAAGTACATATGTAAGTAATATCACGTTTGCAAATGAGAGCATAGTATACAACAATGGAACCAACATTAAAATAAAGATACGATAGTCAGTTCTGTTCAAAATGTAGAATATATTTACAAATTAATAGATATGTAATGAAATGAGATTTTCACTCGTGCCATTTGTACAACATGTACAACTCTTTTGTTAAGTAGACATATATTGTAATAAACTGGTATTGTGTCTTCCTAATAATGTTTATAATGTAATTCGGGAGAAGGCATAAAGAGGGTAATTGGGGATGATTTGCTGTATATTTCAGCGTCAATTGACACCGGGAGGGGGACCATGCTGAAAGCCGACAGACTGATACGGTCAATACATTAACTGGGGAGTTTGACCTTAGGTCAATGGGACTGTCACGGCTTCAGGGTTATTCTTAATTATGTGTGTGGTAGGGGCAAGGGGAGAGAGGGAAGTTCCTCTTTGGAACTGTCCACGTAAACTTAGCTGACGTCAATTAACTAAGGGATGTTGATCTGTACTAATATAATATGTATTGTATAAAGTGTAATAAACCTGTAAATTGAACTTAAGCGGATGTGATGCATTTCCACTGACTGCTGATATATATCCATCCAGTCACGTTTCACTATATATATATACATATACATTATAAAATCCTTATGATGCTAATACATTTTACAATTTACATCATTGAAGAAAACAAGTTACGTTAAATACGATAAGCTTGTCATTGTCTGACCTACATACCTAGATGTTTTGCCGTCATCCCACATAAATTCTATTTTCCGTCCGTCATTGATAACACTGACGTTATCTGCAAATGTGTCAGAGACAGGATTCTGTAATTGATGATAGGCAAGCTGAGAAAATATCACTGCTAAGCTTGATTCATTAGGGTATTAGTAAAAGTTATTAATATCATCAAACGTGGACCACTTAAATGAAACAAAAATATACGTACCTGAGAGTAAAACATTTGATGACGATGAGAATGTCGCAGTATAAAACAGGTCTTGTATTGTGAAATATGAGCAGATCAGCTCCAATGAAAACTCCTAAAATAAAGTTTTGATTTGATTTATAATAGTAACGAAAACCTCTGCTCATGGATACAAGACACATACATGTGTAATCGGATTTAATGACAACGTATACGTAGAGGAGCGCGACCGAACAACGGAGATTTAAATCTTTAAACCACTTTTCCAAGTTTACAGTACAGACTTTGAAATTGATTCTCCATCAATATCAAAGAGGCAAAGTATTATGGGTAATTCGCCTTCACTAAAAAGAAATTATGACAGTTTAAATATTTTGCGAGAGCATATGATATCCACCCTAAACAAAACAATTTTTGAATGTAGTTTTTAGTAAAAAGCTACGGTATCGAATGCTTTCATATCCTGTGGAAACACCTTTCCAGTAATCAAGAATTTAGTTATCAAAAAGATATTTAGGATTCGTAGTTTTGCTTTAGAAATCATCTCGTACAAATTTAAGAATTAGTCATCTCTATAGCAATGATGCAATCTGCAAGTGAAGCATTTCTCGCTCAAGTCCGTGCTTCATTTTTCTAATACCGATAAGCGGTATTTTCTGGAAATGTTTTTAAAAAACAACTTCTTCAAATACATTCTTAAGTGTCTGGAAATATTACCATCGCTGTCTGCACACTGCAGACGCTTTCTAAAGTAAGCTCCGTTCACGTTTCGTGTCTTCTCTACATTAGTGGTTTTGCATGAGAGTGCATTAAAACGTTTGCTCTTCCAATTGACTCAAGGTTACATACTAAATTACTTTTATACAAATGAAACAAAGATGAACAAGCAATGGTTTATGGCACGCTATATATTGAGAATGGCCTTGGTGTTTTAATAAATAAGAATGCATAATGAATAAACTAAATTACTGTATAGCGGCAAGGACAACATAATATAGAAAACAGATTTACCTTACAAGACTTTCTAGAGTTGAGCTGGTACAACTTGTCAGCTCCCGGGAATACAAGGCTTCCTAAGGATATAGTCTTACTGAGGTGATTTGCAAATTCATTCGAGTTTAATAGTGCTCGACAACTCCAAATTTAGAAATAGATATTACAAGATGAACGTTAAACAGATGGAGGCGTCACGGGTAACAAACATGTATCAGCAAACATCATACAACATGACCTGGGCGGGATATTCATGACCACTGACATGAACTTTGATTTGACCTTTTATTCAAAATCTTAGCTGGCAAGCTCGTACATGCTTAACCACTTAAGGATTAACGATGTTCATTAAACAGCATTAAACATAAGATGAATTCCAATGTTATATCTTAGACTTTGGTATTTGTATATACATTGTTATAAACAGTTTTATCTATAAGCTGAAATATCAGTCTTGGTATGATTAACATGGCATGAACTACACTTTTTAACGGCGTAATTTGGTTGAAGGCTTAAGCAATTTAAACGTCTTTTGATCGATAATGTATTTCTCTTCTTTATTATTCCAGGAGTTTTGGTTGGATTTCAACTAAATTTGGCTTTAATTATTATCACAATTAAATCTTACACGTTCGTGAATACCGACTGGGTAGACCGCTTTGAAAAAAAAATGGCTTATTGAGTAAAAGTTACAAAGCAATCACCTCTTCTATAATTAGAAATTCCAATATGAAATTTTCTTCTATCGATGCACGAAGACTCAATAAAGATTCACTTAGAAAATAGTTAAATAAACGGCTGAATGCTAATAATTTGGTTGCTATGTATTGTTCAAACGAAAGTTTAGCATTTCCATTGTTTTTCTTATCACTGAAATATTATTCTCATAAATATTGACAAAAAAGAAGTTTATTTTTATAGAGTGCTTCAAAAATGACAAAAATGCTTTATATTTAGATCAAAACAACATGTGATAATTAATTGTTCCGTTACATATATTCTGAAGTCGGTAATAGAAAAAAATGAAACGACATATTGATTATCTTATTCTAAATTATCTTATTAAATGTAATCTTTCAAAAACCCATTTCCAGAGCAAAAGTTAAATTTGATCAATTTTGCCTACCACACATACACACATCATTAAATTCCATGCAAAAATAAGTCATATAATCTCAATATAAATTTTCACCTTTTTCCAGCAAACATTTGAATGTCAAAAATCCAATATTTAACAAAGAGATCCCAAGGAGTCTTGATGCTCATCATCATTTGTTCTTTGGTAATTGTTTTCCCCTTCTATTCTCTTTTTTCCTGTTTTGCTTTTAAGTATATGAAATTTGAAAATAGGAATGATGACTTTTAACTGAAAGGGACTTCTAGGAACGAGGAGAAACTATAAATGAATTATGAGAAAATCCAAGTATTTATCACGATACAGAGCAGAGTATCAAACAGATTGTATCAAGTCTGGGTATTGGGAAATTTTGTCATGTTAGTCTTCTTTACCCTTTTTTACCTGGCCCATCAAGCTCCTAGCGCATAGACCATATGATTTATTGGTGTTCCTAGGGGTTTTGGTAAGACGTGTATGGTTTTATCAATTTGTTATGTCCTCTCTAATGGCATGACAAACTGAATAACTTCGATGGTACATCTAGGGCATTAATAATATTCGTATTTTTTCTCGCGCGCCTGACATTTTATTTCGACTGTCCGCTCGTCATATTTTATCGAATGCTCGACAGCGATGTTTAAATATTACCTATTTGGACATACACTCTATTGTGCAAGACACTTTTTTTTATTAAATTCATAGATTAAAAAATAAACAAATATACAAAATGATGTGATGACAACTACAAACCATCAAACAGTCTTAACAACAGATAAAATATCAATGGTTCGATAAGATATGTAAAGGGTTTGTCGATCGCTCGAGAAGATATGTCGACCGCCCGAAACAATATATAAAACGCTCGAGAAAACTAATATTGTTTATTTGTCCCGAATGTATCACCGTAAATAACAGGATAACTGCAATGGAATATTCTAGTGGTAACGTTTTCTTTGTCACGAACGGCCATAAACAAGAGAACATGAGTAGAGAATGGTTTCATTATTGAATTTACAATGTGATCTGTTATGCTACAAGGTAACCTCTCTTTCACAAGCTTATTAAAATGAACGACTTATTATCACTTTTACTTTTTAAAAATCTCTTATATTCATCTAATGATAGATTAATTGAATGATTTTACGTGTTAAAGATGTATTTACTATGAAATCTAGATATTCTTCCGTGGATATTATTTCGAAATAACGGTGCAATATTTCATTTCAATATATTGCATTTTTATTTAA